>NC_139344.1:17174455-17709540 GCF_055883805.1 Amblyomma maculatum | reverse complement strand
GTCGGACGTCTATGGCCGTCTGGGCTGTTGTATCCCCACAATGCCCTATGCTTCATTATCCCGGCATTTCTTCGCCCTTTGGCATTAAGTGATTGCTCATGCTTTACAATGTATGCCAATCCTTCGTTTACCCATACCCCCAGATATTTATATTCTGCTACTCTGGGTATTTCATGGCCTTGTATTTTAAGACCCTGATCAGATGAGCCGTTGAAAATCATCAGACCCGACTTAACTGCACTAAAACTGAAGCCTAGAGCACCCCCTTCATCTCCGCAACACTTAACTAGAGGTTGCAATTCTTCCAGACTCTCAGCTAGCAGCACAATATCGTCTGCATACACCAAACAGGGGAGGCGCTGCTCTACCACCTTTCAACCTAATCTATATGACAGGTTAAACCTAGGTTGCTTCCTTGTATCCTCCGTTCCAGGTCTATCATATAAAGCATGAACAGCAGCGGTGATAGCAGATAGCCTTGTCTTAATTATTTGCATGCTTTGACATCTTTCGTATTTCTTATCCCTTCCCATGTAATTTCTACTTTGTTATCTCGGTATATTTCCTGTAGGAACTCTATTATCTCATAACCGATACCTTCTTCGTTTAATATGTTTCACAGTTCCCTGTTTACGTTGTCGTACGCCCCGCTTATGTCCAGGAAGGCCAAATAAAAAGGTCTATTTTCCACTCTAGATATTTCGATGCATTGGGTAAGCACGAACAGGCTATCATCTAAGCGCCTACCATTTCTAAAGCCATTCTGAAGTTCTCCGAGTATCTTGTTACTTTCTACCCATGCTTGCACCTTTAATTTCACCGCCTGCACGGCCAACCTGTACATAACAGATGTTATGGTAATCGGCCTGTAGGATTTTATGTGCATCCTTTCTCCTTTCCCTTTATAAATCTAATTCATTTTACTCTGCCAGCTGTACGGAATTTGCTTATTCGTTATGGCTGTTTCCAAAGTTTTAATAACGTTTCCTTACTTTTTGGACAAAGTTCATTAATCAGCTTGATCGGAATTCCATCTATTCCTGTAGATGTGGTTTTAGGAATATTTTTTTCTGCCTTTTCTCAGTTTAGATTGGTCAGTTCTAAGCTGCTTTGTATTCTGCTACCTTGTGTTGCTTCCTGATTTGCGGAGATTACCCTACCGTCGTTCTTAAATGACTCGGCTATAACTGATGTAATGTAGTTCACTGCGTTGTCTCCCTTTAAACAATTTCCCTCGTTATCTTGAATCCGATCCTGCTTTCTTTGATTCTTCTTCCCTAGCCAGCTTATATGGTTCCAGAATTTTCTTGGTCCGCCTCCAGAGGCATCGTGTATGCCAGCCATCCAGCGATCGGTGGACTACTTTATTTTACTTTGGACAAGGGCCTGTACCTCAAGTTTCTTTTGTCGATATGATTCCCATTTTTCGTCGATTTCCTCCTGAGATACCTGTGCTTTCTTTGCCACTCGGTGTTCTCTTGAAGCAGCCCGTCGTTGTTCAATAGCTTCCCTGATTTCCTTATTCTACCAGCTCTTTGGCTTCCCCTTTCCATTCCAGCGTTTTGCTACTTTAACCTGCTTAATTTTCCTCCTTATGAATAGTTCTGCCTGTTCATAATCCCAGTCTTCCATGGGGCTTTTCTCTATTGCTTCCTATATGTCTGCTGCTATCTGCGCTATTTGATCGTCGTTTAATTTTGCGTTTACTTTTTGTCTAAGTTTCATTTCTCTTTTCATCAAGGGCCCCATCTGCAGACTACGTTTATGATCACTTCCCAGACTACACTCCCCTTCTTCGTCTATTTCCATTTTTGTGACCTTGCTATAAATTCCATGCGACATTAGTAGTCAATAGTCGTTTGCCTGTTGCGGAATTCCCACGTGATTTGGCCTTCGCATTTTGTTTCTCTATTTACTATAACTAGATCGTGTCGCTCACAGAAATCTAGCATTAGCTTCCCGTTACAATCCGTGTATCCATCCAGATCGTCGATGTGGCCGTTCATGTCCCCCAGGAGAGTAATATCGGCCCCGTCTCCAAACTGGCTTATATCGGCACTGAGACATTCATCAAGATCCTTGTTTTCTTGCCTGCATTGGTGTCCTGCTCCTAAATAAACTACCCCTAGCCATGTCCTTATGCCGGCAATTGTTCCTGGTACCCAGATATGTTCTTTACAAGATGATTTTATTCTTTGCCAATTTGTTCCCTGGTGTATCAACCTACCTACCCCTCCACCCTTTTTTTCCGTTCTTGTTCTTTTGCACCCTTCCCAGACGTAGCCTTCTATAAACGGCGGAGATGAGTCTCGCATAGAGCGTACACACCTGGATTCCAAGGGAAGGAAAGCGTAACAGGGGGCGGCAGAAAGTTAGGTGGGCGGATGAGGTTAAGAAGTTCGCAGAGGTCCAGTGGATGCAGCTAGCACAGAACCGGGTTAAGTGGAGAAATATGGGAGAGGCCTTCGCCCTGCAGTGGGGATAGTCAGGCTGATAATGATGATGACCTATTGTCATCCTTCAACTGCTGTTCTGTCTCTAGCTATTTCGATCTTTTTCTACCACCTTGCATGTTTATGTAGGTGATCCTAGTGCTAAATTTCTTTTTTGTACTTTTCTTTCTCGACCTCTTCCTTGCCATTTTTTGGGGCTCAGCCTCCGTTATTACACTTTCTTCTGCTTCACTTCTAACTACCTCTGTGCACGGAGTCCTCACGGACCCCTTAAACGTTACAGCCCTGCCTGCCAGGCGCCAGCCGATGCCTGCTCCCACCCTTTTGTTAAAATGAATGCCATCTCACTGAAAAGCCCTACCAAACGCTGCTTTATGCACCTCCCCGTTTACCTCAACCACTTCGAAACGCTTCTCCAGGCTTAACTTCCTTATGTCCTGATTAACTATCAACACGTCCTTTTCCAGCTTTCCGTTCGATCCTAGCACCTCCAGCACTGTGCATACAACTATCTGCGCTTGCTGTGTTATCACCCTGATATCGTCAACTCCCTTAGCTAAACTTTCCACCACTCCTGCAGCGTCACCATTTAGGACATCGCTTAGCCCCGCGGCTATTATCACCATACTGCGCTCTGCGGAAGTTTTCAACAGCTGCCTATCTTTACTCTCTTTCAACATTGCTCTCATTGTTCTCCCTGGGAAGGATGCAACTAACACTCGATTATCACCCTTTACACGTTCCAAGATATCTTGCTTGCACCTGCTCATGTTAGAATCTCCGGCGATAAGCACTTGGGCATTCTCTCTCCCTTTCCCAACTGTTGCCTCCTGCTTTCGGTTAGCTGTGCCCTTTTCTCTGGGATTTTCATTCTTCCTTTCTTCTTCCTTTTTTCCCGACTTCTGAGTAGCTGCTTCTAAATAACTCTGTCGGTTCGGATCCGCCTGACCTACTTTGCTTATGCCTTCCATGCCAGTGCTGGTCCCAGCCACGTTGCCCGTACTGGAATGTTCGTCTTCGTTGTTTCCAAGGGCAAAATCCGCCGGACCTACTTTGCCAGTGCTGGGCCCTACCATGTGGCCCGCACTGGAATGTTCGTCCTCGTTCGTTCCAAGGATAAAGTCGGCCACATTGTTTTCCATTTGAGGAAGCTGTCCAAGCAGTTTCTAATTTTCTGCCTTTAACAAACGTACTTCATTTTCTAAATCATCCACACGAGAGACTAAACCGCCCTTTTCTCGATCAAATCTATTTAGGCGCGCACTCATCACGCCACACCGACACAAAAAGTCACTGCCTTCCGCTTCATCTACAGAGTCAAAACGAGTTTCCTTGAGATTAACCTGCGCCTCACACTGAGTACACTTTACCTTAAACATGTATCGACTGAGCTATTTCTATTACGAATTTTCAGTATATATAAACTACAAAAAGAAGACACAAGAAACGACTAGCAAACACGCGTTAAAATCAATTCTGCGAATCTCAATAGCCTAGAAACAATTATTTATCTAAACAAAATAGTTAAAGAATGAACGCCGAGAAAACCTAGCTGCCGGCACGAAAAACCAGGCCGCTAGGACAAAGAGCTAAAATCTATTCTTTAGGCTGCACCTAACCTAACTAGCTGAAAATGAAATAAAGTTAATAAAAGAAAGAACTCATCCATTTGACGGATGGATGGATGGATGGAATATAGGAGCGTCCCCTTTGAAACGGGGTGCTAGCAGGAGCTATCATGCTCATTTTTCTCCCTATATCTTAATTATTGATTTAGATTGGTTAACTAAACCATCATGCTATTTATTAAATTTTTGTTTCTACATTACTAACATTATATGCCACTTCTCTGACGCTCGACCCGCAGAGGCGTACCCGGTGGCGGTCGCGTGAACTAGCGGCGCTGCAGCATGGCCTCCGAGATCATGTCGGGGGCATAGCGTTTTGCAACATTGCTGAGAGGTGGCGCGCATATTTGTCTCTTTCTGCAAGGAGGATTGGGGAGGAGGAAAGCGTGACCGAAGCCGCGTCGGCGAGGAAAGGGGAGCGGATGGAGCGAGTACAGTGCGAAGTTGAGCGCTGGACGCGGGCTCGCCGTTCGTGTAGCAAAGTCGGCCTACGCCGAATGCATTGCAGCGTGCCAGAGTCGGCGCTCTTGTCTTATCTTACTCCATGGGTTTACGAAATTATATTAATTTCCCCTACAAGCAATAAAATTATGTGTTTTTCTTTTCTCTGTGTCTGTGTGTGTAAAAGTGGAGGGGAATATATAAAGGGCGCGACTTGATTACTCGCAATATAAGTTTTTTTTTTTAATAGACTCATGCATGCGCTTGTTCAGTCATTTCCTTTCGCAGTGCACACGCCCATTCTCACTGATTCCTCTTTTAGTGAACTCATAAAATAACTTCACATCTGAGGTTGTTTTAGACGACAAAGAAAAAATTCCTTTTTTTATATTGCTATATACGGGAGTGCGAGAGTGCCGATTCGGAGCTATATATGTTCTACGCCATACCACGAAAGTGAGAAATTAAGAACAGCGCTTCTGATTAGGCGACGACGGAGGCCGTTTATGCGTAATCTGTGTTCACTATATCTTTTGACGGGAGTAACCAGACTTCATGCACTGCATGAACAGGCTGCCCAAGCTAGCAGATTTCTGTGTGTAATTGAGGCAATATGCGCAGCGCAGTAGTAAACTTGACACCCATTGCGTTATCTTCTAAGGCTAGAGTGCTTCTATGCACTGAAAAGTTGGCTAATTTGTTTGCATGACAGGATCTATGCCCTGAAAGAGTATACTACAAAACACAGGCCAGGGAGTAACGCAAGAAACAGCATACTCGTGAGCAAGCTGACGGCGCTCAAAATTGTTGCATAGTATTAACAAATGAATTTCGCATAACACAAGCGAGTTCTCCAAGGTAATGCGTAGCTTCGAAGCCAAAGCTGTCATAATGTAGTTATGATTATACTGCAGCCATGTACAGTGCAATGGCAGCACGCAAAAGCTACGTGCGTGCTGGCCGCTCCATGCTTTCGAGCCAAAAGGAGCATGGAAAAGAGACTGAAGGGACAGAGGTGGAATAGAAACCTAAGAAGAAGAATCCAGAGACTCAACAAAGAGATTGAAAAATACGCTGTAGAATTATGCGAGCAAAATTGGCTAAACAATTGTGACAACATGGAGAAACAAATGAGTCTCCCCAAAACGTGGAACATATTCCGCTACTTGTTATGCCCCGAGCAGTCCAAACCCAACTCGAGCATAAACCAGCGGAAGATAAGACACGTCTTTGAGGGCACGGATGAAGAATTCTTCAGTCAACTCAGAGACATCTACGTTGGAAATGGCATCAACCAAAAGCTGCCGACATATCGGGGACTAGACAACCCGGAGCTAGATCAACCGATAACAGAATCCAAGGTCAGGGCAGAGATAACCAGCCTCAAATAGAACTCTGCTGCCGGCCAAGACGGCATAACCAACAAACTTATCAGGAACTTAGACGACGACTCCATCGTCAGCCTTACCAAATGTTGTTGTTGTTATTGTAGTGGTTATTTATTGTATGTACAAAAGGAAAGAAAATATGTTTGCCAGCCCCGGTATCTGCTATCTTATATCTGAAGGACCTGAACTGGGGTGGCGGAAATAAAGTGATAGCGAGGAGAAGGTAGAGGAAATCAAAGAGGTGAGTGATAGGGAGAAAGAAAAGGGTAGGTAAAAATAAAAGAAATATATACACTATGGTACAGTATACAGTAGTTTGCTTGAGGCCCACCCGCAAATGTCTTAAGTCACTCTCTGCGTCCAGGCAACTGTTCACAATGCACGCACTGGCCAACTGTACAAAACACTGACGGCTGTCGTGGACGATCGGCCGTTATTGTGGGAAATAGCACACGTGGAGCGTTCAGTCCCAGCGCGCACTATCTGGCGAGGTGAAATACATGCAAAAACTATGGGAGAAGGGGGAGCTCCCCATACAATGGAAATCAGCCGATGTCATTTTTATACCCAAGCCAGGAAAGCCACACAAATTAGAAAATCTAAGACCCATCTCCCTCACCTCGTGTTTGGGGAAGCTGATGGAGAAAGTGGTCAAAACAAGACTTGCAACTATATGGATGGAGAAGGACTATGGCCCCATGAAATGGTTGGCTTCCGAAGGCTCCTCGGTGCGCAAGACGTCATGCTGAGACTCAAACATGACATCATGGACAAGAGAAAAACCAGACACAAAAGTCATCCTTAGCCTAGACTTAACTAAGGCCTTCGATAATGTAAGGCATGACGCAATCCTCAAGAACCTCGAAGATCTAAACATTGGTGCAAGAACCTTCGCTTACGTAAGCAGCTTTCTTTCAGAAAGAAGACTCAAGCTAAAATTCCTAGAGACAAAATCCCCAATCATCAGGACAACAGGCAGAGGCACACCGCAAGGTTCGGTGCTCTCGCCATTGCTCTTCAACATAGCATTGATTAACCTCCCCTCCCTGCTAAAAACAATACCAGAAATCAAGTTTAGCCTCTACGCAGATGATATCAACATCTGGTTAAACACAGGCTCGGACGCAGAAATACAGGAGAAACTCCAGCGCGCGGCTAGAATGGTCACAGAGTACGCGGAAAATATAGGCATCAAGTGTTCACCGCAAAAATCAAAGCCTAATCTACACGAACAAAAAGGAGAAGCCAACCTTCGAAATCACAGTGGATGGTCAAAATGTGCCCGAGGTTAATCAGATTAGGATCCTCGAACTCACCATCCAGGCAGACGGCAGAAGCGGGTCCATGATATAGCCAAACTACAGAACTACGCTTGCACAAATAACGGGTCTCACCAGAAGGGTCTCTCTCAAAAACAGGGGACTCAAAGAAAAGAGCCTGCTAAGACTAGTAAAGGCTTATATAATCAGTAGGGTAAGATGTGCAACACCCTACCTAAACCTGGCAGTAAGGGAAAATTAACAAATAGACTCTGTAATAAGGAAGAGCATCAAAAGCGCACTCAGCCTTCCCAGCTGCACCTCCACAACCAGACTGCTGGGAAGGGGGGTACACAACACATGGGAGGAAATAATGGAAGCCACAAGAATAGCGCAAATGGAGAGACTCAGTCAATCCGAGACGGGAAGGCAAATTCTAGAATGGGTCGAGCTCCAGCACGACAGAAGGATGGACCCCAAGATCAACCTCAGCCAAAACTGCAGGACCAACCTGTACATCCCCCCATGCCAAGAAACATGAGCCGCATTCACAACAAAGAGATAAGAGAAGACGGAGCCAAAGCCATCTAAAAGGAGATGAGCAAGGTTGACCCGAACTCCATGGCGTACACTGACGCAGCCACCGGGAAATCGGGAGCTGCAATCGCAGCAGTGGTGGATGGAGCCGGAGCCCCTCTAATCACGGCGTCTATAAAAACAAGAAATGCAGTCATCGCTGAAGAGGTAGCAATTGCGCTAGCCTGTGTCGGCACAAAAGCTAAAGGGATTTAAGCGACAGCAAAGGAACTTGACAAAAGGAAGAGTGTCATCCGCGGCTAAGAAAATTCTCGAATCCAGGGAGAGCTCACGGAGGATCACAATAAAATGGACCCCAGGCCACGAATCGGTGTCTGGAAACGAAGCCGCTCCGGCGCTCGCCCGAGATATCTACCACCGGACGAACGTCGAGCAGGTCGGCAACCCAGAACCCGAGGAGAGGTTAAACACCTACCACGAGATCTGTGAATACTACAAACTAAACAGAAAAACATTCTCCACTACACATAAAGAGCTAAACAACGAAGAGGCCAAAAGTCTTCGCAGACTACAGGCCGGAAATTACCCCAACCCGGTATGGCTGCACCATTGAAAAGTAGATGACAGACAACACGAACACTATAAACTCTGCGGACATAGAGGTGCACTAGATCACATAATCTGGCAATGGCCCTTTTCGCCTGGGGCAGTGGCCAACATTCATGACACGGAAGCTTGGGAATCCCTACTCCAAAGCGAAGCCCTTGAGACCGCAAAAGAAGTCCGCCTGGCGGCTGAGGCCGCGAAGAATCAATGTATCCTTGCGCGACTATCAGCCCCCTATTCGGGTCTGCGTACCTGGGTGGGGGAGTAAGGGAACCTCCTGTATCGGCGGCAATAAAGTTTCAAATAATAATAATAATAATAAGGCTTTCGCGCCGCGTGTAGCAGACGACGCGCCCGGCAAGGAGCAAGAGTTGACTGCAGCGCCGCTAGTTCTCGCGACCGCCACTTGGGACATTCTTCTCCGCTGGGCGGTGTGGGGAGCTGTGAAACTGAGTTTGTTCTGGTAACGTTGAATCCGCTATCTTAGCTGCCCTCTTATGGAGGAAGGAAAAAAGTGTGCCCCCTTCATGGATCACTGCCTTGTCGTGGCCAAGACCGACTGAAATACAGAACTGCACAGATAGCACTGCTCCAGCGCGCACCTTCTAGTTCGTAGCCTTCGCCGCTAGGAAACGAACACTACGGGTAGCCTGGCGCTACTGTAAACCTGTTAATAAGAAGGGTACGTCTATTAGTTCTGTCATTTTTCTTCGTCGTTATAGTTTAATTATCTGTCCACGCTGTAATGCATAAGCACCTGTTCTGCGCATGTGCAGCGAGTAACTGCAGTGCCGTTGCACAAAGCGGAATCGCGGTATGTTTTCTGGCGAGAGAAAAATATAAAAATAAACACTCTCCGCTAAAACGCTAAAATACAAAAAGGCAAAATTTTCAGGGTATAACTCGGGCAAAAATCTTTTTTTTTTTTTAATTTGGGTACAGTTTGTTTATATTGTAACGGGTATTGCGCCAATGTCCAGACAATGCCCTAAGCCTAGAAGACTGTCGAAGTCCGAGAGTGGTCCTAGCAGCGGTGTGAGCGCGGTTTCAGGTATATTCTAGGCACTGTAGTTTCAGGCAACCAACTTCGTCGTCTACGCCAACCAGCAACCACTTGATCGTCTACGCCAACTAGCCACTGATTGTCTCCGCTTCGTCGTCGACTATAGCTTCTATCACTGCCCCCTCCTCTGTAGCATCGACTCGATGCGACTCGGTGCTACTAGGAAGAAGTTAGCGAAAGAGTGCACAAAAGTGTCACAAGGACCCAGCGGCGTTGACAAAAAGTTCAGTCATGCACGATCATGATAGGGCTTCAGCCGAACCACGTGCACGACTTCAGGACGCTGTGGCCTTCGGGATGGAGCTGAAGCTGCGGGAACAACGGCGTAGGTGACGTCACTGATACGGCGAACAATTCGTAAGGGCCGAAGTATCGGCGTAGTCACTTTTCAGATAGGCCGCGATGACGAACAGGTGTCCACACCCAGACGAAGTCGCCTGGCTCGTAAGTGACGATTCTTCGGCTGAGGTTATACCGAGCAGCGTCATTCGCCTGTTGTCGGTGGATTCTGGGGCGTGCTAGTTGCCGCGCTTCCTCAGCACGCTGAACAAAGATGTCGGCATCAAGTTCGGCGTCAGAGCCGCAAGAAGTATCAACTGGCATCATGGCATCCAACGGCGTGCTCACTTGGCGACCGAAGACAAGTTGGAGCGGGGTCAGTCGCGTCGTCTCTTGAGTGGCAGTATTGTAGGCGAAAGTTATATAGGGAAAAATCGCATCCCAGGTGCGATGTTCTGCGTCCACATACATAGAAATCTTGTCGGTGAGGGTGCGATTGAGGCGCTCCACCAGCCCATTGGTCTGAGGGTAATACGCCGTCGCACGTCGATGGCTAGTGTGAGTCAGAGTCAAGACCAACCGGATTAGGCGAGCCGTAAAAGCTGTTCCACGGTCAGTGATTACCACGGCGGGGGCGCCATGACGTAGGACAATGTTATGAATGAAAAACTGAGAAACTTCGGCTGCAGTACCTTTAACAAGGGCGTGGTCTCTGCGTACCGTGTTAGGTAGTCTGTCGCGACGACTACCCAACGGTTGCCAGACGAGGATTTCGGAAAAGGACCGAGAAGATCCATGCCTACTTGATGGAAAGGGGTCTTCCGCGGAGCAATAGGCTGAAGAAATCCAGCGGGTTTCAATGGCGGATACTTCCGACGTTGGCAGTCACGACATGAGCGTGCATAGGCCCGCATCGATGGGAGTAACCTGGGCCAATAATAGTTTTGACGAATTCGTGCAAGTGTACGGCTCACCCCCAGGTGGCCGGCGGTGGGTTCGTCATGACAGGCACTCAATATATCTCGGCGCAAATCGGAGGGCACAACAAGGAGAAACGTCTCTTCACTGTTAGCAAACTTTCGCTTGTAGAGCACGTTACCACGCAGAGTGAACGTTTGAAGCCCACGATGAAAAACACGGGGAATACGGGCGTCGACGCCCTGCAGATAGTCGACGAGTGACGCTAACTCTGGGTCCATTCTCTGCAGCTGCGCAATTTGGGTTGTAATAATAGCCCCCAGAAAGGGAAAATCATCGGCCGTTTCTTCTGGACATATGGCGATGGGCGAGCGCGACAGACAGTCAGCATCCTGATGCTTCCGTCCTGATTTGTATACGACTGTTACGTCATACTCTAGTAATCTAAGGCTCCATCTAGCCAATCCTCCTGAGGGGTCTCTGAGGCTCGCGAGTCAGCATAATGAATGGTGGTCGCTTATAACGCGGAAAGGTCGGCCGTATAGGTATGGTCGGAACTTGATGAGGGCCCATATTACCGCCAGGCATTCTTTCTCAGTTGTTGAATAGTTGGCTTCGGAGCGGGTAAGTGTTCGGCTCGCGTAAGCGATGACCCGTTCTGCACCGTCTTGCCACTGAATTAGTACTGCACCAACCCCAACGCTTCTGGCATCAGTGTGAACGTCAGTTGCGGCGTTTTCGTCAAAATGGCCTAGTATAGGGGGATTCTGTAGGCGGCTGCGAAGCTCAAGGAAAGCGGCCTCTTGTTCACTTCCCCACAGGAACGGCGTGTCATCTCGATTCAGTGTGGTTAGCGGTTCCGTGATGTGCGAAAAGTCTCGTACAAAGCGTCTGTAACAGGAGCACAAACCTAAGAACCGTCGAACAGCTTTCTTGTCAGTAGGGTGCGGAAAACCAGAAACGGCAGCTGTCTTTTCAGGGTCCGGGCGAACACCTTTTGCGCTGACCACGTGACCAAGGAAGCGAAAAGTTCCTTAAAGCCGAAGTGACATTTCTCCGGTTTGATTGTCAGGTTGGTGTCTCGGAGAGCTTTTAACACAAGGCGTAACCTTTCTAGGTGTTGGTCGAAGGTGGTCGAAAATATGCCGACATCGTCCAGGTAAACCAAACACGACTGCCACTTCAAACCGGACAGAACGGTGTCCATCATGCGTTGGAACGTGGCCGGTGCCGAACATAGGCCGAACGGTAGCACCTTAAACTCATACAAGCCATCGGGTGTCACGAAAGCCGTCTTCTCCCGGTCTCTCTCATCCACTTCTATTTGCCAGTACCCACTTTTTAGGTCTAGCGACGAGAAGTATCGGGCATCTCGCAGTCGATCGAGTGTGTCGTCTATGCGGGGAAGAGGGTAAACGTCCTTTTTAGTGAGGAGATTAAGCTTTCTGTAATCGACACAGAACCGCAGAGTGTTGTCCTTCTTTCTGACGAGAACAACCGGCGAAGCCCACGGGCTTGTAGACGGCTGAATGGCATCGTCGGAAAGCATTTCGGTAACTTGTCTCTGAATCGCTGCTCGTTCCGTTGGAGAAACGCGGTATGGGCGCTGGCATACGGGGCGCGTGGTCTCGTCTGTTATTATGCGGTGCTTGGCGACCGGAGTTCGGCCCACTTTGGAAGACGTTGCGAAGTAGTCTGCAAAATCTGCCAAGACAGCCGAAAGCAGATCCTTCTGGGCCGGCGATAACTCGGTGTTTATTTCGACAGGGGGCATAACGTGGCGAGGTCCAGTGTCGTCTTGAAGGGCTTCTTCCACGGTGCACAAATGTGGACACTCCGCGACGTCTTGGAGGAAGGAGATCACCGTGCCTTTGACGAGGTGCTGAAATTCGTTCGAAAAGTTGGTGAGTAGAACGGTAGTGCAGCCATCTCGTAGGTGGACGAGACCTCGGGCAACAATGAGACCCTCTCAGGCAGCAGCGGGATATGACCCTCCGCCATGCCCTCAAAGTCATGAAATAGGTCATTCTGCACGCGCATTACGACACTGCACAGTGGTGGCATCGTGACGTCATCCTCCACAATAAGCAGAGCATGGCTACCGGGATCGCGGGTGTCGAAGCGTGCCACTGCCTGTTTAGTTGAGAATGCGACTCGTGCCTCGTATAGGTCGGTCACAGCACCGTTTGCCTGCAGAAAGTCGAGCCCCAGTATCAAATCTCTCGAACATTCGCGCAAGACAACGAATTTCCCGACGTAGACGAAACCGCGGATGCCAATTCGGGCTGTACACCTTCCGGCCGGGCTAATGAGGTGACCTCCAGCCGTGTGAATGCTAGGGCCCAACCATGGCGTCACAACTTTGCTCAATTCCTGGGCGAGGGCGTGGCTCATCACTGAATAGTCTGCACCGGTGTCAAGTAAAGCGATCGTGTCAGTTCCGTCAAGTGTCACGCACAAATCAGAAGTAGCGCGTCGGATGCTGTCGCTACCCTGCCCCTGTGAGAAATCAGCGTATCGTTGTATCGGCGGCGGAGGATTTTCAATTTTTCCGGCAGCAGCGGTCCTGCCTCCGGAGACCGCTGGAATTAGTTTTCCCGGTGTGGACTGGGAGAACGCCGCTCAGTATTGTTGGCGTCTCTGCGAGGGCTTGGGGAACGGTACCGCAGCGGAGATGACGATCCTGAGTCATAGCGCCTGTACCCAGGCCTCTGACGGGCCGACAGATGAGCTTCAATTTCGAGCGGCCGTTCACCGTTCCGTGGGCAGGGCGCATCGGGTTCGAAGCCGCGAAGTCCCACTCGGCGATACGGGCATGCACGGTAAAGGTGACCGGCTTCCCCGCAGTGGTAGCAGATTGGCCTGCGGTCCCGCGTACGCCACACGTCCGACTTGCGAGGGCGTGGAACAGGCACCACAGCTTGAGCCGATGCGTCATACGGACTGATGTGGCTCACCACCGGTGTCGGGTCAATATGACCACAGGCAGCTGCTTGACGTGCAATGAACGCGTACGTTCGTTTGTAGTCGACCCGTGGAGGCATGGTAGCGACAGGATCGTAGGCAGCTGCCTGACGAGCAACGGATGTCTGCGTGGGCATTTAATCGACGCGCTGCAGTACGTTGGTGACCGGGAATTCACGAGCAGCCTGGCGTACTTCATCTCTGACGACTTCGGTCAGTGATGTCACTGGCGCACTCTGAGGCAGACGGAAACGTTGGAGTTCCTCTCGAACAACCGACCGAATGAGGTCACGTAAGGCGTCCGCACCGCCTCCATGGCACGACGAAAAAACATCTGGGGCCAGGCTGCTGACATCTCGGTTGTACTGCCGGACCCGTTGTTGGAGCGTCGTTTCCATGGTTGTTGCCTCCGCGAGGAATTCAGCAACGGTACGCGGTGGACTGCGAACGAGGCCCGCAAACAGCTCCTGCTCCACGCTCCACGCATGAGGTGGCGGAACTCGATGAAGTCGTGAGCTCTGCTGTGTAGAGCAACCCAAGATAGACAGGTCACGGCAGAGAGTTCTCACAAAATGAGGTTCACTGGAGAAGGCAATGGTAACCCACTCCAGTATTTTCTGCCAAGACAACCCTATGGCCAGTCACAATGGCATTTATGATAGGGCGCCGGAAGATGAACTCCCCAGGTTGGAAGGCGTCCCACATGTTACTGGGGATGAACAAAGGGCCATTCCTAGTAGCTCCAGGACGAATGAAGCGGCTGGACTAAAGCCAAAAGGAAGCTCAGTTGTGGATTTGTCGGGAAGCGACCGAAAAGTCCGATGTTGCAAGAAGATATATCACATAGCAACATGGAATGTAAGATCTATGACGCAAGGTAAACTGGATGTCGTCAAGCGAGAAATTTACAGATTGAACATTAATGTCTTAGGTATCAGCGAGCTCAAGTGGACCGGAATGGGAGAATTTAATTCCGGCGACCATTATGTCTTATTGTGGGCACGAATAAGGAATAGGGTCGTTCTCATAGTAAACAGAAGAATGGACAAAGCAGTGCTAGGGTAGAACCCCAGAAACGATCGAATGATTTCACTTCGGATCCAAGGTCACCCTTCAACATAACAGTTATCCAAGTCTATGCACCAACCACTACTGCTGAAGAATTAAGTTGACGTTGAGAGATTTTATGCTGACCTGCAATGCCTTTTAGACCGCACTCCATCATCAAACATCATTTTTCTTATAAGAGACTGGAATGCTCAGATGGGGAGAGAAGAAATATTCGGAATTACAGGCAAGTTCGGTCTTGGTGAGCCAAATGAAGCCGGGCAGAGGCTAATAGAGTTTTGTCAAGAAAACAACCTGACCATAGCGAATACTAATTTTTGAACAGCACAATAGGCGCCTGTACACATGGACTTCACCGCACGGTCTGTACAGGAATCAGATTGATTATATTTTTTGCCGGCAGAGATGAAGAAGCGCTATACAAGCAGTAAAAACAAGGCCCGGGGCAGATTGTGGCACCGATCATCAGCTTCTTGTTGCCAAATTTAAGCTTCGATTGAGGAAAACGCAGAAAACTAAAAGGCCTTTCAGATATGATCTGGATCAAATTCCATCAGAATACGCTGAGGAAGTGACGAATCGATTTCAAGAATTAGATCTAGAAGACAGAGAGCCTGAAGAGATATGAACTGATGTTCCTGATATAATACAGGAAGTTGCTACTAAGGTAGTTCCAAAGCAAAAGAAATGCAAAAAAGCAAACTGGTTATCTGAAGAGGCTTTGCAAATAGCTGAGGAAAGGAGCGTGACAAAAGTTATGGGGGAAAGTGAAAGGTACAAGGTTCTCAATGCGGATTTTCAGAAAATAGCAAAGAGAGATAAGAATGCCTTCCTGAACATACAGTGTCCAGCAGTTGAGGACAACAGCCAATTGAGGAACACAAGAGCTCTGTATAAGACAATCAAAGATATTAAAGGAAGCTTCTGTGCTAAGCTGGGCGTGATAGCGGACAAACGAGGCAGGGACCTCACTGAAGCCTCAGAGATAGCGAAGAGGTGGCAGGAATACACAGAAGAACTGTACAAGAAGGACCCGGATGTGCAAACCCAACATAAGACTGTTGTGATTACTGATCTCGAGCCGGGCATCCTGAAGAGTGAAGTTGAATGGGTCTCAGCCAGCTTTGCTAAGAAAAGCTAGCGGAATTGATGGCATTCCAGCTGAGTTGCTTCAAAACCTCAACCATGTCGCTGTTAACGTTCTGTATACATTATGTTAGCAAATTTGGACAACCCTGCAGTGGCCACAGGATTGGAGGAAGTCAGTTTACGTCCCCATTCCAAAGAAAGGCAGTGCCAAAGATTGTTCCAACTACCGCACGATCGCGCTTAGTTCGCATGCTAGCAAGATGATGTCGAAAATCCTCCAAGGTAGTATGTGGATCGGGAGCTTTCGCACGTGCAAGCTGGGTTTCGCAAGGGTAGAGGAACTAGAGACCAGATTGCCAACCTTCGCTGGATCATGGAAAAAGCAAGAGAATTCCAGAAACCCATCTACTTCTGCTTTATTGATTATGCGAAAGCGTTTGACTGCGTAGATCACAACAGATTGTGGCAAGCTCTCCAAGAGATGGGAGTTTCAATTCACCTCATCGGTCTCCTCAGGAACCTGTATGAAGGCCAAGAGGCCACAGTCAGAACTGGGCATGGTCCTACTCATTGGTTTCCGATTGAGAAAGGATTGAGACAAGGCTGCATACTGTCGCCCTGCCTATTTAACCTATATGCTGAGTGCATCGATCATGAGGAAGGCTGGTCTGGACGAGTCTTCAGCTGGAGTGAAGATTGCTGGAAAATGTATCAACACCCTTAGATATGCGGATGACACCACTTTAATGGCAGAAAGTGAAGTGGAACTCAAGAGACTTTTAATGCGCGTTCAAGACGAGAGTGAGAAGTTTGGGCTTAAACTGAACATTAAAAAGACAAAGATCATGGCGTTTTGTCCTATCAAGTCCTGGAGCATCAAGAGACAAAAAGTGGAAGCCATGACAGATTTTCTTTTCTTGGGCTCCAAGATTACCCCGGAAGCTATGTGATGTTAGGAAGATAGTGACAGACCGTAAAGCGTGGCGTGATATGGCCCATAGGGTCCCGAAGAGTCGGACACGACTGAACGACTGAACTGAGCTGATCTTAGCTGCATTCGATTCAGCCGTGGTTCTCTGCACTGCCGGAACCGGTTCACGGTGCGCTGCACCTAAGTGCTTGATTCACAGCGTTTCCTGCAACACCGCCCGCGATTAATTTTTGGTGCAGTCATGGTGCCGCATTTTGGTGCAAAGGAATGCGGCACCCTCCGAGGAGGAGGTGCAGAAAAATGGTGCACGTGTTGACGGCGCTAGCAGACGACGCGCGCTGCGCTTGTAAACATCGATTATCGAATTGGGGACATTTTTTTCCCGTCATCGACGGATCCAGCATGATTCTCTGTGAAATGGCGAGTTAATTCCTCTAAGGTCTGTTGTGACAATCTGAATCTGAAATATCTAGCAACAGCGCTTCAGTTGTACGGGAACTCGGTTAATTGCGGTCTGTCCGAACTAGTCGGTCTCGATCTGAACAACGATGTTGCTTCGAAGGAAAGCACGACGTCGGGCTCCTCATCCTCACTGTCGAATGACTCCAAAAATTTCTTAAAGATTACTTCGACGATGTTGTCCATGACGTCACGACACACCGCGAAAATGACCAGGCTTCAGTGGCTACCAGGCTCGTCTGAAGTGGCGCTGCTGACGCGCTGCACCTAGCTGCACCTGCACTTGAACCACAAAACTGGAACCGTGACTGGAACTGCCCCTCACCGGCACCCGACTGGCACCGGCAACACTTCTCTTCCTCTTTTACCCTCCGTTTTTCTTTCTCCGCGACGCTCACGTACCTAGGGCCCTTAGCAACGCTGTTGTTAGTGGCCCGAGTTTTCATATCAACAGCGTCGCCGTTGCTAATAGGGAGTTTTAGAATAGGGGGACCCTATCGGTTAGGGGGATAGGGTAATAGCAGGGCGCGAGTGCGCATGCGCAGAACCCAAGCGGGCCTTGGGTTTTTGGGTCAGCGGACGACGGCGACCCTATCTCGGCGAAATAGCGTGGACCCTATTGCCGGATAGGGTCGGGCAATATGGCGGCGTCCGGACAAGCGGCCGCCGCTCGCCTCGGCACACATTCGTCGTTACCGCTGCATTGTGTCAAGCGTTCACAGCAAACGAAAGGCCAACGAAGCTTGTGCTATGTCTCATGATGCCCGCACCACCAAATTTAAGCGATAAAACGCCCCATATTGCCTGATTGCTTCCGGATTTACCGAGCTGCTAGGCTTAGCGAGTTCGCATCGTGTGGTTGCCATGGCGACCAGGCGTCGGAAAGCGCGGAAGGTTCAAATGAGGTTTCCCGGCTCAGCCTGGATTGATTAAGATTGGTCGATTTCGTATTGTCTGAAGAAAACAGATTATATAACTGGTATTTTTAGGATATTTTTGTACAATGACAGCAGTGTCTGTTTAATAAGATAGCGTTGTTTTGGCTTTTATATATTTAAATGCTTTCACGGTTTACTGTCAGGGCGCTGCGATCGACGAACGCAAGCCCCGCTCCGCTGCGTCGGCAAACCCCTATTCTAAAACTCTCCGGTCGGCTCGAACGTTACGCCACGGCACGGTATTTTCTTGGGGGCCCCAATCCTTGGGTTCCCCTATTCTAAAACTCCCTAATGACCCGACTAACCCGACTTGGCTAACCCTAAAGTTTGACGTCACTTCCGCCACACTTTCTCCAATGCATTGGGAATGTCAAGGGCCTTTCCTGCCAGTTCCAAATTCCAAGGCTCGGTTTGTTGGCGCAGCTGAACAAAACAGCGAAGCCCATGTTTGGTTGGTGGCACGACTCACATACGGTGCGAATACGGTGTCTCGGAAGAAGTCAGCCCAAGATGAAATCTACAGCTACAGGTGCCGTGCAGTAATACGTCTCTTTTTTCTCTCAGAAAGTTTGGCGTATGGGCTAGGGGGAGAATACTTATGCAAACTTTTTCTGAGCATCCTTCGCGTTTACACCACTTTGCAGTCTTTTCAGCACTTTAATTTTGTGCCTTCACGACTTCGTAAATGACAGGTGAAAAAGTGACCGCTTCAGGGGATCCTTGAAAGCCTACTAAAAACTACCCAACGCACGCAACAAGCGTTAGAAAAGTATAGGAGGTATGCACGTGACGTCATCTGCTAGGGGCGCTAGCGGCCAGCGCAGAATTCGCCATACGCGTGGTCGTGTGTGTGGGCGCCGCACCCAGCCGCAGCATTCAACTCGTTGTGATCCGCGGGGTACGCCTTTCGCGTCTTTATAAAATTTCTGCGTGCGCCATCGAAAACCATGCGAGCGAGTGGATACACACGTGGACTTCGTGGAACAAGAAAAACGACTGTTTTGACAAAATGTTTGACTTCGTGAAAACACCGGCTCGTACGACCGCGGTACTTCATCGAGGTGTGCCGTGTACTACAAGACCAGTACTTCGCGTTGAATTCCGTGACATCGGTGCCAGCCATGGGAAATGCAGTCTTACGTTTTGCGACAGGTAAAGAAATTAAAACGTACTAAGCCATGAATGTGTTTTAATTCTTGTCAAGGAAACGAGGCCAAGAGCCACACGTGCGTGAGGGTGTCGATGACCGGGGTGCCGTTTTTAGAGGTGAGCACAATGCGACGTGTCTGTTCGCTCAGCTAACGCAGTCACCTCCTCCGACTTGCAAGTGACATGTTACAACTGTATCAAGCGTTATCGCTGCACATCGCGTTGTTGCGAACCTATAGGTTCCATGGGTTATGTGCATTTCGAGCTACGTAGCCGATACTAAATTTGTAAAGCATGATCTCTGGGTGTGCCGTTTATCCTGCGAGTGCGTGACAGTACTTTTTTCTCGACCACTGTCACCCAAATTAAGCAACTGCATTGATTCGCTTTACTGCTGGAACAGCGAATGCGAAAGCTTCGGCTGTTTGCCGACTACCGCCACTAGAAGTGTACGGTTAGCGGCCATGCCAGCTTTGGAACTGGGAAATTTAATGCGCTCGCTGTCCTTTCAAGATGTGTTCTGCCTCAGTGGCAGCTAACAACGGGTTTATCGAGCTGCAAGTCGTTTTTCGTGAAATGGGTAACCGGCCACTTTTGCTGTCGAGCTGTTGCACTGGTGATGCCTAGTTGCAACACTGAACAGCTAGTGTTATGCCCAGGAGCATCGAAATATCGCTGCAGACTGCATGCGCATGAAGGGCTCATTAAACAAAAGTGGATGTGGATGTAATTACCAGCTTGATAAAACTTTACGGATCACTTCCAGTATACGGCGGACACCTGACAGCGAACCTGAAACTGCGCGAGCCGACGCGCGCCGATGCCATCTGGCGACCTCCGACATGGCGAACGAAGCGGGGCGATGCTCGTGCCATCTGGTAGTATTTTGATTAGCGTGTGTGTCAACGTTGGTAGCAAATACTTATATGCGCAGGTACTACATGTCGGGGCGTTCTGCATATTTGCGGCTAATTAAAAAAAGAAGAGTTGCAGTTGTTCTCACCCACGCTGGTCGACAATATGGCACTAAACTCAACCACCTAAATTAAAGCAGCCTAATGCTGTCTAGTCGCTACAAATAATGTCAGGACAGGCATAGCAAAGTTCATGTCCCTGGTGTTTTATATTTTTTCTTCTGCATGAATTATGTAATGTTGTGTAGATGGGGAAGCATTTACTGACTTCACCTGTGCATCAAGAAAATAAAGCAGTGTCGAGAGAAAAGGCAATGTATTCTTAATATCGGATTAAATTACAACATAACCTTCTGCAAAGAACACAAAAATACTGCTACAGCTGGAGTTGTGCTCCATGTATGCTACATCAAATGAAAACTGATTCACAGATAAAACAAGCACTCTTTTAACCGATGGGTGCATTGAAGTTTTGACACATAGACATAACAGTGGTTAGCATGAATATTTTATTCACATGTTAACATGTCATTTAGAACGAACTCAGTTTATTGCATTCACAACTGTAACAACTGGCAACATGTTCGGTGCATGAATAAAATAATAAACTTTGTGTAGAAAAAAAGCAAGTTTCAAAATTGTTATATTAAGAACAACAAGTCCTTGGCTTGGTATTGTGAATGCTAAAGAAGGAACATAGAGTAAATAGTGCAAGTCAACATGCATCATCTGATCGTAAAGATGACGTGTTAATGCAGGAACAGGCAAACAAATTACAGGAACAGAAAACGCAGTAGGATACTATACAAGCTGTGTGCGCTTGGGAATACTGCCATAAACTTTTCTCTCTAAGATGTGGTACAGTTAACATGTATGCAATTATAGCATGTCATTGGGTGAGTATGTAAACACAAGAAAGAGAAATACAAATGTTGGGAAATTTGTATGAAAAATCAAAGTACTGTGTACATATGCCCACAGTTAACAGATTGCTGAACATAATAAAGGTACCCCGCTGCAGTGGCGGAGTGGTTAGGGCGCTCGACTGCAGAACCCAAGGACGGATCAAATCCAGCTGCAGCGACCGCTTTTCGATGGAGGTGAAAAGCAAGATGTCCATGTGCTGTGCAATGTCAGTCTGTGTTAAGAACCTCAGGTGGTCGAAATATCCGGAGCATTCCATTATGTCGTTCCTCATTGGCCTGAGTCCTTATGAGATGTTAAACCCCGTAAAACAACCAACCATCAAAAAGGAAATTCATCTCGCTGCCGGGATCGAAGCATAGCCATATTTAGGTAGCACAGAGTAGCTTCTTCAGTCTGTGGCTGCATTTTTGTACTGCCATGCAATTAGAGTTCTCCTTAGTCCATTTATCTACAGGAAAAACAGTATAACAGAGTCCAGCCAGTTTTTCAGCAATGACTTATGAAAACTGATAACGTCATGTATTGGCTAAAACCACAAGCAGTTTCTTTGAAATCAGGGCTATACTACAGCAGTTTTGTCAGTGTAGTCTCCACATGGTGGCCACTGAAATGTTGAGACTTTTGTATAAGTACTGATTCCTGACCAATGTAATGAGTTTCCTCTAATTTCTTTTGTAATTTCATTTGCTTGCTGACAGAAAAGGGTCAACGTTGATTGTTTTGCATAAGTCCTCAGCACGCTTGCCAATGCGACCCTTAGAGCTGCAGTGCTGACTGCTCATCCTTGCTGGCAACAAGGAACTTGTTTTTCCTTTGAGATTTTTCTTCTGCATTGGATGGGGCCTATGATTTGAACAAACTTTGGTCGGATAATTTTGTGTATGTAAGCATATTTATTGACGGAATTGAAGCACTCAAAGTAGCACAAGCTACCTCGAGCATCTCATTAGCATTGTTAAAGTGAGCTAGAACAATGCTAGCATAGCCTAAAGCCAAAGGATCAGTACAATAGTAAAGAAGGCTGGCGAACTTTTCTGCCAGGCTTCGAGCTTTCTTTCACTTTCTTTTTAATTGGTTGGAGGAGCACGAGGCTATCGAAGCACTGACTCTTCATTCTGACTATTGTGTTCTTGTTGGTCACTCTCTTGGTAGGGATTCACTTTATGGCATACTTCGGTGCCCGGTTTCGAAGCAGTGGGCATTTCTGCTACAGAAATATATGAACTGTTTAAATAGCCCTGAGGTATTTGCTCGAATGAAGTTTCTGTTAGCCAGAAGCCTGTACAGAAGTGCTTACAGGGAAATTTAGTCACCTTGAAGTCCATGCATGTACATTCTGGTCGAGATATGTATACCATGTGCCAGCCAGGGGAAGATTGCGATCGCACAGTGAACTCTCCGGCCGCACCTGGGCTGCTGGCATAACTTTCAGTGTATTCTAGAGCTGTGTACGTTCTTTGCATCATGTGTTTGACAAAAGATGGCGGTTTGTTATGTAGATATTTCGGTACAGTGTCACTGTAAGCCCTGTCTGCCAACCAAGATCCGTATAACTCGTGCTATGGTCTTTCCAGTTGGGATGTATGGATGCGAGAGTTGGACTGTGAAGAAGGCTGACCGCCAAAGAATTGACGCGTTTGAATTGTGGTGCTGGCGGACTCTTGAGAGTTCCTTGGACTGCCAGAAGATCAAATTAGTCGATATTGTCGACCATAAACCCTGACTGCTCATTGGAAGGTCAAACTCTAAATTTAAAGCTCAGCTTCTTTGGTCATCTGATGAGAAGAGAGGAGTCGCTGGAAAAAGATTTGATGTTGGGAAAGGTTGAGGGTCGCCGGAGAAAGGGTAGGCAGCGAACGCGATGGTTAGATGGCATCCTCGAGGCGCTGCAGATAAAGTTATGTGATGTTAGGAAGATAGTGAGAGACCGGAAAGCGTGGCGTGACATCGTCCATAGGGTCACGAAGAGCCGGACACGACTGAACTGAACTGAACTGAAGGCATGAAACAGTTTGGACATATTTCAGCATGATCTCTTTCATGAATTTTGACTGATAACAGAAGAGAAGTGTTTCTTCACATTCTTGTTCCAATTCTTCTTGTACTTCATCACTTTCCCATCTCTGAGAAGGCTACTAGGCTCAGTCTCGCTTACAGCTCGGCGTCACTGGGCTGCGTTGGCGTGCTGCACGGGCTCCAAAGAAGGGCTGGGTGTTTGTCACGGCCAGGTAGTGGATTGCCGAGGGCTGCCGCTGTTTCCTGGTTTCCAGCTGGTGGGGGTGGGGGGGGGGGATGAGTTGTCCGGCGTGGAGGCAGGATGACAGGGGCCGAACTTTAAACGGCGGCTAGATCCCGGGCTCGCAAGTCGTGGCGCAGCCCGTCTTCTGCCCTGCTCGCCTGCTGTCTGACTGTATGGTCCACTGCTTGCGATCCTGTCCCCGCTCTCCCGTTCGCCTCCACTTTTTAAACCCTTTCGCTCCACGCCTTTTCACAGGTGGTGAGCAGTCGGTGGCTGTCCATAGGTCACTGACCGACGTCTTGCACACGTGCACCCCATGCCCGGAATTGGGCCACTCGACGCAGGTGTGGCACGGTCAGAAATGTCTATGAGTCACTGACCGGTGTCCGTGCCTCGTGCAGGTGCACAGATTGAGATTGCAAGTGGCTCTCCATAAGTCACTGGCCGGTACGTGCAGTTGCACGAGCCTTCACAAAAAATATCAAGGTTTTTGTTTACAGCGTGTAGCTCTCTCATAAGAACACTTGGGAAAAGGATGCGCGCCACTTTAACATCCTGTCCCCTCAATTTGAAATCCCGTACACGATGGTCGCATTTCAATGGAATGAGAGCAGAAAGGACAGATGGAGAGCTATAGTTGGCGTCGTTGTCATCGAAATTATTCAAAGGCGGGTTTTTTATGTTTATTTAAACAATGTCCGAAAGAAATACAATGTTTGCCACCAATGTAAACTTACATTTAGGCTGTAAACGCTACAACTGTAAGGGTACATTCCTTGAAATGGACGGCCTACTTTGAGCCAACTTTAAACACAATAGATCTCAAATCGATAATGCGCCTTTATTGTGAACTATCCTGCAAATTGTAAATTGGTTTATAGAAATAGAATAGCGCAGTGTTTGTCGCACTTCTGGGTACACCTGAACAGCGACTTTACCGTTGCTCCTGCGCGTTCATTGCACTCCGTGTATCAGTTTAGTACAAAAAAAAAAAAAATGGCAGATTTTCTCGCTCAGCAGGGCTATGGAAAATGAGATTTTCTGCATTTCAAAAACGGATACAGTTTTGCATTGTTCATGGTATGAAACTCTTTGGCTATGATACTAACCAATGAAGGGCTATAATGAAAAACCACTTAGTGGCTTTTAATTATGTAGATATATAATTTGAAGAGTTTTGCGGTAACTGGCTCCGCAGCACAAAAAGCTTTTTCTTTTAATGTTTTTTTTTTCCTTCGTACTCAGCATATTTAGGAATTTTTGAAAGTGTTCACTGAAGCGCTTGGTATATATTTCTTTAAGAAAACACTAACTGCTTGTACTCTTAAGCCATCCTGATCCTATGTCGATGCCTTGTGAACCCCCTCATCTTTTTTCTTTTATTTCGCTAACTTGCCATAAGGTATACTATAGAAAGTCATGTATTACTTTCACCACTAACTTATCTTGGTCAAAACATATTGATTTAATTTGCGGTAAAGCCCTTAAGAAATTAGGTTATCTGAGACGTAACTTAGCTCAAGCTCCATGTGACGTAAAGTATTGATGTACAAATCGTTAATCCTTCCCATACTTGTTTATGCTTGCGTTATATGGATAGATCGAAAATGTTAAAAAAAAAAAGCTGTTCGTTTCATTTGTCACCAGTATCACCGGAAGTTTTCGCCCACTTCCTCCCTTCCTTCGTTGCACCTAACAACGTTATCAAGTCGCCGGCAAGTTGAATCTTTGAAATTTCTTTACTGCATCGTATATGGTCATTATCGGCTGTCGTCTACCCGTTATATTAATCCAGCGCATAGCACATCCGTAAGGAATTATCATGAACTAAACCTTAGCACCTATTTTGCCTGAAGCGATACCATTTAAACACAGTTTTTTTCCTCATACGATCGAGGCATGAACAGAATACCTGGATCACATCGTTCCCTCCCGTTGCTTAAATTTATCAGGGCAATCAGCCACTGTTAATCACTGTCTTTATAACCTGAATTCAATGATAATTTGTTTCTGCGTTTGTTTGATTGTTTGTTCGATTTTTTGTTGATATTGTACTTATGATTACCTTGCATTTTTTTCTTTTCCTTTTGTCATTTCCTAAAATATGCACTCCCCCACCCCACTCCTGCTATAGTTCCAGATGGAGCTGCAGTATGTACAAATAAAAAAAAATGTAACTTGTTTTCTGCCAGAAACTGGAGAAGGCATTTGCTTTTAATGGTGTCTCTTTTCCACCTAAGAAATCCTCATCCCTCGTCGCTGACAGTCCCTTCCTGGAGAATCCGTGTTCTTGACGCCCTCGTGCCGGCGCAAGTCCACAGCAGGTGGCGAACATCCACCTCTGCAGCCGGTGTTGAACATTTCGGGCATGTGGCCGGTCCTATGTCTTGGAAGTAACATCGACACTTGACCGACGGGGTAATTGGGCCGCCCCAGCCCTTATCCTTCTAAGGGATACCGCCTCCAGTCTGCTTAAATTATCAGGGAGGGGGTAAACGCGCGATGAGGGCATGTGTACTTTTCCGCAAAGAGGATGCTAGGATGGTGACAACGGAGCGGGCATCAAAAGTAAGCTTAGTGGGGGGTACATTAGTGTTTGGAGCTTGCTGTGTTAGGTTGTCAACGTTTCTCTGTTCAGCGTTCTCAGCATTACCTTGTGTCCAATGTATCTGCAAGTGTATCTTTTCTTCCTTATTAAGTGCGTGGATCTCCAGGATTACACGTAAAGTTTTTGTCACTCTTCTCAGTTGTTTTATGGCGGCTAAGCAGTCTTTATAGATGTGGGCTTCTGTTATGGACTCTATTTTATTTATAGCCTTCATTGCTTCACGAATTGCATAGAGTTCCATCACAAGCGGGGTCCGGGTGTTCTGTTTCATATTTATTGTGTACATTTAGCTCTTCGTAAGTCGAGCTGGTAGCTACTGTTCTGCCGCCATTTTCTATAACTGACACGTCTGTATATGCAATACAGGCTCCTGGAAGTACATCAACCAGAGGGCGAGACGCCGGCTTATCTTTACGACGTAGCTTAGTCGTTTTGTTCGTTGCAATGGTCATGAACTCCAATAGAAGGGGGCCAGCATTGTCGGTGTTTGCCTTTTCACCGAAGTGGTCAAGGATGCCATGGTTATAACATGTTTTCGTTTCATGTTTTTTGTTGTCTCTCACTGTTCAATGAGCTCTGTTAGTGTGTTGAGCTGCGCATATTCCCGAAGAATAGGAATGGGGGTAAGTTTTGGTAAGGAAGTTATTGTGCGCATTGCTTTCCTATTTATTGTTTCCAATTCTGCCCACAGTCGCCTCGTGAGTCTTTGGAACTAGGCTTGGTATAGTATCCTGGGCTGAAGCACTGATTGTACAAGACGTCTTGCCATCTCCGTTCGGACTCCTCCTCCCCTTGATTAAAAATGTTTTATCAAGTGCAGGTAAGTCGCAGCTGTTTTTTTCATCCTATGGAGCCATTGTGTTCCTTTGCAGGATTTATGAATATCTAGGCCAAAATCTCTCAGCTCGTCCACCTCTTGTAATGCCTGATTTCTAATCTTTAGTGTAACTTTTTCTGTCCATTCTTGTTTGCAACATGAATGTAGCTGGACGTTTGGGGTGAGAGCTCCAGACCTGCATTGCGTATGTACTTATCTAGTATATTTAGGGCCTCTTACAAATAGAGATTTTGTGTCTCAAGGTGTTTATGAGTAGACCATATTGTGACATCATCTGCGTAAATAATGAACTGCATCTCTAGTATTTCAGCTAATTTCCACACCAAACGAATCAGTGCGATATTAACAACAAAGGCACTAAAACTGACCCTTGCGGCACGCCTCTGTTTGAGGTGTAATTGCCGATTTGTTGTCCATTTATCCGGACAGAAAATGTCCTGTCCTTAACCAGGTTATGCACCGCCTTTATGACCTGAAGGGGAATGCCCATACTTTCAATGTTGTTAAGTACCTTGACATGTAACACGTTATTGTATGCATTTGCCGTACGTCGGTAGCCACCACGGTGCGTACAAGGTGGCTATGAGGCGACACATGAACAACCTCTTCGGCTAGTATAGCCAACCCAATTTCTGTGCCAAGGCTTCTATGGAATCCAATTTGCGAAGCATGGTATTTTTGCTTACTTTCCAACCACCATGACAGGCGGGTGGCTATCATCTTTTCATAAATCTTGCAAATTGTGGGCGTCAGCGATGTGGGCCGCAAAATTGTAGGCTTGTAGGAGGTTTTCAAGGCTTTGGTGTTGGTTCCACGACAGAGTGTTTCCAGCTGACTGGAATTTCTCCTCCTTCCCATACCACATTATCACATACAGCAGGCTGTCAATTGCATCGCATTCTAAATTCTTGAATACGTCGTACGGAACATTGCCATGCCTCACTGATAATGGCGTCAATGTCTGAGGTATTTGTAGGTGACTGCATCAGCGTCTTGAAGCACCCAGGGCCTAAAGGCTACCTGAAGCAGTCACGAGAATACGGTAAATGTAACCCCAATACACACAGAGTTCCTATGCGCAGAACTAGGGATCCGATGTGGAATAAGAATAGTATCGAACAAAAAGAATTCATTAGTGAATACCATGGAAATATTAGGCAAAGTTATTCGCTGTAAGTCTTCACCAATGCAAATGCAAAAAATAGTTATAAACAGCGATGAAATGAGTATAATTTACATGCGGGACACGGTGCGATATGACGATACTATAGAATACGGATTAGAATTGCGCGCTCTCCAGACGAAGACACAGATGTGTTCACGGACAGCCACTTTAGATTATGTGAACACACATTATACAGATGGCGCAGCTACATAGACCAGGCTGACCGACACGTCCAACGTGACTGTTTGATATCGACTGAAAAGAGCACGACCATTGTAAAGACTTAACAGCTCCCTGTGATGCCGCCCCTGTTGCAAAAAAAAGTGCACCAACGACAAGGTGAAGCGATGGTAACGCAGTGATTGCAACAAAGTACGAATGCACCCGCCGGTCCAATGAGTCATGCAAAGTACCCGCGCCTTATACGACCGGACGTCGGAAGTGGTTCTCCTGAGGTCTCGATAAATTGCATCGACTGGCCTGCAAAAATACAAGGAAACAACGCACTTCGGCGCAACACGCTTGTTAGACGCTTGTAGCGGGCAGTTCAGGTATGCCCCCATGGGCGATACGGCGCCGTGTCCCATCGTTGCAAACGGTCCTCAGCAAGCAAATCCTCCTAATTAATCCAAGCGCTGTTGATGTCTCACTGATGCCTCCGGAGTAACAACTATATTAGGCACAACCATGAAGCGAGCTCCTCTCGCAAGCTTCGTTATCCAAGAACGCTTTATACTTTGTATTATATATTGCCATCTCGTAATATAATAAAAATAGGATTTATTTCAGCGTCACCTGAAATAAAACTTGTCATGACCACGTATTGTGCGACTGTTGACTTCCTTTTTAAACTTTAAGGAGTGAATCTATTTGATACTGAAGACATGTGAATACGCCGAATCCAGGATGTAGATAGTTCAGTGCCAGGGAAGTAGGTTATAATGGAAGACAGGTAATCAAGAAGAGGAAAAGAAATGTGGGAGACCCCCCTATTGATCCCCTGTTGAGTGGTACATGAGGAACGAAGTTCCTCACATTTGTGCCTAAAGAAATATAAGGCGAGCACCGGCCCTGGATGCACACATTTCCTCTCAGCAAACTAAGAATGTAGCGGAGAGCCAGCAGCCGGCAGCAGATAGACAAAGAAGGCAAGGCGATCGAAGCCACCCTTCCAACACGGCTTGCTGATGCTGCACGTGCGACCTCCCCCAAAACACGAACTCACTAGAGATTGAAGGGAACGCAAAATCCCGAGAGGCTCATGTGTTACATGTGCAAGGTATCAGTTTGTCCTCTGAAAACAGTGTGTACAAGGTAGCCTCTCTCTAGCATGGGTAGCTCCAAGCCACTGGCCATGACCACCTTACTGCGCACACGGAAATCTAGACCGAAGCTGCTCTCTCACGTCCCTCAGATCAATGTCATGGATGCGGACGGGGTGACTGTGCGTAACTCTAGGGCGCCATAGAGGCGGGCTTCTGGCCTGCCAATTAAAAAATATTTATTCTTTTTAAAATTCAGAGCAACCCCAAACACCTTGCCATATCTGTCAAAAACATGAAGGTAGCACTAGAGGCTCGCTTCAGATACACCGTTATGTCATACGCGTAAGCAGTTACAATTTCTGACACCGTGGGAAAGGGAGGCCATGGATACTCTGGTCTGTAATGATGGCCCTCAATCAAAGCGCTAAACTTAGAGCAAACAAAAGAAGTGAGAGGAGACAAACTTGTCGGACACCACGTGTTGAGGGAAAATTAATGGGCACTTTACTACCTATCCATCGCCAGCGTTTTTGAATGCCAACATACATGCTTTTAAAGAAATGTATGAAATTTTGCGCCGACTGAAAAGCATCCCGAACGCCGAATATGTAGCCATGTCTCAGCCGAACAAAAGCTTTCAGAAGCGATAGCTTCACAACGCTAGATAAAGCAGTCGTCGCGGAAGCCTCCGTATGGCCTTCAAGTCACCTTAGCAGATAATGCGCCTTTCATTATAAACCAATTTACAATTTAAGCTCAGGCATCACTATGATAGGTAGAGGCAGTCTTAGCCTGTCACTAAATAACAATTGGTTCACAGGAAGGGAAAGGCGCAGTATCTGTCACACTTGTGTTCTGACACCTGAACCGCGCTGTAAGGGAAGGCAGGAAGATGGGAGTGAAAATGGCAACAAAGAGGAGCCGTAGTGGAGGGCTACGGAGTAATTTAGACAACCTGCGGATCTTTAACGTGTGCTAACATCGTACAGTACAAGGACGCCCCTTGGTTTCGCCTCCATCGAAACGCAGCTGCCGCGGTCGGGATCAAACCCGGGAATCCCGGCACAGTATCACCAAATTCGACCTTTAATTGCCTCAGACCTGAATAAATGTGGATGTCGACGATTCATTTGTGTCCACCCAGAAGTATACTGCACCCTCCTTTCCCCAATTCTAATTTTGCGGAGAGGCTGCCCTGTGTTGAGCGAAGTTAGCCCACTACTTCAGCTAGGTGGCTGAAATAACTCCGTAGCCCTCTACTACGGGACCTCACTCTCTCTTTTCGCTTTCACTCCCCCTTCTTTCCTTCCTTCATGTCAGACAGATACTGCGTATTTCCTTCCTTATAAGTATATGTAAAATTTACAAGAAAATTAATGAAAACATGGCCTTAATTTTGTTAGGTGTAGGTGTCCACCATTATTTGGTGTGCCTGAAAAGTATAGCGCGCCTTCGTTTTCCCAAAATCTAACTTGAGAAAAAAATATGAAAAATTCTCCAGCTTTCGCTCTATCACTAGATTAAAGCCATGCTTAAACTCCCACAAATTTTTTGATCCAAATAAACAAGGATACCACCTACCCAAGCGGCGTTGTGTATAGTCAATAATTTCACAAGTAGTAAACGTCAACCTATGTAATTCCCTGCCAAGGACAGAGCACACCTGATGGCAACCGATGAAGGAGGCCATGCACCTCTCAAGCCTCGAACAGCGACAGATACGAGAGGCTCAAGCCCACGTTTAGAAGTGTGATAGGCCTCCACTAATCTGGACAACACTACCCTGGATGACGTTTTGGGATCAAAATCATTCGCACTGTCTTGAAACAGGCCGGAAAATTTATATGTGCAAAGAACTGGGGAAGAACTTTGGGCAGTACTCAAGTGACAACGTCACAGACACCGAAATAGAATTCCACAGGGCGCCCATCAAGCCCAGGAGCTGACCCAGGCTTCATGGTCTCCGAGACTATCTTGACCTCCTCCAAAGTTGGAAATGCGAAACGCCTACCATGAAGCTCTGGGCTGATCACCGGCAGCCCATCTAACATTGAATGCTTCTCTAAAACCCTTACATCAATCGTGGTATCGAAACACGCCATGCGTTTAAAGTGCGCCAGGAAACGAATACACTCACGAGGCTGATACATGCAGAGGAGGGCGCTCCGCTGAACGTTGAGCTATGGATGTAGGTACTTTGCGCAAACTGCAGAGCTTCAGGATGTCCAGAATGACTACTTCTCCGACTCCAGTCAGCCGCCAAAAAGGAACGAGGCTCCAAAAAGGCGCTGGTACCGGCTATAGAGCACCCCAAGCAACCACCGACATCCATCGGACGGCCAACGGCCATCCGTTTCGGATCGCCGATGGACGTCCGCGAACAGCTAATGAACGTCCGTCGGCCATCTGATGGGCGTCCAAATGGACATGTTTGTCTGGCCAACATGTCCATTTTAGATGTTCGTTCCCGGATCTTTCTGGGATATTCGCATATATGCTGCATGCATGCTTTTTTCGCTTCCACTAGGAAATAAAATAGAAAAGCAGTTTAAAGTACAGCAGGCACATTTTATTGTAGTTGTACATCAGCGCAGGACTGAGGGAGAGGAGGACAAAACATTTTTATTTGTATAGTCAGCGGGAGGAGGGGGAACCCTCAGTCTAGGAGTTATTGCAAAATGTCTAATTCCTCAATATGACGTAAAACTTGAAGCGTACTTTCATCTTCTGTGATGAAGCGGAAGCAAACAGCTTTCTGCAAAAAAAGACAAAATCAAAAGTTAGTCTTCAAGCCTACACTAAATTTGAGTAGCTTGAACGAGAACATCTTTGGCGGAACTCTGCCTGGTTGGGTACTTGAAACAAAAGTTGGAAAAACACTTATCACCAATCAATTTATCTATTAGGACTCGACGTTTCGACACCAAATCAGCCCCTTCCTCAGGGGCGACTAAAGTTCGAGGCAGTAGCAGGCAGCTGCCTACGCTTCCCCTTTCTCAACACGTGGCGAAGTCCAATTGTGTACGAAGAGGGTAGCGTCCCCGGATTCCAGTTCACTACTGCACCTGTCAGCCGGATGAACCATGACTCGACGTGACGTCACCAATCGCGTGGTGAATACATGCACACTGCCCATCGTCGACGATGTCAACACTGTGAAAGCAGCGCTTGCAGCCCTTTAAAAGCTGTGCAGTGGGTCCTACACACCTTTCCTAAATATGACTTCAAGCACAGACTCAATATCTTCACGAATTCATCTCGCGCATATGAAGTGCGTAGACGAGTGACCTCGAGTCCCTCAACGTACCCTAAAATAAACGGTGATTTAATATCGACATCTGACCACCTCAATTTCAAGCTTAACGTTAGACCGGCGATTTCCTAGGTGCCTGCACACACAGGCGAAGAGAGGGTAACCGATGGTCGCTTAGGGTAACAAACTGGATTCCAAGAGAAGGAAAGCGTAGCAGGGGGCGGCAGAAAGTTAGATGGGCGGATGAGGTTAAGAGGTTCGCTGGGGTCAAGTGGATGCAGATAGCACAGAACCGGGTTAATTGGAGAAATATGGGAGAGGCCTTCGCCCTGCAGTGGGTATAGTCAGGCTGATGATGATGATGACGCACACGCAGGCATTGAATGAAACGAGTGAGCCAACAGCGAGGCGCGAGCAGCAGCACACAAAGTATAAACCGCGTCGAACGCACTTTCCACCAGCGGGTACCAAAACCTGCCGGTTGTAACCCTCCACCTTCAAAGAAATCACGAGGAAGCGACGGTGCAAGGCCCTTGAGCACCTCCGCAATGGAAGAGAGGAACGCGCCGAGGAACAGGCGCGCCCCATTCCCCTATGCCAGAGGAGTTATCGAGGATCACGAAGACATTAGTACGCCGCCTCGCAAGTAACACTTCATTAACCCAGTAATTGAGGGAAAAATTATTCAACAACGACCCCGACGAAGAAACGTCCTGTTTCTGCCGAAGTCCAGCGACCGCTGCCCATATAGTATGGGGCTCGAGATTCCCATTGCTCGGCCAGCTGCATAGAATAGGTCCTTCTGTTGTCTCTCAACAATGCGACCGTCACTATGCTCTGGGCAAAGCTTGGAGAGTTTGTTGACTTCGGCCCCAGAGCAAAGCTTTACGGCAGCTGTCGAAGACAAACGAACCGGCACCCGCCTCGGCCATCATGACTGGGGTGGGGCCAGATGCCCGCACTGATCCCAGTGTTCCCAGTGATCATTGCTGCAGCCTTGTACATCATCGAATTCGTCGTTCTCCCCACATGTTCTCATGACGTCATTCTCGGCTGGGATTTCCTGTCCCAGCATCATGCTATCATTGATTGCGCCAGTCCTCAAGTAGAGCTGATTGAATCGAGTGATGCACCGTCTGATGCCCTGCTCCACGAGCCGTGTCCTCGTTTTGTGACCAAACTCCTCGTAGCACATGACACAACCATCCCACCCGTTAGCGCTGTTCTGGTTCCCCTCATTGCCTCTTTTACCACCGCCGCGACAGTCCTCTTTGTGCCCTCTAACGTTGTCTGCCGCCGCCGCCACTTACCGCTGCCGTTTGCCGTCCTTGACATGAAAAACGGCGCTAGCACACTTCTGGTACCCAATCCTCTTCCGTCTCCCGCTATGTTGATCGAAGGGGAGTGCCTCGGCCGCATCGAGCCCGTGGACCTTCTGTTCGCCTTTGATGATGTGTCATTCCCTGTTTGCCAAGTTGACTCCCTGACTCCAACTCGTGTGGCTTCAGATCCGCTACAGCGGGACCTTTTTGACCATTCTGTGGACAGCGCTCTAGAACCGCGCCACCGCGAGCAACTTCTTGACCTTCTACACCAATTCCGCGCCTCCTTCGACATTCCGCAATCTTCCTTGGGCCGCACGACGACCGTTTCCCACCTCATCGACACTGGCGCTCACCCACCTCCCCATCAGCGGCCGTATCGGGTGTCCCCGACTGAGCGCCGTGTTATTGCCCAACAAGTCGATGACATGCTGCAAAGCGGAGTAATTAGAGAATCCTGTAGTCCATGGTCGTCTCCTGTGGTCCTAGTTAAGAAGAAGGATGGCTCCATACGATTTTGTGTTGATTATCGCCGCCTCAACAAAATTACTCGTCGTGATGTGTATCCCCTCCCACGAATCGACGATGCCCTAGACTGCTTGCAAGGCGCAGAATTCTTTTCCTCACTCGATTTGCGCTCTGGGTATTGGCAGGTGCCCATGGCAGAGGAGCATCGCGCTAAGACCGCCTTTATTACTCCAGACGGACATTACGAATTTAATGTTATGCCGTTCGGACTCTGTAACGCCCCAGCCACATTTGAAAGAATGATGGACACTGTACTGCGTGGCCTGAAATGGAACATCTGTTTATGCTACCTCGATGATATCGTCGTCTTTTCAACCGACTTCCCGACCCACCTGACTCGACTTCGCCAGGTCTTCACCTGCCTAACCCGCGCCGGTCTTCAACTGAACCTCAAAAAGTGCCGCTTCGGTGCCCGCCAGCTCACAATACTCGGACATGTTGTGTACAAAGATGGAGTTCTGCCTGATCCTGAGAAGCTCCGCGCCGTTGCTGACTTTCCGAAACCGACCACTTTGAAACAACTGCGAAGCTTCGTGGGCCTCTGCTCGTACTTTCGTCGTTTTGTTCGCAATTTCGCAACCATCATAGCCCCCCTTACACAGCTCTTGAAAGGCACCCCTAACCTCTCCTCTTGGTCGCCAGCTTACGATGATGCATTCGCGACACTGCTCAATGTTCTGACGTCACCGCCAATCCTTCGCCATTACGACCCTTCTGCACCAACAGAACTTCACACCGATGCCAGTGGTGTAGGCCTCGGCGCCATCCTCTCCCAGCGCAAGACTGGCTTCTCCGAATACGTTGTCGCCTACACAAGCCGTGCTCTTACCAAAGCCGAGTCCAACTACTCCGTTATCGAAAAGGAGTGCTTAGCAATCGTGTGGGCTATAACGAAGTTCCGCCCTTACTTATATGGCCACTCCTTCGAGGTAGTTACAGATCATCACGCTCTCTGCTGGCTCGCGTCTCTCAAGGATCCGTCTGGCCGTCTCAGGCGCTGGGCCCTCAGGCTTCAGGAATACGACATCCGTGTAGTGTACCGCTCTGGCCGCAAGCACTCTGACGCCGATGCTCTTTCTCGGTCACCGGTGCGTTCGCCTAACTCATCATCCCCTTCTCAAGCCTCCTTGTCAGCACTCACCATTGAGGATATGCCTTTCGAGCAACGACAAGATCCTTGGGTTTCCAACCTGCTAGATGTCCTTGGCACTACTTCCGCGGCTATGCATCCTCGGGCACTCCGCCAACAGGCCTCCCATTTTACCATTCGGGACGGCCTCCTCTACCGAAAGAACTACAACTCAGACGGCAGAAAATTGCTTCTTGTCATTCCGCGCCACCTCCGCTCCGAGGTTTGTGCCCACCATCACACTGGCCCGCAAAGCGCCCATGCCGGCGTCCTGAAAACCTATGATCGAATTCGTCAGAGGTATTTCTGGCGGGGAATGTACAATTTCGTACGTCGTTACATTCGCTCTTGTATCACCTGTCAACAACGCAAGATTTCTCGCCACCCCGCTGGTCCTCTCCAGCCTTTACCGTGTCCATCTCGCCCGTTTGATCGCGTGGGAATCGACCTCTATGGTCCGCTACCATGCAGTGCCGCCGGTAATCGATGGGTCATCGCCGCCGTCGACCACCTGACCCGTTATGCGGAGACTGCTGCACTTCCCGCGGCGACAGCCCGAGAGGTAGCCCATTTTCTTCTGCACCACTTCATTCTTCGACACGGCGCCCTGCGCGAGCTACTCAGTGATAGAGGTCGTGTCTTTCTTTCCGAAGTAGTCCAAGAGCTCCTGTCGTCTCGCAAATCGATACATCGGGCTACAACCGCGTACCACCCGCAAACCAATGGCCTCACGGAGCGTTTCAACCGTACACTTGGGGACATGCTCGCAATGTATGTTACATCTGAATCTGGGAGCTCCAACTGGGACCAGGTACTGCCATTCGTAACATTCGCGTACAACACTTTTTCGCCCTTCTTTCTCTTATACGGCCGTGAACCATCTTGTACTCTGGACACAATTTTTTCATACCATCCAGATGCCTCTGAGTACAGGGCTTTGTCCGATATTGTACAGAAGGCTGAGGAATGCCGTCAGCTAGCTCGCACGTTTACCTCCAACACTCAAGGCTATCGCAAAGATCAGCATGATAGCGATACCCCTACTCCGACGTTCCTGGCCGACAGCTTCGTTTGGCTATGCGTTCCTGCCACCAGCAAACTAGAAACGAAATACCACGGACCTTATCGCGTCTTGAAACGCACATCCTCTGTTAACTACGTCATCGAGCCAGTCACCCCTTCTTCCGACCACCGCCGCCGCGGCCGTGAGGTTGTCCATGTTAGCCGCCTCAAGCCGTATTACAACCCTCTGGTTGTCTCTTCTCCGTGAGTCGCCAGGATGGCGACTTCTCTACACGGGGGGAAATGTAAAGAAGACGAAGAAGAAACAACGCTGCGGCATCGCCATCACCATCGCTGGTCTCCGGCGCCCATCTCTCTCGCGCTGAAGCTGTGCCCTGCGGCTGGTAATTCGATCCTGCTGTGCCCGAATTACTGCCAGCGCTAGACGTTCCAACCGCCTATTAAATCCACATTGCACCAGAAGCAAACGTGCACGGTGACTCAGTGCTTTCAATAAACACGTGTATCAATCAATCAATCTTTGCATATAAGTGCTTTATAATGTGCGTAGCTTACGCACATGTAGCGAGCCTGACTGTATGTTCAAAAAATATTTGGCGCTAAACACAGAAGAAACGAATACACACAAAGAGGTATAATGTACTACAACTGTTGACAGAACACACTCTGGTCGGTACTTCAGAAGCTGACCTTATTTCAATGAAACACATAAGCGACCAAAGGTACCTTGCATGTAGAGTTCCATTTTACATCTGTGTAGTCCTGCTCGAAGCTCTATTTCTGTTATTCCTTTTACGACCGGAATTGTTGGGACCTGACTTTTAAATTTAAAAAAGCGAATATTTTGAGGACTACGATGCAAACGACGACTGAATAAGCCGAAATCAGCACGGAGTTAGTTCAGGTCCGGGGAAGAAGGTTAGGAAGGAAGGCAAGGTAAGAAAAGAAGTGCGCGTGCACCCACCCACGAGCACGGCCGATTTAGAACGCCTGTTGCTCGCGCTTTTGCACGGGCTGCGACCAAGACGCTTGCATCTCCAAGCGAGGGTAGCCGGTGGTGTCTCTGAGGCTCGCTGACTCAGGGGGTGCTGCGGCCTTAACTATATACTACGGAATTATTGCATGGCTGTTAAAGCGAGAAAGGAAACCTGGACGACACACAGAAAACTACACGGACAAGCGCTAACTCGCAACTGAAGTCTATTTCAGAAAGACGCGACAATAAGGGAGGCGAGTGAAAAAAATCTAAACACGAAACAAACTATCACGCAACATGATCCACAAATTTAAAGTTTGCTCGCCGAAGCATATGAAGCAAGATGAAAGGAACAAAGAATGAAAAGCCGAGATTACTGTCTCTCATTGTGCGGACGTTTCTACAAAGGGGGAATATACTTCAGGCGCATGCATGTACGGGCTCAGAAACGTGGTATCCACAATGCACGCGCCCGCTTGTGCTGGTTGCTGGATGAAATAACGAAAGTGAAAATTGGTTAAGAAGAAAAGGAGGGCGTAGTAGTTGCGCTATTTCTTGTGAACAAGTATGACGCGCCGTGAGGGAAAGAGTAAAGAACCCGCAGCGGTGGCTCGATGGCGGAACTAATGTGGAGACAGAACCCCACCAGTGCTCTTATGGGAGTACGACAGTCGTAATGAACATTTAAGTAATGAAAACTCTGGCGGGTTTTCATTTACGGGGCAGCTACCTCATAAGAACACTTGCAAGAAGCAGGAAGGCGAAAGGGCTCTAACTTCCAGCCCTCTAAATTCGGTTCAAGGCAGTGTGCTTTCAGCTGCTGAGCCCGAAACCGCGAGATCAAATCCCGATCGCGCTGGTTGCATTTCAATGGAACCGGGGTAGCGGAAACGAAAGTCGGTTTACACTCAACTTATTTCACTCTTCAACTACTGTCGGAGGCTCTCAGTTCCGTACACCATCATCCTGCCCGTCTACTTCAGTTCTGGTCTCGGAAATCCTCGTTTTTTCTCGTCTGCCGCTTGCAAACAGAATTGCCAGAAGGGCGACCTAGAAGTTGTTGTTTTTTTTTCGTTTTTTTTTTTTTTTTGGGGGGGGGGGCTCGATTGCTCCTTGGGGCGTGCGCACTCCATTGAATAGCGAGCGAGGTAGCCATTTTAGCAGCACATAAAATGCGCGAGTTACGTAAATAACGCCGCCCGTATCGAACACTCGATGGCTGTTATGGTCAACAGCCTTGCAGTGTTACTCGACTCTTCTCTCATTTCTTCAATCTCCTTCCGAGCAGAGATGTCTTCCTTGTCTATGACTCGTGTCCCAAACAAGCCGCCCCTGAGGAGTTCGTTCGCTTCCTCGTTGACAGCGTAATCCACCGCATCCTTGAACATTGATATATCCCGAATCATGAAAAACCGCCGAACATTATTCTTCAACCCGTTCACAAACTGCGATGTCATTTGATCGTACAGCAACTCTTTCTTCATTTTGCTATTTTGGTCCTCTGCCGCAAGTTCGTCGGCCATTGTTGACTGCGCTAATTTTTGTATACTCACGTTGCGTATGACTGGACATCAAAACGTGTGATCATACCGTCTTTAAGCTTCGCAAATGTCGCCTCCCTGACCGCCGCGTCATGCAACACAAAATCTTTGGCATCTTACACTTACATAGAGACACAGCACATGCCTATCGGCGCCAAAGGTGATTTTGACAAGTGTTCTACGGTAATTAGAAAATTATCGAACAGGCCCGGTACCGTCAAGCATAGCGATCAAATGGCTAAATGTAAGTACACTCGGCGTATTCGCCATGGTTCATTTTTGACCGGCCGGATCTCGTGTACAAGTCCTTTCCTATGCGGCAAATGGATCCAATTAGAGGTAATGCCAGACCCGAAAATACCGCTGCTGTCATTGTGATGCCCTTGCTTAGGGCTCTTTTCGGGATGGAGGGATGCCATCACGCATGAAATAGGGATTGTAAAAGATTTGACCAGAACTGGATGTCCCAGCCCCTCCGACGGACTTGAAAAGGCATATTGGCGCCACAGCGGTGATGGGCCTGTGCTTGAGGTGGGTGATGATGACCATATCTGCAGGCAGCGCAGACGATGACGATTTATACGGCGAGCTGGATATGCGGCGCTGGAATGACTAGTGAGCCGTCTGCATGTTCACGGGCAGTCGTCCATCTGAATGAGACGCTTGGTCGATCTCCTCTAGCGCCTCTCTCGAGCGTCTCTTTCCCACCGCCCTTGCCAGGCATCCCTTGTCACCTAGGGCACTTTCTTCCTGTTTTCAAATCATTCGACGTCCCCAAAAAAGCGGCTGCTCAGCCGTCGTCAGCACGTCATCACCGCATTCCAACGCCTCATTCGCCGACCTTTCATCGCTCTCGCTTCACGATGAAAAGTGTGATGACCTCCCAAAATTACCAATAGGTCGGCTCCCGACTCGCCGCACTACCCGGATCTGAAGTTTTAGCACAGCCAGTTCGACATCACAATAGCACCTCGCTGACAATGACATCAAAGCCTGAGAGATTTGTAGCGGATTGCATCAGCGTGTTGATGAATTCAGCATACAGGCCACCTGAGGAAGAAACCAAGATCCGGGAACATATAAGACCAATGGAAACAGGGGTTCTACGCACAGAAGAGATGCGACCTAAATGCCGGATATGTATACAATGAACAAGAACAATGCATGAGTTAGCCATGGAAATTTCGGCAGTCATTCAGAGCTATGGGCAGTACGACTTGGTCACTGCGAATGCAAACATTTGTCATGCACAGCGTGGAAATGAGTATCTACATGCTGCACATGATACGATATACCGATAGAATGGAATACAGATGAGAACTAGGCGCTTACCTCAACATAACGACAAAGTAGTATTCATGGACATCCATTGTAGTGTCACGTAGGAGTGACAAAGCCGCAAGCAACAATAAAAGAGGCTAGCATTACACTGAAGCTCATAATTCGGCTGACTTGTGCCCGCAAAAGTTTTAAGCAATTTGACATCGGCTTTAGCAGGAAGCTCGCTCGTCTGTCATCGAAGTACGAATGCCCGGTGCACGTGTAAGGGTTCCATTTAAGGTCGTCACAGAAACATCTAGAGAAAGACGCAAAACGTGACTAGCACAACCGAGAACATAATAGAAACAGACGCACATGACTGCTACATTTTGCGAAATACACTTGGCGTAACTGGCGCAACAAAAAAATAACACTTCGTCTTGCGACAATGAACATGATCAGAGTGCAAAATCGTTCTGTGCGCTAAGTGATAAGGCCGCATGCTAGCGGATGATGAAAGCAACAAATAAAGTTATAAAAGATTCGTGTCAATAGATGAGGTGAATGCATTGTACAGGTGACTTTTCTACACAAGCCAGATGCCGACTCAAGAGAACACGGCCATTCTTACTGAAACCATTGCGTAATTCTGAAGAAACTCTCATCCGCCAGACAACATAATATCTCCCTGCGATGTTCCTGTATTACGAAAAAAAAAAAACGAACTTGTCGCGGTTTAGCTATAGTGAGGCTCAGTTATGCAATCGAAGGCTTTGTTATGTTTGGTTACGCTTTGTCTTTAAGGGAGGTTAGACACATAGACAATGTACTTTAAAGAACGAAAGCTCAGTTAAGCATTTTCAGTAACGGTATTTTTTTTGTTTGTTTTAACCCCTCTATGGCGGTCTGCGAACATCAAGGAAGCGCAATCGAAGCACTGGTTCCAAAATGCGACTCCTCTATGGCTGTCTGCGAACCTCAAGAATACCACAGCTGGGTCTAGACGACACGAATGTGTCGAGGGCATTTCGAAGGGGTAGGTCCCCGGAGGTGAGCCAGACAGCGCTGACGGTGGAGAGAAAGGGTTGGCGGGGAGCAAGAACGCTTCGTGATATTGTATCTGGTAAAGTGCTATGTTTGTAGAGACATGTACCGGTACGAATAAGGTTTGCCAGATGTGTGAAGAAGACAAGCAGGAGGTATCCGAATTAGAAGAAGGGAAACAGAAGAAGAAGAAGAAGAAGAAGAAGCGGAAGAAGAGTCGAATGCCTCCGGCTGCGCGCGCCACACGCGCAATGAGCGGAGCGCCGCACGTGCGAAAAAGCCTGGCGCCGTCACCACGCATCGCACTTGAGGCCAGAACTATGGGGGTTAAAGCATGGCTTGAGCCTAGTGATAGAGCGAAAGCTGTGAGTGTAGCAGCGACCGCCTCTGGGACACCACCGTTTCAGTCGGCGGCTTTTCATAATTTTTCATAGATAAAACATGTCACAAGGAGTACGCATTATACTTTAGGGTGGACACCTACATCCAATCAGGTCAAGGTCACATTTTCTTATTTTTTTTTAAAGTGTAAATTGGTTTATAAGGATGGGAAGGTGCCGTATCTGTCAGACTTCTCGCAGACACCTGAACAGCGCCCTGAGGGAATGGAGGAAAGGGGGAGTGAAAGCGGAAAGAGTTGAACAGGTACCGTAGCCGAGGGCTGTGGAGCAATTTTGGCCGCCTGGGGTCTTTAACGAGTGCTAGCTGACATCGCACAACAAAGGGCCGCCTCTCCGTTTAAGTTAGGTTTTAGGGAAAGTACCGTGCAATGCATTTTTGAGTGGGCACCCCAGAATATCATGGACACCTGCAATTAACCAGGTTAAGGTCAAGTTTTCATTATTTTTTTTTCTTGAAGTCGATTTTGCTAAAAAGTAAGGCGCTGTACACTTTTGAACTGGCAACACGGAATCGTAGACGCCCATACTTAATTAGTTCAAGTTCCCACTTGCAGGGCCAAGGTCAAACTTGTGGCAATGGTGACCTTGGCTTTGCCAAGCGTAGGGAATATTTCGCTTCAAAAGTGCGCTAATGACAGCTTCAAGTGACAACATCGCAGCGATTGCGCCAAAATACGCAACCACCAGCAGCTCTGAGGATTCGTGCAAAAATATCAATGATTCATGCGAGTGGACGCCAGAAATCGTGGCCCTCCCGAGGCATCGATAAGTCGCATGAGCTGCCTTGCAAATATTCTGGGCAACCACGCGCTTCTGCACAATATGCTTAGACGCCTGGAAAGGGCAGTTCGGGTATCCTCCCAGTGAGGGCGCGGTGCCGACTGTAACGAGTCCCATCGTTGCACACCGTCAACCGTTAGCAAATCCTCCTAATGGATCTAAGCGCCATTGATGTCTCGCAGGCATGGAGTAACAATGACGTTTGCCACAACCGTACGAAGCACTCTCCATCGTGCGTTGCTATACAACGCGTTATATTTAGTAGGCTATGAATCTGCTTTAATATTCATACCTTTATCTCGTAGTATAACAAAGATAAAATTCATTTCAGCGTCACCTTAGCAGCGGAGATAGCGTACGAGAACACTTGACAAGTCGGCGCCGCACCGGCGGGTGCCCTATACGGGAAGGTGAAACACCCGCGGGAATCAAACATTTTAAGACCGTAATCTCTTACTTCTCCCGTTTGGCCATTTCTGTTGGTATTTCCGGGGCTCCAATTTCTCCAACGGTGTGCTGGCATGACTTGCTAATAGCACTCAATGAGAAGGACAGCACAATATTCTTCTTAACCAGCTTCGAGTGTGCAGAACTGTATGGCAGGGAAGGGTTGTTGGCTCTTTGGCTCATGCGCCCAACACACGCGATTTTAAAACACAGCCGCAGATCTAAAATCCCACGAGTCTGAAGCAGTGGACATCATAGTGGTGTGCTACCTTTTCAATCCAAGGTGGTATCCACCCTGAGGTCCGAGGTTTGGACCGATGCAGAACGTTTCGGTGGGTTAATGAACACAAAATTTCCTCTCGAGACCTTTACAATGTGTAACGTAGTCGTACCGACGTTATCTGGTAATTTCAACCGTAACAGGGGTGTAACTTCCGGTGGGCATGGCGATAAATTGGTTTGCAGGAACAGAAAGGTGCATATGTATCTGTCAGTGGAAGAAGAAACAGGGAAAGATGTGCTCCGGACTCATTCCGACCACCTGAAGATCTTCAACGTGTACTTACATCGCACAGCACACAGACGCCTTTGAATTTCGCCTCCACTCGGTCCACACTTGCAGGTGGATGGAAATTAGCTATACGATATATAAATAAATAATTGGTTCACAGGAAAGGAAAGGCGCAGTATGCCACCTTTGTCCTGTGGAAACCTCAGCGGCGCCGTAAGAGAAAGGAGATTGGAGGTAGTGAAACAATAAAGAAAGATGTGCCGCAGCGGAGGGCTTCAGAATAATATCGACCACCTGAGATCTTTAGCGTGCATGACATCGCACAGAACCCCGGACGACTCTTCGTTTGGAAAGCCTCCATCGAAATGCAGCCGCCGGCGGTCGTGATCGAACCCGAGTAGATCGACAGTAGATAAGCATCTTACCCACTCCACCACCGCGGCGTTAGTCATAGGATCAAAAGCAGGTCAGCGTTTGTGTTTGTTTAGGTTAGCCATCCAGCGTGCAGAATGTGGCGCAACGAGGCTGCAAAATCGGCAGCGGTGGCGGTGGCTTAGCGCTGCGCATGCGCTGTGGCTGCTCCGGCTCCGCACGACGACTTGGCCTAAAGTGGAGTGGGGGAGTTTTCGTCGCTTCAAAAGCACGGATAGTACGTGCTCTCGTGTCGTAGTGAGCGAATGCGACCTGTACGCGCATACGCGGCATAGAAACCGGGAAAAACAAAATTTTCGTATCGTCGGCGCGCACGACTCGGAGCATGCAAACGGCGCGGAGTGGCAGTAAGTGCTCCCATCTCCGTGATCTCACGAGAGTCGCGCCCTTGGAGCGGCCATTCGCCCGGCCGCCGGCGAAAATATCTGGCCCAGGTTGACCGGCGGCGAACGGCAGCCGTCGGCCGGCGAAACGCCGCCGGGCGGCTGTTCGCGGGATTTGCCGCAGGAAATTCGCTCCATTTGGGTCGATGGATAGATGGAATATAGGAGCGTACCCTTTGAAACGGGGTGGTAGCAGTAGCTATCATGCTCATTTTTCTCCCTATATCTTAATTATTGTTTTAGATTGGTTAACTATACCATCATTCTATTTATTGAATTTTTGTTTCTACATTACAAGCATTATGTCACTTTTCTGCTTTTAAGCCACCAATCTTACAGTCATTTTTTGCTAGCTTCCACCGCCGGTTTATTCACCCGGCCGCTGGTATCTCTAAACCCCAGAGCTTTAGGAATCGATCGAGTGACAGCGCCTGCATCGACTTCCGGATGGATACCATTACATTCGAGTATAATATGGTCAATTGTTTCAGTGGAGTTACCACATATATAAAGCACATGCGTCATCTTCATTGTTAAATTTCTTTTTGTAGCTGCGTGTTCTAAGGCACCCTGATCTAGCTTCAAAACGTGGGGCACTGCCTCTTGAGTTATCAAAGAAAGTTTCCTTACTGATCTGCCTTTTCCACTTTCGGTATAATTCCACACTCTGTTTCTTTTCCATCGAATTTATCCAATTTTTACCTTCTGTGTTTTTCACCTATTGCTTAACGCTCTTTATTTCCTCGTCCTTGTGACCAGCATACTTACTGGTTAGTTTCCTAGTTCTTTTCCTTCATTGTGAGTCAACGCTTTTTAGGTATAGGTATATACTTTAGCTGCCCATCTGTTACTGTCCAATTTCCTCAGGCGTTCCTCATATAATATTTTACTCTGAGCTTCCCGTTCTTCGAAAGATGCCCAGCCCATATCTCCCTGCACCGCCTAATTTGTAGTTTTGCCGTGGGCACCTAGTGCTAATTGTCCAACGGATCTCTAATTTATTTCTAATGTCGACTGTACCTCTGACTTTAGGCACAAAACCGCATTTCCGAAAGTAAGTCCGGGCACCATAATTCCTTTCCAAATACCCCTCAAAACCTCATACCTATTGTATCCCCACAGTGCCTTATGCTTCATTATCCCGGCATCCCTTCGCCCTTTGGCCTTAAGTGATTGCTCATGCTTTCCAATGTATGCCAATCCTTCGTTTACCCGTACCCCCGGATATTTATATTCTGCTACTCTAGGTATTTCATGGCCTTGCATTTTAAGACCCTGATCAGTTGAGCCATTGAAAATCATCAGACCCGACTTAACTGCGCTAAAACTGAAGCCTAGAGCGTCCCCTTCGTATCCGCCATACTCAACTAGTGTTTGCAATTCTTCCACACTCTCAGCTAGCAGCACAATATCGTCTGCATACATCAAACAGGGGAGGCGCTGCTCTACCACCTTTCCACCTAATCTATATGACAGGTTAAACCTAGGTTGCTTCCTTGTACCCTCCGTTCCAGGTCTATCATATAAAGCATGAACAGCAGCGGTGATAGCAGACAGCCTTGTCTTAATTCTTTGCATGCTTTGTCATCTTTCGTACTTCTTATCCCTTCCCATGTAATTTCTACTTTGTTATCTCGGTATATTTCCTGTAGGAACTCTATTATCTCATAACCGATACCTTCTTCGTTTTTGTTTTATTTTTCGCGCAAAAGCTCCGCGCAGCGGCGTCTGTGCTAAACAAGGACAACTCATCAGGAGCACGCGTTGATGATCTTTGCGAACGAGCAGATGATTGAGAAGAGCCCACTGTTGTGTTGCAGCTAGGTTGTGAAGGCTTTGCGCGATCGTTTCCAGCACGGCAGGTGGCTATGTTCGTCGATCCCTTGCGGGAGCGTTATTAGAAGGTAAGGCGTGTACCGCTCAGCTGATTATAGACGCATTCAGGTAAGGAGCACCATGAGCGAGGTTTCCTTCGATGCGTCCAAGCAAAGCAATCATCGAAGTAGTTCAAATATGGCATTCTGATTTTGCCCCCGTTGCTGCTTCGTCATTTTACATAGTCCTGTCTTGTTTGGCGATGCAAATTAAGTTGTAAATGAAAATGAGAAGTCTCTTGTAAGAAAACACATTTCACACAAAATCGTTTTCTCTTGAAAGTATGGCACGGCGGATTTGCAGTTTGGCTTTCAACATATGTCAGCCGTCAATTCACGGAACGTATATGAGATGTGATAAAAGGGAAAGGCACTCTGAGTCTGCTAAATGTCCTATGACTCAAGCCGCATTCTGCGCGAATTTGACTTGGTCTCTAGCACAATGGCTTCATCAATGCCTCGCATGAATTGCAGAGCTCGGCAACCGTACTTCGGTTACTGTTCATTTGTCTGGTGGCAGCTGTGTACTGCTTCAACCTTTCTATAAAATTCTTCGTTTCTATAAAATAGGATGACTGGCACTCAAACTAGGATTTGGTACACCACGCCTTGGGTCCTTTTTTTCACAACAATGATTTTTTCGGGCGGGACGGCAAGCCTGAGACTGAAGTAGTAGATAGGGCATTGATCGCAGCCCTTCCTTCCCAGGAATATGCGCGCGGAGGACCATGTATACTATGTCTCACAAGATATATCTGCAGCACCGCGAAAGGCAGAGAAGCCCTTACAATTGTGCTCCTAAGTTCCTCCCGCCCCTGCACATAATAATAGAGAATTGTGCTTCTACTGGCACCCCCGCCAATTTTTTTTTTTTTTTTTTTTTTTTTGGGGGGGGGGGGGGGGGGGGCAAGAGGCGCGTAGGAGCATAATTGCCTATTGTAGTGCGCGTGATCCTGATCGGACCGGGATGCCTCTGCCTTTCTCAGGGCTGCAAACATCTTGTGAGACGATCTTCTGCTAATAATGACCCACAATACTTTTAAAAATGTCTTACTCTAACCAAAGCAAGTTTTCATGCCAAATCCATGCTCTTCACAACGGAAATGCTGCATCATTTGTAGGCGCATGTGGGACAGATACATGCGGTGAAAATCCCGATGGTCATTCGTGTGGAAATGGCATGCCATAATGGAATTCACAAAGCCGCAGAGAGCGGCGATCAGCCCACAGCGCCGCGAAGAAGCCGCATCGGCAGCTTTCTCGGTCCTCACGATGTCGTCACGCGACGTCTGGGCCAATCACAGGCGGCGGCGCGACCCGCGGTGAGCCCCGTCGCTCGGGCTGCGTATTTCTACTGAAAAAAGGCTATTTCTGCTTTCTACTGCCTAATTTCAACCTGATATTCGAGTTCGCAACATTAAAAACTGTGGGTTTCTGCTGAAAGCCCTATTTTTGCAAAAAGTGCTGCAGTGTCCCTGTAAGGACACTGCAGCACTATAGTCTTCAATAAAGTCGAAATTTGGGCTTGTTGGTTCATACTTCCAAGCTGTAGCGCACACAAGATGAGGGACTGAGACTGAGAGTAAGTATAAGCGCTCGTTCTCTGTCCCTCGTCTTGAGTGCGCTACAGTTTGGAAGTCTTTCTATCGGCCGCGAGATCGACCTTGAGGTGGCGCCACCGTCACTCCGATAGTGGGGATCGGCAGCCGGCGGCGCTCGTAGAAATGCACGCGGCGTATGTCTGCTTCCGAGTTCATGGCGTGTTTGTTGGCGATGGAAACGTGCCTTATGCAATGCATTAGCGATTTACTGTTTAGAGTGTTCCAATACTGCTGTAATAAATCCGTGGATTTCGCCAATGCAGCAAAAAAACAAAAAAGGATGCGCGGATTTTAGGAAAACAAGGCACGCACCTCCCCCCCCCCCCTCCCCCGTTTTTTAGATTTACTGGCATCGCTTTGTACACTTCTTGCGTTGTACGGCGCTCACAGGCTTGATACTTGGGCCTGAACATGACATATCGCCTTTTCAACACCGTGCGCGTGTCTTATACGAGTGAGACAGGCAAATTTATTGTCAAGCCCACTGAGATACAAGGTTCGTGCTCGGACCTGCAGTACTTTAGAATGAATCGAGGCAGCCTGGTTCATTATATCGTACTTGACTCGAGGATTAAGCAGGTGAACTGCAGCACTGACAGCGTACTGCTCGGCGGGTTGCCGTAGACTGAGTGGACATTAACTCTGGCTAGACAACCAGGCACCAGTATTCCCCAAAAATGAGATTACGCCGACACTGTACAGGAAACCTCGCCGCACAAGCAAGCTGACTGCTCACGTGTAGAGCAGTGAGCGGATTGAGTTTGCCATGCTCACAACAAGGCGGATGCTTCTTGCGACAGATAATCTGGTGTAGCACTCTGAAATGACACTGGATGATTTCTGATGTGGAAGGAATTTCTGATGTGTGTGAGTTTGCTCCCCCCTTATGTAATGCCCTCGGGCCTTTAAGGGAAAAATAAATGAAATGAAATAAATATTAAATTAGCAGTGTAATTTTTTTTCAGCGACAATGAATTTCAGCATGTGATAGAATTTTACACACTTGACAAAATTTAGTACTATCAGCGATTAATTTTCAGTAACGTTAAATTGCAAGCTAAGAATCAGTAGCTGCAAAGAAAGACAATCTTAAAAACTGCGCTTGGTCGCTTCATGTTTTGGCAAGGAATTTTAAAGGATGAAGATTTCTTTATCATTGTAATTATTTTTGAGCAGTGACTTGGGGCGATTCTGTCGTTTACTTCCGAAAACAGGTGCTGGATATAAAACTATCCTCGAAGAAATGGAGTTTATCTTATCATGTGACTATATATATATATTTATTCCCGAACTAAACCCCGATGTTTAAGCCCGTGTGAAGCTATTTTACTCCCCTTGTCAGAGACAACCAGTTTGCTCGGAAGACAGCATAGACGAAAAGGGGTTCTAATGATTCTAATGGGCTACCAGTGTGCACTGATCTATGCATATTATGTAATATTTAGTGTAACAGATGCTGCGGAGATTTGTTTCTTAAGTGCTTGAGCATTTCTCTAAAGCGAAATGTGCTCATTACCACTGCTACGGATGCGCAGAATCCTTCAACTGAAAAAACAAAAAATGAAATGAAATGCATATATGGTTTTAACGCGCCATGTGATATCGGCTATGTGACGGATGGTGTAGGGGCGGGCCTCGGTGCAGTTGACCACGTGGGGTTGTTTAACGTGCAGTAAAATCCCACAGCCGAGGAGCGCCTTTCGAAACGGCTGGGAACGAACCCCGCCTTCTCGAAATCAGCAGTCGAGCGCCCTAGAACTGAGACACCGCGACAGAGGTTTAACAGCAAAAAAAAAAAAAAAAAAAAAAAAAAAGTAGTCAGTCAACTCTATCGTGGATACAGAAGGCACAGAGTGGTTTATTCAAACTGGATTTTGCTATGTTGCAGTCAGTGGTCGCATTTTTCACTAGTTGCGGTATTCCAAACAGACACAGGAGTATACGGTTTTGAGCGTTTGCATTAAGTTGTATTGGCGGCAGTAACCTGTTTTGCTTTGACACGGCGCCTAACGACAGCAGCGCTTCGTTTTAGACATCGCTTGTCAAAGAATCTCAACCGCCAAAGACCGCCGACTGATGATGTCCTTTCCAGCGTGACATACTCGATATGGACAAGTATTTTTTTTAATGGAGCGTGGGGTAATAGCTTGTCCATATTTCTTTTGCAAGAGACAGATAGGTAAGCAAAAGCGCACAGGAACCGCGAAACAAACAGAAAACACTCTTGTTCACGCCGCACGCGCGCACGTAAATCACTGCGGGCTAGCACGCGACGCGAACACGCATCCATACTGGGTAGGGTTCGCCGCTATGCCGCTAGGTGGCGACTCTGCTCCATCTCGAGGCCAATAGCCATCAGCGCTCGTATAACTTGCGATTTAATCGAAGTTCGTACTCTTTACCGAACATACGACTTCGGGCACTTTGGGATGACTGAAGATCTCTATCAGGGCTTCGCATGGTGCCTCTGCTGTTAACTACTGTAGACTACATCTCGGGTCAGAGAATATCCACGAAGCATAACGCTTATCTGTGTCATTGTACCGATGGTATACATCAAGGCACCCAGTGAGGTCGACGGGTGTTCTTGTCTGGTGACGGGTAATGGGAATCTTGCCTCTCATGTCTGTCAGACTGAATCTCACATCTGTGGCAAGTTTTGCTGTTTTCAGCGACTTCTGATTCTAGGCCGTACCAGAATAAGATGTATTTTATTCTGGCTTTGATTTATTCGGCCCCGTAGGTGACCTCCCCACAATAACTCTTGTGCTAACGCGAGGACCTCCGTTCGCTGTTTCCTTCCCAGCCGGCAGGCCAAGTTGCGTAACCTTTGTGCCTGCCATTGTGTCCTCGTGGAAAAGCAACTCGCCGGACACAATTACACGTCCTTTTTCCCTTCTTGGCGTCTGTGTACGCCTTGTCTATGGTAGCGTCTGCTACCTAAGAACCGCGCCGCCGCGCGCTCTGGCTCGTTGCTTCGCGAGCGTGGGCTTCCTGTCTGTCGGAGTATCGGATGGTGCTTAGGAATTCGTCTCTCTCCTTTCCCCTTTCTCTTGTTCTGACACCGCATCCTCAGGAGAGGGGCGACGGGGAGGGGTAGCTCTGCACTCAGCTCACATCCGCGTATGTAGAGGAGTCTGTCTTGAGGCGTTCCCGAGACCACTTCGCTTCCCACCGGAGCTCACCTGATATTGCGACCGACGTACTTCTGGGAGCTCGACCTCTGTAAGTTGGTTTACCCCTGTGTTTTACAGTCATCGTCGACTTGATGTTTGAGAGGAAAACGCATGGGCGCAAACAGGTATACGGATGCACCGGCGGAGTAGCTAAAAGCACCCTTCCGAGAGCTTATTCGTACGATGTGACCTTCCTCATCACACGTAAAGCACTGAGAACTTCTTTTGAGAGTGGTATCAATATTGCGCGTTTTTTTTTAGTGGTGTGACGCAATTTGGAGCCCATGCAGGCAATGTATTATAGTGCTTCGGAATAAAGGTCAGTTTTCATGCGGTCAGTTGCCACCAGGTAAATGATTTCCCATTTTGTTCCCACTTTTCTGGTTGCAGGTATAGTAATTGAGTACGCCCGCACTCATATGAGGCGAACTGTGTCCAACATTTATCGCTTGATATGCGTACCCTTTCAAAGCGCTCGAGGCACCGTGCAAGGGCCACCTTCAGCTCAGTAGCTCAGTATAAGCACTACGGTCGAGGAGGTGCTGCCATCGTGCGGTGCTTGACCGTGCTGTTGACGCCTCGTCGGACGACACTCCAGTACTCCTGAAACCACGTTATATAAATAAGATATTTGTAAATACAGCTTCGTTCTGCCGATCCCTGCGTCGCTTCGGTTGTTGTACTTAATGGGCAATGGCCATCTAGCCGATAAGGGCGGTGAGCTGTGTAACAGCCCGCACAGAGTTCGAGCAGCGCACGAGCAGACGACTTTCGCAGCTACCGGAAGTGTGTCCGTGACGTCATGGCTGCAGTGGCCGCAGCGAATGGCAGCTTCTAGCAAGCCTTGCCAGTCAACCATCTTCCTCCATGCAGTCAACTCACCTGTGACGTCACGGGTTAAGGAAATAGTTCCATGCGACACCGCCAAGCGACATTCTCTCTGCCCGCGAATTTCAAAAAACGCTGTTTTTAAAAATTAATAATAAATCGCTGGCTTTGTTCCAAGGAGTTATATTTTGCGTTAATGCTCAAAAGGATGTGTTCTACACACTGAATACGTTTATCAGTGGCTTCTTGGGGGCCGTTTCCGTGGACCTTCAATGTAGCCTGTCGCTCGATGCTTCACCTTGTTCACACTATTGGTATTTGCTTCATGCTCCTTCCACTTCCTTGCAACTGCGAGGATTCTTAGAGGCACACTGATCACACAAGCATCCGCTATCTTTTTAATGTCCATGTCTGCGATTCTACCCCACATCGACACTACGCACATCCTGCTCCTATGCCTGAGCCACGCACAGCAATGGATGCAAGAAATCCCGCTCGTGCACCTAAACAGCGATTAAGTTTTCCTCGTCGCGTTCTTCCTCGCTGTGTATGATGACGATGGAAAACTTTTATTGAATTTAGGGAGTTTGTGAGTCGCAAAAGACCATTTACACGAGAGGCATCCCTAGTCCGGGACGCCACAGACCAAAGCCGCCACCCGCACTAGTTGGACTATAGCCAGACTCCAACCCCGAGCAGTTGGATAGGGCCGCCACCCATGCTTCTCATGGTGGAGGAAAGAGAAGGGTAGAGAGAGAAATCCTTCTCACATGCCCTCACCATGTGGAAGTTATCGCAAACTTGCTCGAAGTGTGGACACCACCCGTAAAATTCAGGGTCAAAGTGTTTGGAGATTGCACAACACATTAGGGCATTAGTCTGCAGCCTCCTCAGTGTTCATTCGTCAGCCTTACTTATACGTCCAGAAACTCGTTGAAAACTAACACGTGGGAGATGCAGGCGCGATTCCGGTCCCGTGCAGGAGTTACTCGCGGTGCGAGGCGCGCACCCCTCGCGGCGGAAAGGAGATTTTTGTAGTGGCCCGTGCGCCCGGCCGCACAGAGGAGACACGGCGGATCAGCTGTGCGTGGGTCGCATTTGCCGTTCATTCTTTCTATTCGCGGCATTCTATGGTTACAAATGAATTGCTAGGTGGCAGTCGCTGGGTTGCACACATTTTCACTGACCTGATAAAATACTTTTCACGTCCCCGAATAATCTTTACGAAGCGAAGCGACGCTAAGTTTGGATCGTTGCCGTCCAACGAACAGTAAGCTGGCAATCATACCCGGATTTGCCGCGTCCAGATTTGCAGCGAAGCACTTTTCCCGAAAAAGGACACTACCTTCACCAGTGTTAGCAACCTTTCTCAAATCGTAAAAAGAAAATTATTAAAAGAAATTGGGCAGCTCAAGATGCACGTCTACTGGGACTGTCGTGCGTGCCAAGAGGGTCGCGCTCGTGGATGCAGTTGATCATTGCATAATTTTTATTGAAGCTGCCCTGTTTACTATATTTCACTGTCTACGATAGCTTGAATGAGCACCAGTAGAATGCAGAGAGTAATCAACTGGAATGGAGCGTATTAATTGTGCATTTACTATGTCTTCCGCTTAGTTTCGCGAATTTGTCTTGGCAACTTTTTTTTTTGCTTTCTTTCATTATTTTTTCCTCCTTCTCAGCTCTTTCCCTTTTTCCTCCGACACCCTTTCTTTCCACGCTTATGCCGCTACTTTCCTTCTCCTCCTGGGCTACTTCCTTTGTTCGCCCTCAGCCTGAAGTTTCTTTTTGTTTTCACCATCTTTCTCCCCCCCCCCTTCCCTCTACTAAACTCCGCACTTTTAACTGTAAACTTTTCTCCTTGCCTGCCCTGTCAGTTTTCTTGGCCCAGATGGTTGTCCGCTGTGCATCTCTATCTAGCCATATTTCCTTGGGATCCCGACATGCTAGCGACTGTCCTTGTGTCGTCGGAGCGCACGCATGAGGAGCTCGCGGCGCATTTTTTTAGCAACCTAAGCGACACCAGCACTCCACATACTTCTCCACGACTTCCCCACCACAGAGGAAACTAGTGTGAGCGACTTGCAGACACGCACGCCTACCAAGCGCCGAGAAGCGGAATCTGCATGATGTCGTAGCGCCAGCTGTCCGCTTCGCCCTCCCCTGTAGATGTGATTCATAAGGCCCCTGTCTGCCATTCCATACACTTTATGCTTTTATTTGTGTTATAATGACATTTCTATGTCTACTGAGCTGTTCAACCTCGAATGATGAGCTGTTTCTCATGCCATACTGCTCAATCGAGACTATAGTAATATTAAATGTGTTTTTACTTTTTTGTGGACGCTCTGGACAGACCTTGCATCCATTGCACGCCATCGAGCGGCTGGCTGTCACCTGTTACTTTCCCTTAACTTAATTTTGTGGCAGAAGAATCGAAAGCACCGTTAAAGAGGCAATAAGGATCGTTAAAAAAAAAGAAAACTATCATTCAAGTCGGGATTTGAGGTTGGGCGTTCTTTCAACGAAAGAGAAAAGTAGGCGTGATACAATCCTGACGTGTTTGACAGAGAGGAAAGCATGCATTTGTATTAGAAACCGTAGGTCGCTTGTTATGCCATGCTGTAATGAAGTTTTCCTTTCTCATAGCTGTGTCGCTGTATCAGCGACTGCGTGCTCGAGCACCGCGTGGACAAGCGATCAGTGTGAATCTTCCATCCTTTCCATTATCGTCGAGAAAAGTGGTAACCTCACCAGAAAAGCAGCTAAAGCTCTTCAAAAGTCTTCTGCGTATTATAAGTGCCCGCGGCATTGTCAAACCCCGGTAATCGCGTTCTCGAGTTTTCAGGCTTGAACGCTTAAAACTGGGCGAAAAAGACGGGGTGTAAGAAACACAAAGGCACCTTCAAACTAGTCTCATTCACGAAACAGCTGGCTTATATAGCATCTCAACAAAAAAATACACTATCGCGAAAAACGCTCCGCAGTTACAATAGCACATTATGGCAGAATCAAAGCGACTGTGGAACCCGAACATGCCTTTCTAGATACTCTATTTCCTGTCTCGATAGCGATACTGACGGCGAACTGACGCAGTCGTCACCTTTTTTGACGATTAGGAAGGCCTCGATGATCTCCCTTTCAGTCTTGGATCCCTTGCCCTACCGAGGAAGGTGGTTCTATCCAGAGAGGGGTCACATCCGCAGCTTTTGCAATTCAGAGGTAAATTGCTACCTGTGCCGGTGCGCATAGACCTATTGTGTTCAAGGGCCCGCTCATTGAAGCACTGGCCTGTTTGGCCGATGTCACGTCCCGTCTTTTTCGCGCAGTTCTACTCATTCAATTAGTATGAACCAACTAGCTCTTCCGAGTGTATTTTTTTCAGGCTTTTTTCTCTTCTTCGACTTCAGCTTCATTCATTCCTAATTTTCTCCCATACTCGTTCCATCCTTCTCAACCGCTCAATTCCCCGCAGCTTTATTTTTTTTTTCTCAGCCAGTCCAGCTTGGAGCGTTAGAGGCTGGCCTTTGTGAAGCTCTGCCACACGTGGGAGGAGGGGTGTTCCCCACAAATGTTTTTTTTTTATTTTTCTACATTTTTACCGTGTCTTTCTACCCCCCCCCCCTCCCTTTTTTTTTGTTTTTTGCTCGGCCTTGTCCAACTGCGCGCGCTTCTGCTTCTGTCGTCTTCCGTTTCTCGTGTTTGCAGCCTACAAATAAACACCTAGCGGGCAGCCAGGGCTCGCCTCTGTCTCTCCGTCTTGTGTCGTGTGGCTCCCGCATTGTTTATGCTTCGCTGCATCACTTAAGCTGGCCGAAACTGCCATCTTTTCGCTGCGCAAACCCCGATTTCATTCCCACGGTCGCCTCTTTCAAGCACGCGCCCTGCCCAGGCGCCAGCGCCGGCCACTACAAAAATCCTCCGGCGCCCACTCGTGGCGCTGCTTGTTCTCCGCGAGTGCTGCCCCCTGGGTTTCTGCATGGTGCCCATATACCCGCGAAGCAGTCAAGTAGCAAGCAAGGATAGAAATGTGCATTTCGAAACAAGGCCGGCTCTGAACATACCGAGAATAACAAATTAAAGTGGGCACAAATAACAATCACCTCACGTAAGGGGCACAATTTTAAAGGGCCCATTAAAAGCTATTAAAAAAAACTAGAAAATGAGCACGACCATAAATATCGCATCAATCGTCATCGCAGGGCCAACTTGTTTAAGCTGCCCTTATTAGCACTGAAGGAATGTGTGATCTAAAATGATGCTGATCCTCTTCCCCCTCAACTCAGCCCAAGCCGACGAGCAAGACAAGTCGCGATGGCGCCCCGAGAGCTTCCAATGAGCGGGTGCGCGCAGCAAGCCCATTTGACATCACATGAGAAATTTGTGCACGGTGTGCGCAGGGATGTGTCTCCCCAATCGGTCGCGAGCGGCCTTTTTAAAAGCTATTTGTAAATTGTACGCTCCACAGAGAAGCTTTCAAATTTGACTCTAATACTCACAAAGACCACATCTATGAATTTCTTGCATTTTAACATTACCGCAAGTAGCATTTCAGGGGTCCTTTAAGCTCTTTGGTGTCAAATACTGCCCTCGTTCTCGCATACTCGCTTTTATTTTGTTATTTTCTGCTCTTTATATTGCAAGCATGTAAAGTCAGCCTATTTTTGCTGCTATGTGCGCAACTTAAACGCCGTATATATTAAAAATAAAAACCACGGGATATCGGTAGAGACATTTTTAGCCGTACAACGAAATGAACACTTGTTTTGCATTTATCTGATGCGGATTATGATAAAATCGCCGGCTGCGAACACCACCATTCATTCATTCGTAAAACTTCATTCGCAATGATGACCTGAGGCCTAAGGGGGAGGGGGGAGTTCAGGTATGGGTAAAGGCACCGGACTTCGAAATAAAGTCAAGCAGGGCACTAAATTTGCGCTCGGCGTCGGTACGGGACGTCCAGTCTTCTTATGTCTGGATGTGGTGAGCAGAGGTGTAGCGGGCGTGAAAGCTTGCAGTGCCAGGACGTCTCCAGATCACCTGGTGCAAATCAACCGAGTCAGCAGAACAGTTGGGGCGGCCTATCCTGATTCTGCGCCGGTCAGGATGTCCGGTGTGTACGAAGCGCCGGCTCGCATCTTGCGAGCGAAAACTTTAATCGGGCGAGAAAGGACAGACGGAGTCAGGGGAGTATTACCTTGAACAAAGTCCCTCAACACCCCCCCCCCCCCCCCGTTCTTTCTTAAGCGTGTGATGACAGATTCAGGTATTATGAGGGGGATGGGAGAACCATAAGGGTGGTCCGCGCACGCTGACGTCAAGAAATAATGCCGGCGCTCTTCCCTAGCTGCGCGCGCCACGCCCTCACGGACAGTTTTGTTCCGGTCACTTGTGTTTGATGTCCGAATGTCTATAGAATGCGTACAAATATTTGGTGCTGTTTGATGCAGTGTTGCACAGTCTTGTATAAGAGAATGAGCTTTCAGACTTTTTATAGCTGTGTGGATGCGAATGGTGCAGTCGATTTCTTTGCTGCATAGGTGAAGGGCAATGTCGATGGCTGTTAACTCAAGCTCCGTTGCGAATTCGCCCCTGCGGCCACTGTGCCAAGTAACGCGCAGTCGATAACACTCCTAGTAGCAGGCGGTGGTTGCAAACGTGATAAGAGAGAGCTTTAGAATAGGGGCGCCCTATCGGTTAGGGGAATAGGGTAATATACCGGGGCGCAAGTGCGCATGCCCAGAGTAATTACCACACCCCTCGCCTATTCTTCTCAGCACTCCGTGACGGCGCACTGACGCCCCGCTATTACCCTGTCCCCATAACCGGTTGGGTCACTTTATTCTAGAGCTCCCTAATAATTGGTTCGCAGGAGCGGAAAGGCGCAGTATATGTCACACTTTTGTTCTCTGGATAACTGCACAGCGCCTTAAGGGAAGGAAGGGAGGTGGAAGTGAAAGCAGAAAGAGAGAAAGAGGTGCCATAGTGCAGTGCTACGGAGTAATTTCGAACATGGGGATTTTTAACGTGCACTGACATCGCTCAGTACACTGACGCATCTCCGTTTCGCCTCCATCGAAACGCAGCTGCCGGCGGTCGGTGTGGCATAGGGCGGCGTCGGTATAAATGCGGAAACCACCGTGCTGGTCTTGTACAGCGCGTTGCACAATTAGAGGCGCGATGTAGAATGCTTCTCCCAGCTAAACCGTGGAATCCTCGCAGTTAACATTTTGCACACGAAGGGCATATTGTCGCTAGTATGTTTTAATACCAAATTTGTTTGGGGTACTTGCCTGATTCGATCAAAAGAAGTCAAATGTTCCCATCTTATGCGGCGGCGACGACGCCAGACAAGCCGCTGCCCCAGCGATAGTACTGGTGGCGCCACCTCATGCTGCTAGAACAACTCTGTAGCAGGAAAAGAGGGGGCGAACGTTTCTGGCAGAAGGTTTGAGTTTTTGTAAGCAGCATGAGGTGGCGCCACCAGTACCATCACTGGGTCAGCGGCTCGTCTGGCGTCGTCGCCGCCGCATAAAATGAGAACATCTGACTTCTTTTGATCGAATCAGGCAAGTACCCCAAACAAATTTGGTGTTAAAAATAGCAACAAAATACCATTTCTGTGCAAAATTTGAACTGCGAGGATTCCGCGGTTTAGCTGGGAGAAGCATTCTACATCGCGCCTCTAATTGTGCAACACGCTATACATTCAGTACCTGGCGTTGACGGTAGTATATACCAGGCCCTTTATGCTGGATAGGTGGGGTTTAATCCGCTACCCGAGTTTCTGTCTATGGGGCTGTAAGACCATCCAATAAGGGGAGGTGAATGTTTCCTTCGTCTAAGATGCGAGTACGGACGCGGTGTCCGCTGGATGTGTGTCGCAGGAGAGTTTCATTGTGGGCTCAATGCGTAGAAATAAATAAGTTCATCCCCAGGTAGGAGCTTGGTGGATCTGCGAAGCACCGTGCTGCGTATGTGTACACTTAAACAGGTTATAACCCTCAATGCGGAGTTATAAAGTGTATCAAGTGTCGTGCAGTTTGCTTCGATCAAATCGAAGAAGGCGGCACCGTAGCGGAGCTTAGCGAGAAGGCTAGAGGCAGTGAGGTGACGCGCTACCTCCGTCCTTGCGCCACCGCTTTTGTTAGCATTTAGCAAGCCGTTTGATGCAGTGCAGCATTAGCTTCCATTGAGATTTTCCTGTTGGACCCACTCTTAAGCTGTACCGAGCTGATTGATGGGAACACCAAGTATATGGAGGTGACCTTCTGGGGGTTCAATGCCTTGACCGTCGGAGCGAAGATTGACGTCCTCGCCGCCAGGCAGTTGATGTAGATTTTTTTTTTTTCAAGAAATGTACGCATGTCCGTAGACTGAACCTCGTTGCCGATTGTATGGTATCAGTTGTAGTATCTTCTTTTGTGCTCGATCAAGTTACGGTGCCTGGTCCAAAGTGTGATGCCGTCCGTGCATTCTGTAAACCATAGGCTATTGTAATTGCCGTGCGAGTTTCGCCATGACGTCAGGCAGGGTGGAAGAAATGGCCGAGCTCTAACAGAAGCGTCCGTATGCTGTGCGATGTCAGTGCACGTTAAAGATCCCCAGGTGGTTTCATCTTTCTCATTTTCCCTACGGCGCAGTTCAGGTGTCCACCAAACAAGTGTGACAGCAGGAGTGAGGGAGAAAGGAAACTTCTCCGCTGCGAAGCACCACCGGTCCCACCGGCAGTGCGCGACCGCGGGGATCTGCGGCAGCCGTTCGAGACGTTCTCGTCGCGCGTGCACGGCGTCGACTCGACTGCTTTTACTTCGGCTGGCGTAATTTCTTGGACGCGCGCCTCTCGCATCCAACGCTCATCTCTGCACATGGCGGGGATGCGACTCAGCTGGGGCCAGTCGACAGAACCTAACTTTCCTCAGCATTCAGTGATGCAGTCGTGACCGCAGCAGCATCGTGCGTTACCCGGCGTCAACCGTACGTAATTGATTGAGACCGCGCAGATTTGGCACGGACCGTGAGGTGACAATATTTTTTTGCCTTGGCGCTTTCAGCTGCTATTGCGGTTAACAGTGTACTTACGGTAATGTTCAATAAACGGGATGAATGCATGAGTTTTGGGGATTCGTGTCCAAGATGGAAAAAGGAAGCAGTGAAAAAGAACTAAAATCTCCAACTGACTGATTCTGCATGTAAGACCCATAAACAAAGTCATACTGGTATATCAGACCCACGAACCAATATGTACTGGTCCAGAAGACAAGTAGATGTATGGGTTTCTCTAGTGCCTACTGGTCTGATATTTTTCATATACAACCCATAGATAAACCTAAATATGTATAGGATGTATGCGCTAGAAATTCAGGTACAACCCACAGAACTAAATTACGAGGGACTTCAGTGACTAAAGTAATGAAAGGCGAAAGTCTGAGTGCCACATTCTGCTGCGCAACTGGTACTAATCAGCAATTATTTAATTAGTCATTATTAATTAATTTATTGGGCAGTAACTAGGTAATTATTTACTTAAGTAATCATCAGTTAGTTGATAATGTATTACTTAATTAATAATCAATTGTTAATTATACATTAATTAGTTATTGATCATTGATTGATATATGGCCATATAAGGCACGCATTCGCGCCTACTGTGGTGGTGCTCTGGATTGGTCGATACCTCTATGACGTCATCCCGTTTCGGCCAATCAGGCCGTCGCAAAAGCGGGACACATTTTGTCCACAACAGCATGAGTCATGCTTTCGCCTTAAAAAAGGGCGCACAGACGCCTGGGATCGGACGCTCGGTGGGGTCAGCTTCATATATGCATGAATCGCCTTGTGACATCATGACCTTTCATGACAGTACATCACACGTCCCTTGTCGAACACAACCAGCATTTCATTGAACGCATTAAAGTTCACTGGCGTTCTATAATTCGTCTACAGGAAATGAAAAGCGCAGTGTCTGTCACTCGCGGAATCCCGCTATCATCCTTACTGTAGACAAGGGGAATTATGAAGAACGTTTCACGATCCGGGGCGTAGCGCTGTGGTGGAACGCTGGGTGGGGATTCAAGGGATGAAGGTTCGATTCCCCGGTGGAAGACAAGGTTTACTAGCTTATTTTTAAGTATCGATTCAATGATGATTGGGCATAAAATTTCTGCTTGGTCGCTTCGAATTTGGCAGCTGGTGACGTTACTTCTCTGTCGACCAATCAGGTGCGCCGCTCCAGCGGACAGCTTTTGTCGACGACAGTATGAGCTATTAAAGGCTTTCGCCTTAATACCTGCAGAACCGTGCCAATGCCGATTTTTATAGAACCAATAACACTCTCTACTGCCTTTTTTGCTTGAGGTACTTCGTTTTTCCAAACCGACAACGCTCTCGAAGTGGCTCAGCCCAGAGATGGGCCGATATCGCAGGCCAGTGCTCATGAACACCGCTCGAGATTACCATCAGTACCGAAGAGGGCGGCTTCATGGCATACGATCACCTGCGACGATCCTTGCAACGGGTCAGCTGCATACTGCGCCGACAATGCCTCCGCATGGGCCGCGTAACCGCTTCTTGATAGTACGCGAGCTCTGGAAAGCTGTACACGTACGCCTGACATTTGGTGATGTCTTTGTGTGCGCCTGTCCGCAGTAACGCGAGCATGGCTTGAACGAGGACCGCATGAAGTCGGCCGCACAGCCCTCGTAATTGCCATGGTCGGGTTGTCATAGCTAGAGGCCATTTAGGGGACGTTGGATGGTCATCATTTGAAGCCTGAGAGGTCACAAGCAAAATCGCGTTTGAGGGACGTCTCCGCCTTATGCCAAACACTCGTTGGGCGCACCGGATTTACCGATACCTGCACTTCCAAGGTATTAGGATCGAAGAGGACGCCGAGCGCAAGAACACGCGTGCGGTACAAGACCAGGTGCGGCAGGCAGAGACCACCCGATGGCACGAGGTGATGTAGACGAAGGCGACGCTGCCGACTCGAGCCAGTAAGAACGTGATCGCCCTTGAAACTCAGTACAGCAGCTGTGGCAGTGCGGTCGGTCCTTTTTCGAGCACGCGCGTGCCATGGCGCATGCGCCCTCCGCACTCTGCCTGGATCTGGCCGCGCGCGCGACCGACGCCGGAGAGGCGGGCTGCTTTTGCGGCTATTGAGATGACAGCAACCGACTTCCGCGAGAGGACACAATGTGCAACAGGGGCGTACAGGGGCGTAGGCGGAGAGCCTCGAGCATGGAGGAAAGCATCGAGACACCCTACAGGTACTAGTCACAAGCTCGGCGCGTAGCGGCCGCGAGGATAGCAGGGGTACAGAGAAAGGGCGCGGTTCTCTTTAGAGGTACTTTCACACGCTACGCAGTTGGTGCGATATTTAATAAAGAGGCTACTTATTCGAGGTGCTTAAACTGATCCCTGCAATTCCTTTACATCTATCTGGAGACTCTGTGCATGCTTTGGTATTCTTTCGGAGAAGCGCGCGATGCTTGAATCGCTATTTGAAACTCTTTCAACGTTTTGTTCTTCCTGCGGACAGTCATAAATCGCCCAGATGAGAGATTTGTACTCAATGTTTCCAAAGAAGCGTGATGTTTTGCATTCGTTGTTCCCTTGCAGGGACAGAACACTGGCCAAAATATATCATGAGATTATGGTGGAGATGAAAATATCTTGCCTCATATTGTCATGTAGCCGTTTAGGCCCGTAACCGGGAGGTTGGTTTTTAATGGGGGGGGGGGTTGATCTAGCAGGCGCAGGAGAGCAGGTCCAGAGCACCTAGTGACAGCAGCCAACTTCAGCTTCTTCTCATCGAACGCCACGGGGCCACTTCTTCGAGTCCGCGCACGAGACTCTCGATGAGCAGCCGCCTAGCGGCTGCTGTTGCACACACTACAATATAGTACAGATCGAGCACTACAATATCAAAGAAAAGGGGCTTTACAATTTTAATTTGCCATTGAATATTGTTACGACCGTGCATCCGCATTTGCGCGCTCTATTGTTCGCCTGTGGGCATGGAAAAGTATTGTGAATATGTGGTGATGGTCCAATGGCTCTAAGTGAGCCTGTTTCCAGGAATCCTGTTTTGTAAGCCTGTTTTGCTTTGTGGACACTCTGCAAATGCCAAATTGACCCTGCCAAGAGAACGTCTGGAAAAACACAAAGAAACGTCCCCCTGCGGGAAATGCAGGAAGTGCTTTCTTTCTTTTGTTCACCCTTCCAGTCGATAAGCCCTATCGTCCAGTGAGGAATGTCTACTTTCCAAAGGAGACGACAGAGTGACATGTCCGCTGACGTGCAGGACAAGAAAGGAGCATGACGCATACAGCCATTAAGTGATTTCCCGGGAATGCAGGAAAGATTTGCAATTGTCGAAAGGGGACAATGTTGGGAGCCCTATGCGGCGCGCACGTGTACTTGGGTTTCTGAGAAGTAAATCCTCTTGCCGGAACCAGCTGCCTATCGATTCTTGGCTGAAGAATAGAAATGTACCTCCTCTCCTCGCCGTTCCCAAGCTTTTCCCGCCAACAAGTGATCACGCCCAACGAAACAATGCCGGACCAGTCAGTGCTTCAGACCATCAGTGCAGTGATGTGTTCGATTGGATGCCGATATCTGAGGGGCGTGCCCTGGATTTGGTTGGTCAGCATCTTCAGAGAGGGGCTGGACATAGGGGGGGTTTTAAGGACGCTGCAGAGCACGAAATGTCGCTCTGAGCCCTGGGTAAACGGCTCATCCAGTCGCTTCTCGCTATGAACTCTTAACGCTTGTCATTTTGCTGATGTACCCTTCTTTTTCGTGTAAATAATCTTGTAAATAAGTTTCTCAAAGTGCCATTAAACCTGCTTGTACATATTTCACCAACTTCGAAGATTCAATCCTACTTCAACCCCGAGTCTCTGCACGCTACCAAGTGAAGGCCGGGTCGACATAGCCCCAGCGTCACGACAACTGGTGATCAGCGGTGGGATCTGAATCTGCAAGCACAACGACTGGTGACCAGCGTTGGGATCTGAATCTACAAGCCACAACATCTGATGACTGGAGGTGGGATCTGGATCTACAAGCTACAACATCTGGTGATTCGAGGTGGATCAGAATCTACAAGCCACATCTTGTGATCGGAGGTGGCATCTCAAGCAACAAGCAGGCGCAACAATCGGCCAACAAGACAGCAGCTCGGAACATCGATCGCATGTGTGGGTGAGTGCTTGGCTTTTCTTCTGATGTGGACCAGGTTCTAGAACAGGGTTAGATTTTAGAACTGGTAAAAAGTGTTGAAACGCCTTTAGGTTTGGTAGTTTGCACTGTTGTTTTGGAAGTAGCCGACACTCGGAGCGATCATGGACCTACAAAAGCTGCAGAAACCGGAACTGTTGCAATTGTGTGAGGAATTGGGAATTGATACAAGTGGTTTGGCACGAAAACCCTTGATTATAAAGGCAATCACTGATCTGGGAACCGATGATGAGGAGCTCAGTGAAGCATGGAACCTCATCGGTCAAAAAAAGGAGCAGCTCAGACAGCAGAAAGAGCGGGAAAAAGAGGAAAAGAGGCGTGAGCGTGAACTTGAGAGGGAAAAAGAGGAAAGGGAGCGCGAACGTGAGTGGGAAAAAGAGGAAAAGAAGCGTGAAAGAGAAGCAAAAAAGCTGGACCAAGAAATTGAGCTCCGGAAATTAGAACTAGAGTTGAGCAAGAGGTCGGGCAATTGTCCCCAGCTAGCGGTACCTCTTCTCAACAAGGAGGCAGATTTCAAGATGTCAAAGTACATGCAGCCATATGTGATATCAGGGGATATCGGTCTGTATCTGGCTAACTTTGAGCGAACCTGCGAAAAACTGTCCTTCCAGCGAGACACTTGGTCTCAGAGATTATTGACTGTTCTGCCCTGCGAGGCAGCGGAGGTTGTCGCGCGGCTAAGCAAGGAGGACGCGGACAACTACGAGAAGGTCAAAGCTTGCCTTCTGAGAAAGTATAGGCTTAGCGCCGAGGCGTTCAGACAACGTTTTCGGAACGCTACTAAGTCCAGAGACGAGAGTTACCCTGAATTCCTATACAATTTAAGAGTTAATTTGGGCGAGTGGCTAAAGAGCACTGATTCCTACAGTGATAGGGACGCTGTAGTCGAGCGAATTCTTTTGGAGCAGTTTTATAGCTGCCTCCCAGAAAAAGAAAGAAATTGGTTACAGGACCGAGGCGACATTAAGTCGGCAACTGAAGCTGCCGAAGTCATTGAGGAGTACGCTTCGCGCCGACAATTCAGCAACCCAGCAGTGGATAGGCTCCGCAATCCCAAGTTGAGTGTAAATAACCGTCAGAAAAGGCACTTTGCTAGATTTTCAAACGAAGAAAGGAAGGCTTCTTCAGGCAAACGCCCTAGAAAGGACGGCAATGAGAAAAGTGAGGAAGTGACCAACGCGCAGAACACAAAGAATAAGCTTGAGGCTAGGAAGCCGCTCACATGCTTTAGGTGTAATGAGCAGGGTCACATTGCCGTCAACTGCCGGAAAGAAAAGTTTGTTTTCTCGTATGTCAGTGACTGCGATGAAAATATGCAGCTTTTGGAACCTTACATGCATGACCTAGTAGTCAACGGGAAGCCTTGCAAGGTACTGCGCGATACGGCCGCAACGATGGATGTTGTCCATCCGGCGTATGTATCGCCTTCCGACTATACAGGACAGTGTGCATGGATCCGACAGGTAGTTGAGGAACAGAGTGTGTGCTTGCCAATCGCGAACGTGGTCATCGAGGGCCCTTTCGGCAAGTTAACAACCGAGGCTGCCGTTTCAGGAAAGCTTCATAAGTGCTATCCGTATTTGTTCTCTAACAAATCGGACATGCTACTGCGAAAGAGGGGCATCCTTTTCGGAGACAGAGTTGTGCCAGCCTTAACACGTTCAAAGGCGCGAGAACTAGCTACACTGCTCATTCCAGAAAAATCCACAGCGGAAGAAACGGCAGTTAAAACAGTGGTAAATGCGGAAGATAGCAGGTCAGAAAACTTTGAGAGCGAGGCATCTCAGATATGTCAACTTGAAAGTGAGCTTGATGAGACGCGGAATGAGGACGTTCTTGAGAGTAACCTCTTGCCGCCAGTGTCTAGTAATCTCACGAGACTTTTAAGTGGAACCCGAGAGGACTTAGCTATAGAGCAAGCCAATGATCCCAAGATACAGGAGATAAGGGAGCGCCACCGTGCCACTAAGACAGCAAACAATATTTCTTTCGAGATGAGAAAGGGAGTGCTGTATCGCTTATTCAAGGATAAGCGCGGAGTAGAGCGGGACCAATTAGTCGTTCCCCAAAAGTACCGCGGAGACTTACTGCGACTTTCCCATGGCAGCTCGTGGTCATGTCACCTTGGAATAAAGAAAACAAAGCAGAGGCTGTTGCAAGAATACTATTGGCCTGAATGTTTTAAGGACACGGAAAATTTTGTACGGTCATGCGACACGTGCCAGCGGGTTGGAAAGGCGCAAGATAAGTGGAAAGCTCCGATGGTGTTAGTACCAATCATTACCGAGCCGTTTCACCGGTTAGTAATAGATGTAGTTGGGCCACTTCCTGTGACAGAGTCAGGGTACCGTTATATCCTCACTATGTTATGCCCAGCCACAAAGTTTCCAGAGGCTGTTCCGCTGCGCGAGGTGACGTCCGAGAGTGTAGTGGATTCGCTGCTGTCAGTGTTTGCACGAGTTGGATTCCCTTCCGAGGTCCAAAGTGATCAGGGTAGCGTTTTCATGAGTGTCCTCACCACCTCATTTCTCGAGCGATGCGGCATTAAGGTAGTGCATAGCTCGATCCATCATCCGCAGAGCAACAGCGTAGAAAGATGGCACTCTGTTCTCAAACGAGTCCTGAGGGGACTGTGCTATGAAAACAAGCGCGAATGGGATACCTGCCTGCCTGCAGCGCTTTTCGCTTTGCGGTCAGTGCCGCACGAATCCACTGGATTTAGCCCAGCCGAGTTGGTGTACGGAAGGTCACTGCGCTCACCTTTGCGAATGGTGCGCGAAGCCTGGGAGGGGCGCGGAGAAGACCCAACAGTAGTAGAATTCATTCTGAACCTCTTGAATCGCTTACATAACACTAAGGAACTCGTTGAGGCCAGCATGAAGTCAGCCCAGGCTCGTTCCAAGGTGTACTATGATAAGACAGCCCGTCAAAGGACGTTTTGTATCGGGGACCAGGTGATGTTGCTGAGAAGTTCAAGGCAGAATAAGCTCGAAGTACAGTGGGAAGGACCGGCTGAAGTCGTTGCAAAGCTTTCTAACACTAACTACGCAGTGAAAATTCCCGGTAGGCGTAAAGAAGTGCGCATTTATCATTGCAATCTTATGAAGCCTTATGTGCAGAGGGAAGCCGTGGTAAATCTAACTTTAAACCTTCCCGAGGAGATGGGGGACAACTTGATTTGCCTCAGCGGAAAAGGAAGCAACGCTCAGGAGCTTCTCAAAAAGACGGAGCAGAGAGGAGAACTAAAGAAATCCCAGCTGTCCGATCTGGGCGAAATAATAACAGAGTTTGAGTCCTGCTTCGTGGACAGGCCAGGCAGGACTGATTTGACTGAGCACGATATTGAGCTGACTTCAGACGTGCCAGTGCGATCAAGGTGCTACCGATTCTCTCCAAGGCAAAGAGAAATTCTGGATAGGGAAGTAACTCGCATGCTGGAATTAGGAGTAATAAAACCCTCGGAAAGCGATTATGCTTCGCCTATGATCTTAGTAGAAGCTCCAGGTAAAGACCCTAGGCCTGTGGTAGACTACCGAAAGCTAAATTCTCTCACCAGGGATCAAGTGTATCCTATTCCGAATATTGAGGAGAGAGTAGAACAGGTCAGTAGAGCGGCATATGTGACTACGCTGGACCTTACTCGAGGATACTGGCAAGTACCGCTCACTGAACGCGCCAGCAGATACGCGGCTTTCGTCACTCCGACGGGCAGCTACCAGCCAACAATGATGAGTTTCGGGCTCAAAAATGCTCCATTTTGTTTTTCCCGACTCATGGATAGGGTTTTAAAGGGGTGTGAAACATTCGCAGTGCCTTATTTAGATGACATTGCGGTTTTTTCCGACTCATGGGCGGACCATATGGTACATCTAAGAGCTGTACTGAGCCTTTTGCGTCAAGCTGGACTAACCGTAAAGGCCGAGAAATGTTGCCTGGCAAGGGCGACCGTGGACTACTTGGGTCACCATGTAGGTCAGGGTTTCAGGAAACCCAGCGAGATTAAGATTTCTGCGGTAGCAGACTATCCGCGGCCGAGCACGAAGACGGAAATTCGAGCATTCCTAGGTCTGACTGGGTACTACAATCACTACATCCCTAACTATTCAGCTTTGGCTAGCCCTCTGACCGACGCTCTCCGCAAGACAGAACCGACAAATGTAGTCTGGGACGAACAAAAGGAAGCCTCCTTCGTAAACCTGAAGGCTGTGCTGATTAGCCGTCCGGTATTGCGAGCTCCAGACTATGACCGAGAATTCACGGTCCAGTGTGATGCCAGTGATCGAGGGCTAGGTGCTGTTCTCTGCCAGAGAGATGACGACGGTAATGAGCACCCCGTGCTCTACTTGAGCAGAAAACTGAGTTCTAGAGAGAGGGCTTATTGCGCGTCAGAGAAAGAGTGCGCTTGCATTGTATGGGCCATTCAAAAATTGAAGTGCTATCTTGGAGGGGCCAAATTCACCGTAGAGACGGACCATTGTCCCCTGGCTTGGCTGCAAACTGCGACATCGAAGAACAGTCGCCTTCTTAGGTGGAGCTTGATTTTACAGCAGTACAATTTTGAAATAAGATACAAAAAGGGGAAGTTAAATGGGAATGCGGACGCGCTTAGCCGCTCTTTCTAAGCGGTCCGAGATGTTCCTCACCATGTATCCAAATTGATAATCAGGTTTTTTTTTTTTTTTTCGTGCGCTTGTATATGTGTGGCTATGTAAAGCAGCACGTTTGGTTTTCTAGGAATACGTGGGTCCCGAACGTCTTGAGAGTGGGCTTTTCTCGAACAACAATGGCAGTTTTCTTTTAACCTGGTCTCTTCAGACGGGAGCCGAGTGCTTGCTTGACATGTGGTTGAGTTTCAGACAGCTCGAGCAATTTGGCCTACAACAATCAAGACAACGCGACAAGCAACAGCGAGCTTCAAGCGTTCACGTGCAGGCCATTAAGTCGTCTCTTCATGCAGCAGCTGCGGCTGCTGCCCTCCGAGTCTCTTCTGGCGGGGGAGGAGGCTGTTACGACCGTGCATCCGCATTTGCGCGCTCTATTGTTCGCCTGTGGGCATGGAAAAGTATTGTGAATATGTGGTGATGGTCCAATGGCTCTAAGTGAGCCTGTTTCCAGGAATCCTGTTTTGTAAGCCTGTTTTGCTTTGTGGACACTCTGCAAATGCCAAATTGACCCTGCCAAGAGAACCTCTGGAAAAACACAAAGAAACGTCCCCCTGCGGGAAATGCAGGAAGTGCTTTCTTTCTTTTGTTCACCCTTCCAGTCGATAAGCCCTATCGTCCAGTGAGGAATGTCTACTTTCCAAAGGAGACGACAGAGTGACATGTCCGCTGACGTGCAGGACAAGAAAGGAGCATGACGCATACAGCCATTAAGTGATTTCCCGGGAATGCAGGAAAGATTTGCAATTGTCGAAAGGGGACAATGTTGGGAGCCCTATGCGGCGCGCACGTGTACTTGGGTTTCTGAGAAGTAAATCCTCTTGCCGGAACCAGCTGCCTATCGATTCTTGGCTGAAGAATAGAAATGTACCTCCTCTCCTCGCCGTTCCCAAGCTTTTCCCGCCAACAAGTGATCACGCCCAACGAAACAATGCCGGACCAGTCAGTGCTTCAGACCATCAGTGCAGTGATGTGTTCGATTGGATGCCGATATCTGAGGGGCGTGCCCTGGATTTGGTTGGTCAGCATCTTCAGAGAGGGGCTGGACATAGGGGGGGTTTTAAGGACGCTGCAGAGCACGAAATGTCGCTCTGAGCCCTGGGTAAACGGCTCATCCAGTCGCTTCTCGCTATGAACTCTTAACGCTTGTCATTTTGCTGATGTACCCTTCTTTTTCGTGTAAATAATCTTGTAAATAAGTTTCTCAAAGTGCCATTAAACCTGCTTGTACATATTTCACCAACTTCGAAGATTCAATCCTACTTCAACCCCGAGTCTCTGCACGCTACCAAGTGAAGGCCGGGTCGACATAGCCCCAGCGTCACGACAATATCGTATAAAAACAACCGAGGCGCTATCTAGCGGAGAAACCTTAGTACTTTCATTATAGCCCCCCACGTGACTGCATGTCAGCAAAATATCGCTGACTTTTGTAACTGCACATTGTTCTTTTTTCTTCTAGGAGTGCTTGCCATAATTTATTATATTTTGTGGTCTCTCCAGTGCGTCCCTAAATAAAAACCACTCCTGCTTTCGCACCGCGAGAGGTATGCTTTCAGGTTTTGCCACTAGATGACGCCACAGTGTTTGCAATTTCGCATAGAGTTAATACACAGACTTTGTATTAACTCTATGCAATTTCGTGAATGAAGCAATGACAGGGCTTATTAAAACTTTCATCTACGAGGGCGTGTGTTATTGTGCCGTAACAGCATTGAGTGTGAAACTGAAAAGGATGTTACTCTACGCAAAAAAATGTCTGATTACAGTCTGTCGAGTGAAAGTTATATTTGTTTTCGGTACGTCTTTTTTGTCGAACACCAGTCGTCATCGCGGTCGCTGCTCATGGTTTCCAGCATAGGACTACCTAAAAACGGGCGCACGCATTGATCGAAAAATTCCCAGTAAAGTGTTTTTACAGCGTTTCTACCAAAACCGTTATGGAATCAAACGTTTTAGACATCAATCTTTCTACTGCGGCAAAAAAAAAAAAAAATCGAGACCTCAATTCCAGTGTTCTGTCCCATTAAGGGCATAAAGGCTACTGCCGAGGAGCGCTATACTCGGAGAAAAACAGTATACATGCGAATCAAAGCTTGTGTTTTGTAAGGCCTCTTTAGGAACAGTGTATTTTTTACGAGCCTTATTTATGAACACCTGCTTATATTTTGTAGTCTGCGCTTATCAATACATAGCAACGCTTATCTTAAATCGCCAGTAATCTGCAATATATCTCCTTAATCGGTGTTCTTTCTGTGCCCTGATCACCGCTTATAGAAATGACAAATACAGTGTGCGAGCAAAACAGATTTATTCATAACCATACTAATTTAAAGCACTGCGTTATTTACCGACAAAAAAAAAAAAGAATGAACGTATCCGCCACTCAAGGATTTATTTTTTGTTAGTGATTAACAAATACAAATATCGCGGACATTTCTTTACGTGCCGCTCACCAAAGGGTGAACGAACTGTCTAGATGAAAAAAAAGGTCAAGTACAGCTAGGGCAATACTTCAGATAATATATGAAAAATTAAACCTGTCACATACGTATGCGAGGGAATACGTTCATAGTGGGCATTTGAGTGCATGTGGACGCTTTACTGGCATCAGATGGTAGAGTACAGAGCAAAAACGAAAAAGCACTTCCGCGTCGTATTGCCAGGTATGAGGCAGTTCTTGGCGAGCACCAAGAGGAAACGGAAAAATGCAAAAAAGATGACGAGCACCTAATTACGCAAGCAATTAACATAATGCCGAATTCAAATGCGGACACTAATGCGTGTTTATTCTTTGAGTGTGTGGTACGAAATATCAGTAATCGACTGGACATACTTGTCAACTACTGCATGCTTACCGAACTATAATCGCGGCTACTTGCCGGGTACCCTTTGTGTAATTATTCAGACTATAAATATTAACAAAGTTGATATTACGGGTGAAATACTTCCAAGAGAATTTAATTATTTTTCCTTTCGGAACTTTTGTCGCGGTTCGCTTACTTTGCAAAGAGCGAGCACGTGAAATTTCATTACTTCAAGTGTGAGCGTTCTGGTGCACCAAGCAGCTAAAATTTTTGAACCCCCACATATTACAGGAAGGTTGCAAAATCTGAAGTGCAAAGTCGATCGTCCAGAAGGACCGCCCGAGCCTAATTTTTTTGGGTAAATTGTGACCTAGTTTCGCCTGTGGCGCAGATATTGTTCGTGGTGCGAAACGGTGCCGGCTTCACACCCTCTCTTTCGCAGAAGGATGATCTAGCGGAAGTAAATTATGCGCACACTATATAGCCTCTGCGTCCTCTATTTTCCGTCGTTCTTTCTTTTTCAAAGGTATTCTTTTTTTTTTCATTTTGTATGTGCACTAAAACAGGACTAGAGCGATCTTTTGGGGTCAATGAATTCCATATTACCAGTTGCTTGAGCACGTAGAATAAAAACTACCTAAAATGAAAGCATTTTCTGGAACAATTAGGTCATTGTCAAACCATAACGCATTGAGATTAAATGTCTGAAGTATAGCGCGCATCTCTGGGTATTTAAAGCTACCTGTTACAACAATGTTCCAGCTTATGGAAAGAAGAAAAATGGTTTGTTCTTAGATTAGTGTACAGTTTTACAAAGTTGTTGACTTAAATTTCGATGCTTATATCTTTATACGCGTTCGATTGCACGCCCGTCTGTAGCCTGTTTGTGCACTGCTTTCCTCTTCCCAGTCCTCCATTTTGTTATTAAGCTCGGTTGTTTCCTTTTTTATTGCCTTTCATATATCTCCATTTTTTTTTCGTCTTTAGCTACCTGCTTTCTTCTCCGTCGTGCGTTTGCCGTGCCGCACGCAAATTCCAGATCTTTGTTCACATTCGCGTTCGCTTTTTTTTTTTTCACGGCGCCGAACTCCTTTCTTCCTCCCTGGTAGGTGACACGTTTTTTCTTTTTCCTGCGCAACCTCTACCTCCCACTTCTTCCACCTTTCCTGACCCACTGTGCTCCGTTATTCAATAGACAGTTTACCTGGTGTGGCGTAGTTCGTTTTTCATGTCCTTAATAGATCTCTACCTCCATGCGGGGTAGTACACATTTAATTCATTCGAACTGAATGCCGACTTTTCTTGTGACTTCAGGTGGCGTACTGTAGTCGGCATAGGTGCTTTAGAAATGCTAAAGTAAGCTGTACAACGAGTGAAGCGTGCTATGCAAGTCTGAATTTGTACGCCCTCTCCAAGCTGTTTTCTTCTGAGCCCAACTCCTGTCATGTTGCTTTCCCGAGGTGTTCCCGACGGTCAAATCGGAAAATAAATCATTTCATTGCTAACCGTACTGAGCCCCATTAACCAGCATATTTGTAAAATCTTATCGCGAACAGCTCGAGAGGACGCACAGGCAAATAAGAACGTACAGTCCTCGCGGTATCCGCCCCGCAGCACAGCGCGCATCATGACGGCGCATACGCGGGCGCCCGCGGACGGCTGACACACCAGTTGCTGGTGGCGCCCTCTGCGCTGCGATGCCTCCGTCATCTCACACACGAGATCATTCTCACCTACCTCTCCCAAACTAACTGCGGCAAAAACGCGTTTCAATACATTCGGCAATTTTTGACCGGCCGACAATCTTACATTCGAATACAGGATACAGAGAATGATCCTTTTCGCTTAGGAACAAGGGGTACACCTCAGTGCGCGGTGCTCTCTTCTCTGTTATTCAATCTGACCAAGATGCACCTGCCAGCCTAGCTCGGGGCTGTCCCCGGTATGCAGCATGCATTGCACGCCGATGACATCACCTTGTGGACGACGCAGGGCTCCCTCGGAGACATTGAGGCCAAACTGCAGCAGGCGGCGACCATAACGGACCGTTATACTCGCCGCTGCGGCTTTCAGTCCCAGACGGCCATAGACGTCCGACGGTCGACCGACGGACGTCCGTTTTCGGACATCCGACAGAAGTCCGGTTATGTTCGATATACGTACAGCGGACGTCCGTCGGACTATCGTTCGTGGATCCGGATCGCGTCCCACGGACGTCCGACGGGCAGCCGGACGTTTCCCGGAACATGCTTGCAGGGCCCGCAATTGGTGTAAACACTTGCCAATAACATTCGTGTAAAGCTCAGCAAGCATGTGCCATGAAAATTTCAGTCACATACTAGTGCTCAATGCCTTTGTCGTGAGTAAAGCAGACAATAGAATATGCAACAGGTTCAAGTTTCCTGTTGTCTGCTTTCCCTAGCAAAAAAATCCGATAGAAAACTAATAGCCTATCAGATTATTGATATTGGTTTTATAGGTCTGCCAGAGTATAGGCCTTATGGGTATCCTAGCCGATTGGTTTTACAGGTCTACTGGAGTATTGGTTTTATAGGTCAATTGTTTACTGGTCGTATAGGCTATGGTTTTATCGGTCCTATGGCATCTGATAAACTAATAGGTCTGTAATGCTAGTACACCCATAGCTGTCAATAATCTGATAGACCTACAAAACCAGTAGGCTTCCTATTGGTTTTGTAGGCCCTATGGAATATTGGTCTCATCGAGTAGCTGCGGGTGTTTTACCTCTCCGGACACCTGAATGGGGAGGGCAGCTATGTTCCATTTTCTAGGGATGAGTTACGCAGCAGGTGCATGTATACACATTTTAATCCACAATGACAGCGGCAACGCATACTGGCACATAATCCAAACATTGACTGCATCCAGGTAGCCCTCGATTCCAAGATTGCGGATTTCGGCCCGATGATGTAGTCTCTCGAATGCTAAGGCACCTGAAAGAAATAAAAAATTGCGTTACAGCTTGAAAAATAAGCGATTTCAAGAACGCGACACCACCATGACTTCAAAAAATCGGTCCACACATATACCGGCAACCGCGATTGCGCGCGTATTGAGGCAGTTAGGAGAGGCGCCGCCATTACTGAACGCCGAGGTAGCTGCTGAACCAACATTCCGCCTTGCGCCTCACCACAGGTTCTGCCACTTAAACACAGTGCGCACGATATTCGAAAACAGATTAACGCTAAAAAGTTTCGTCAATACTTTCAAGAAATCGTGCCGACAACTTTAAAACTCGACGCTGCGTTATATCACACCGCGCGATTCAAATTCCTTTGTTGGCGTGCAGGCAACGGCATTCTGCAACGCAAAGCCACGGCATTCTGCAACGCAAAGCCACATCATACACTGACAAAGTATAAACGTCAGCCCGAAGTTGCAAGTGATGCACACGCACCTGATCAAAAGCTGAACGTGCGCTGGAACGTTGATATCCTCGAGAAGCACCCCGAAAATCGGCGAAAACTTATAAACACAGGGCACCGACCGAACTGCCGCCCGATCAGCGATCGCGCCAGCGCCAATGCCTCTACGGAGCTGCGCATGCGCGCCCAGAGGAGAGGTGGAAAGGAGGATGAGAGAGGCCAGCACGGGAACGTTTGCGCGGGAGTGGGAGTGAGAGAAAGGAAACCTACCTCTCCGCTTCGAAGCGCCGCCGGTATCGCGCTACCGATGGCGATGGCGATATGGTCGTACCCTTTAGAACGGGCGATCACCCAGTGGGATCTGCGGCAGCAGCCGTACTCGTCGCGTGCTCGATGTCGACTCCTCTCGCTTCGGCGGCGGTTGCAGCGTTGCAGTTGCTTGGACGCGCGCCTCTCAATCCATTTCACCGTCCTGCTCTGCACATGTAGGTGATTGTGACTGAGCTGGGCCCCGACAGAACCGTGCTATATCCGCGTGCTTTCCCATCTCCATTCAGTGATCCAGTAGCAACAGCGTTGCGCGTCTTGCGGCTCCAACCGTACGTAGTTTGTTGAGACCGCGCGCAGCGTTCTCAATTGTTATTGCGGCTAATATTGTACGTTACGGCAACACTCAATAAACGGGATGAATGCGTGAGTTTTGGGGATGTGTCCGAGATGGAAAAGGAAACAATGACAAAGACCTAAAATCTCCAACGTACTGATCCTGCATGCAAGACCCATAAACAAAGGCATACTGATGTATCAGACATATGAACCAATATGTAGTAGTCTACAAGACAAGCATGTATCAGCCTATAAGATGTATGGGCTTCTGCACTGGTCAGATACTTTTCTTATACAACCCACCGATAAACCTATGAAACCAATACTATTGCCTATAGGACAAATATGTACCAGTCTATAAGATTTATGAGTTTCTGAATAAGTCTCATAGAAATGCAGATAAAACACATAGAATACCTACAGAACCAATACCGATTCTTATAAAACCAATAACGCACCCTATTGGTCTTTTTTGCTAGGGTTACTTTCACACACAAAGCACTGAACAGTAGTGTGCAATTAAAACTTCCATCAAAGAGGCACATATGGTAGCTGAGCTTTACACAAATGCACCATTCCTGAAAACATGCTAAGTGCATGGGCATACCAGCATGCGAGGTTGTAAAAAAGCATTTTTTTTGCTTTATTGCAAAAACTGCATGCATAAATAGTCTACACTAAAAAAATATCGATGTTAAGGAATGGCATGGTAAAATGCAGGCCAACTGGAGAATTAAGAATCTACTTGAATAATTTTTTTTAATTATCCTTGGCCGTGACAGCTCTTCCCTTGGGGAGGTGGTGGAGGAAAAGGTATTTATTGAAACCTAATATTTCGGAATTAGCGAGGAGATGATCGAGTTCTCTGTGGGCGGCCTCCGCAGGCCGGGATTCCAGGAGCAGTTACTATCCTGTGCATTTGCTCGATCAGCTGTTGCTGGTCTTTCAGGCCTAAGATGGAAAGAGCAGGCTGGGCTCCTCCTGCAATACAAGGGAAAATGAAATTCAAGTTATCTGTGCTGAACTTTGATTACACATCTCCAAGGGCAACTGCCAGTTTCTCTCAATTGCTTTTTCCAGATGGCACTGCAAGCATGCACCTCCATTCAGAACTGTCACATACTATATAGAAAGGTCATATAACTGCAGCAAAACCCATGCAGAATAACAAAAGATACAAACGTAGTTTGACCAGAACCTGGCATTCAGTATTTTAATGTTTTTATGTCGTCTTTTTGAACATGCCACTCTGACCAAACATGGCATGTTATGCTTGCTGCTATGCGCCCTCAGCAATACCCAAGACATGGAGTGCACATGCAGAGAAACTAAGCATAAAGGATGCTGTATATGAACATAAAGCACAGCCAGAGCATTGCAGTATTACACAGGTACGCATTGGCGGCAGAAACCTGCATTTTGAGCGGTTTAACAGGCAGATTTCTAAAGTCATTGTTCCTGTTCTGAAAAGAAGTGATCAATAATAACATCATTTAAAATTGTTACCTTTTTGTTCTGTAAACTGCACATTTCGCTGGTTTCCATGTACCCTCTACCGAAGACATTCCCTGGGCGGTCGAGGGTATATCGACATCAACATCTAGGCTACAAGCGTCTAGAAAGCGTCTCCTTAGAGCAGCTGCGACGAAGTAACTTATCTGATAATATGCAAGCTGCTGCAGCAGAATAAAGATAGACATTTGACATGTGGCTAAAGCCCAATGTGGAAGCATAGCCCGCCACAGTGATTGCGCAGTGTTCATGCTTCTACAAGAGTTAAAAGTAAAATTATTTGTTTACCCACAGCGCTATATGTGACATTACAATAGCAAGGCTTATAGTTACACAAAACACAAAAAGCTGACAACCACAAGCTCCTGATGTATTACCGGCAGCATGCAGCATGGATGTTAGTTACTGAAATATGGTTGCATAATTCTGGCAACCAGCTGTGCATGTATGTCATGGATTTCTCAACTACGCACAACAAATTACAAAAAAATAATGGTATTTATAAATGCAGCCAGCTGCTCACAAGAAACACTGTAGCTTTTTTATGGGGAAGGTAGTGGGAGCCAAAGAAACTGCCCCTGTAAAGGCGCCTAATTTGCCCCTATGTAATATCAGGGACAAGTGTGTGGACTACACAAACTGCAATCAAAGCACATAACTTTCACATCGACCAGGAAACTCGGACCATACTTGTCGATGTGAAAGTTGAACGCTGTCCAGAGACTTTCGCCCCCGCAGTATAAGCCACCACTTGGGTAAGAGATTAGTAAAAGTGTATAAAAGACATTAGTGCTGTTGGACAGCCATAGCTATAAAAATGGTATTGACATTGGAGTACTGCCTTAAGGCGGGGCCTAGGGCATTACAAAAGCAAGAGTTAGTGTCCGCTGGTCCTCATTTGAACGAACAAAAAGAGGGGGGGGGGGGAAGAAATCTACCTCAACTACATGTTTTGAGTGACACCAAGCCGCAGTTAGTATTAAAGATATCGCACAGTCTTGTGGAAGATTTGGGGGCGCTTTGCTGCTTTCTTACAGGATTGGACAAAAGAGCTCACCATCTTCAGAAAGGCACGTTATATAGAAATGAAAATAGTGAATTTACTGCATCTGGCCACAACAACTTGCACACGGAGAGGAAGATGAACTGAAAATTTTATACATGAATGTACGTATTTACAACAGGTGAAACAATGACCATGATCTATGCCGAAGAGGAAAGAGATCAAAATCTAGCTCAGAACGAGTTCTCCAGGCAGCGGGGCCATTTCATTAACTTCGGGACTCCGCCCACATTTCTCATCCCCAATGACAACGAACTCGCACATGACTGGCTAACAAACATTTTGGCATTCTTTCCACTTTCATAAGTTCTTCACCCTCTCCCTAATACAAGCAATGCAAAAGGGACAACAAATTCGTTTCACAACAAACGGAATTAAGAGAATGGACCTCGAAATGATTGGCTCACTAGGTCACATGCCAAACTCTCTCCCCTAGGTAAAAAAAAAAGGAAAAAAAAATTAGAACCCATCAAAACGGTGTCCCACGTGCGCAACCATTGCCCAAAGCTTGCATCCTTGGCGGCTCCTTTTACAGGGCAATTATTGCAATTATTGGCGTCCGAGTCAGCACCATTGCGGACCACATCAGAAGAGCTAACCCACATCCTCCCACTCCGCATCATACCGTCACTGTTACACACTTGCCCTTTTTCAATGCCGCCATCTCCCACCATTGTTGACATCCAGGGTTGGAATCCTCAACGAGACCCCACTCAGCGCGCCTGCACTGAATAATTGTCACTTTTATGGGCTCCCCAACAAGGAAGAGGGCCTTACACCCTTCAACCTGACAGTGTTTTTTCTTTGAACGATAAGCAGTTCCTCCAAAAGAGGTGCTCGTTTCAAAGCTGTGCTGCCACCGGGTGATGGGTTCAGTCAGCGTACTAAGGACCCCTTAGTACGCTTGTACTAAGGACCCCTTAGTTGTATACTGTTCGTAAAGCTTCTTAAATAAAAATGAGCCCCCTACATGACACAGCAACGAGAACAAACTGCCTGTCCCCGCGTCTTCGAGTGCGACAGCAAAGTCCTCGGGACAGTTGACTTCTTTCCCTCTCTGCCTACGTCTCCGTTAAGCACTGTAGCTGCTGTAGCTGCCTCTCTGTGTGCGTCTCTCCGCCTCCTGTCCGAGGGCAAGTGGGAGACGGCCGCAGCTGGGCATTGAACAGGTGACCCAAAAAGAGCAGACTAATAATGGTGCCTAGCATACCCACCGATCCCTTACAGAAATCATTAAAGAAATGAAAGCAACACATCAGATAACGCTACAATGTTTCTAAGTGCAAAGTCGACAACTCCAAGTCATATAAATATATGTACATCTCCGCACATTAACCAGACAGAAACAGTGCAGAGTAAACTAATAATTCAGTGTCTAGCAACACTATTAAAAGGGGATAAAGGCAACGGGGGGCTGCGATTATTAGTACCGTTCTGCCTTTAAACTACAATAACATACTTGTTGCAAGCTTAAAATCAAGGATTCACACCTGTCCCACCCACAGCAATGGAACACACATCTGACTCAAGTCTGCAGAGAAAGAGCAAGCTAGACTATTGCAGACGCACCCTTGGTTATTTTTCTGGCATTTCTGAGGGTGAAGAATCTGACTTGTCAGTAGCATGTATATGAATAAGAATCCTATGACAGTAAATGCATCAGATTTTCTGGAGTGGCTTTTCTTTGCTGACCACATATGAGGTGACCTATAATTTATCCAACTTGGCCTAGGTTTATTCTATGAATAACAAAGCTATAGCAGGTACACAGTCGTCCACTCAGGCTGAACATGCGAGTGCGTGGCATGCACTTTTTGAGATGCCACTGCATCCATCGCAGCTGCACACCGTAGCGAAGAGGCAGACAGCGTGAAGTACCAGCCTCTAGTCCCTCTACCATCACTGGGGTCCCAAACTAGGGACCCCTTGCTTTTGTCAGGACAGGCCCCCTCAGGGTCAGCTAGTGAGTAACCTCCTGTATTTGTATCTGATGGCAATGTTTTCCACCACCACCCACAATACGCAGCTGCGCATCATAGCAGATGTGAAGCAACAGCTCCTGGTCCTTCTATGCCTTGATGCATGCCTGCGCACCATAGTAAAGAGGCAGACGACATGACGCAGCAGCTCATGGTACCTTTACACATGAGCCCCCCCCATTGTACTTCGATACCCACCATGGCAAATATACAGACTACGCCACACAGCCGCTCCTGGTCCCTCTATGCATAAGCCATTTTGCCTCAATACGCACCTGCGTACCTGAGCGAAGAGGCTGACGTGAAGCTGCAGCTCCTGGGCCCTCCATGCACAAGCCACTTAGCATCAATGCACGGCTGTGCACTGTAGTAAAGAGGCGAAGGACGTTAAGCAGCAGCTCCTGGTCCCTCTACACATCAGCCATTTTGCCTCGATGCGCATCTGCACACCGTAACAAACAGCCAGATGTGACAAAGAAGCTCCTGGTTTCTCTACACATAAACCACTTTGCCTCAATGCACGTCTGCACACTGGAGCAAAGAGGTAGATGACGTGAAGCTGGAGCGGCTGGTCCCTCTACGCACAAGCCACTTAGCCTTGATGCATGGCTGTGACGGATGCATTGTCATTTTGCAAACTGCATGCCACACATTCCCATTCAAGCTAAGAGTGGACGACTGTGTAAACGTAAAATACTGGTTATTTACTTCAATGGACAATGACAAAAAGTAACATGGTGGACAATGTAAAAAGAATTTGCTGCATAAAGTTTGTTGAAACCAGTTCTACATCCTACATGTAAACAAGCTAAAACCGTAATGTCGAAGGGATGTCCTGTGTGTTTAAAATCATCACGCTCAAACAACTTCAACACTGACAATCATGATTCAATATTAATAATATAGATAATGATACAATACTCACTTTTAGCCATACCAAAGAAATGAGAATGTAAAGGGATGTTGCTGTTTTTCACCCGTGGATGACAGTTTTCCATGTTCAAAGTGCTGCTTCCTGTTGGCCTACGAAATCGGCTACAGCAAACGGCATCTGAAAAATTTTTGGAAGCCTCATGCTAGTCTTCAACGAGAAAAGCATTGCCATACAGAAGCAGAACACAAATACTTTTACAACACACTAAAAGCACCAACTGCGGTGCTGTTTTTAGGATGACTAGGTAGAGGTTTTGCTGTAGCAAGCCAAAAAATGTTAGCCTTCAATAAGGAAAGCATTCCCATACAGAAACAGAACACAAAAACTTTTACAACACATTAAAAGCATCAATTGCACAAATGCTTGTAAGATGACCAGGTACAGGTTTCTGCTATAGCCCACATAATGTGACCAGCGGTTATCAGAAGCCTTGTATGTGAGCATGATGCCCTAGATTCAATTTATGGCAATCACTGTATTAACAAGCATGGGATTAAAGCTACTTTAATATGATAATCTAAGAACATGGTAAGAGCTTTCAGTGCGAGAAATAAGCTCAGTATCATGCACTACAAGGTGCTGCATGGCTCTAGTGTAGCTTTGGCATTATTTCGCTGTCAATAATGCAGTGAAGTTGTAGGGCTCGTGGCGCGCCGCGCTTTCGAAGGCCGCGCCACTTCCCAATGCTCCCTGCGCGCGTGCCTGTTTCCCTCTCCCCGCTCGCGCGGGGATAACCGGTCCCGCGCGAGGGGGCTATAAAAGAAGGCACGCGCCGCCGCCTCGCTCTTCTTGGTCCCTGGCGCTTCCTGGCCCCTGGCTCGTCGCTCCCGCTTCCCTCCCGGCTCTCCACGGAAACGACCCGCAGCCACCCGGACGACAAGATCCCTGTGAGATTAAATATGTTTGTTATACGGCCCACTGTGTGTTTGTCGTGCGCATCCCTCGGGCAGAGGAATCGCCCACAACTGCGCTGCCACGTTGGCAGAAAAATCGTCCACATGGGTGCTAATTCAGCCCCACGTTGGGCGCCAGTTGTGGGCGATTCCTCTGCCCGAGGGATGCGCACGACAAACACACAGTGGGCCGTATAACAAACATATTTAATCTCACAGGGATCTTGTCGTCCGGGTGGCTGCGGGTCGTTTCCGTGGAGAGCCGGGAGGGAAGCGGGAGCGACGAGCCAGGGGCCAGGAAGCGCCAGGGACCAAGAAGAGCGAGGCGGCGGCGCGTGCCTTCTTTTATAGCCCCCTCGCGCGGGACCGGTTATCCCCGCGCGAGCGGGGAGAGGGAAACAGGCACGCGCGCAGGGAGCATTGGGAAGTGGCGCGGCCTTCGAAAGCGCGGCGCGCCACGAGCCCTACAAAGTTCTGAGGAGCCTTTGAATATCTGTAAGGACAAAGCAACAACAATTTTGTTTTCATCTCACTTTTGCTCAACTCGTGTTTTTTTTTCTTTTCTTTTTTTTTTTTTTGAGCCCGCGGCTTGCATGGCCTCCCAGTATGCCTGTTTTGCATAAAAGAAGGCGTTGCAGGCACCAGAGCTCACAGCCCAACAGTATCGCGGCGGCGGTATGTCAAATTCGTGCCAGAACAGTGCAGAACAACGGGTCAAGAAAAAGACAAGTGCTGACTTTTTTTTTCTTCTCTCATCTCCTTGTCCGGTTGTTCTGCGCGGTTCGGTCCCACATGCATAACCAACATGCGCAAGGTGCTGTCCTGGTTTGTCAAAGCTGAAGGAGAGTACTAAACCTTTAGTTATTTAGTAGCTACAGCCGTTCCTTCTAGAAACTGTAGTTCCCGTAAAGCTCGAGAGAGTGAGTGAGTGAAAAAACTTTATTGAGGTCTTTTGGTTAGTCTCGGAGAGTCTTCCTGCAGCCGCTTCTTCGCCACCGTTGGAGACTCCTTAGCACGGGTGGTTCCCTCATTCCAGGGCTCCACTGGTCCTGGCTACCTCGCATGCGTGCTGCACCAATGCCCTTTGGGCGGTGAGCTCGCAGCTGGTTAGCAGGCCCTCCCATTGCTCCGCACTCGGGTTAGTTTGTTTGTGGAAAGTGTAGTTGTGTTTACATTCCCATGTGACGTGGTATAGGGTCGGACTGTCTCCGCACCAGGGGCAGCTATCTCTATACTGTGTGGGAAACATTTTGTTTAGAATGTATAAGTTGTGGAAGGTGCCAGTCTGCAGTCTTCTCCAGCTGGTCGCTTCTTCTTGTGTGAGTCGCTTGTGGGGCGGAGGGTATTTTAACCTGGTGCCTCTGTAGTGATTTAAAATATCTGCGTACGTCGGGTCCACCATCACGGGGTCCACGAGGTCTTCTGTCAGCAAGGCTCGGTGCGTGATTTCGCGAACCAGGCTGTCTGCCCTCATGTTGCCCTCTATTTTGGTGTGCGCCGGTGCCCAGAAAACTACTTGTGTTGCTTTATAGCCCGAGGCTCCTGCGCCGAGGAGAATGCGTAGGGCCTCCCTGCAGATTCTTCCTTGTTGGAACCTTCTGCAGGCTGTCTTGGAGTCTGTTATTATAACCTGTGATTCGTTTCTTCGATAGCCCTCGGCCGCTGCGAGTGCCACAGCGATCTCCTCTCCGTCTACTACCGATCTTCCTCTCGCGGATGCGCAGCTGATCGTGTTGCCTGAGCAGTCAACCACCGCTGCTGCTATCCTCGTGTTGGTGCTGTACCTGTCTCTCGGGTATAGCCCTGCGTCTGTATATACTGTATATGCCTTTTTAGCTAGGTGGTTCTCCACGTATTCTGCTCTTGCCTGTCTTCTGGTCGCGTGTAGGTTGGGGTCCATATTTCGTGGTATCGGGCGAATTCTGAGGGTTCGCCGGATTTCGTCTGGAATGTTTTCGTTTGGGTCTGGCGTGTTTTCCGCCTGGTAGCCTAGTCTTCTCAGTAGTCTTCTGCCTGTTTCCGTGAGTTCTAGCCTTTCTAGCTGTGCTTCCAGTTGGGCCGTCGCCAGCTCCTCAAAGGTGTTGTGAACTCCCAGTTCTAGTAGCTTGTTGTTTGGGGTGTTTCTTGGTAGGTTTAGGGCCGTTTTGTAGGCTTTCCTTATCAGAGCTTCGGCCTGTTCTTTTTCTTTCTTGATTGCCGGGTGGTAGGGAAGGGAGTATGTCACCCTGCTGACTACCAGGCTTCTGACTAGTTTAAGGGTGTCGTCTTCCTTCATGCCATGCCTTCTATTGGAGACTCTTTTAATCATTCTGCTGACTTGTTCGGTTGTTTTTTGCAGTAGGCTGATCGTGTGGCTGCACTTTCCGCTACTCTGCAGCCACATGCCTAATATCCTTATGACGTTTTTTTCCGGTATGTTTTGGCCTTGGAGCTTGATTTCCAGGTTCGCCTTCGTAGGTTTCTTCGCCACCCTGAGTAGCTCCGACTTGTCTGTTGAACACGCTAGGCCTCTTGCCCTTACGTATTCTTCTACGCATGTTGCGGCTCTCTGTAGGCTTTCCTGCTTCTCTTCTAGCGTGCCCCGGTTGGTCCAAACCGTGATGTCGTCCGCATACATGGCATGCTGTATGTCTTCGATTTCTTCCAGTCTTTTGGCCAAGCCAATCATGGCTAGGTTAAAGAGCACGGGCGAGATCACCGACCCCTGTGGGGTTCCCTTGTGGGGGGTGCTGAAAGGCTGACTTCTCACCTCCCCCAGCCCTATGGTGGCTGTTCTGCCTGCTAGAAAGGCTCTTACATAGTTGTGAGTTCTTTCCCCGCAGTTTATATTTTGGAGTCCCTCCATTATGGCCGGGTGGCTGACGTTGTCAAAGGCCCCTTTGATGTCTAGGGCCATGACCACGTTTTCCCATTTTTGGGATGTTGGTTAGGATGTCCTCCTTGAGTTGTAGGAGAACGTCCTGCGTAGATAGCTTAGACCTGAATCCAAACATGCTGTGTGGATAGATTTGCTCTCGTTCCATCCACCGCTGGATTCTTTTCGTAATTATTCTTTCATACAGCTTTCCCAAGCATGAGGTAAGGGAGATTGGCCGCAGATTCTCGATTTGCAATTTTTTGCCCGGTTTGGGAATCATTACCACCTCTGCATGTTTCCATTCGGCCGGGATTGTGCCCTCGGCCCAGAGTTGGTTGAGGTAGTTTGTCAGCTGGTTTACTGGCCCCTCGCTGAGGTTGCGTATGAGGGAGTTTCGTATCTTATCTCCCCCGGCTGCCGTGTTTTTAGTGAGGGCCCCCATCGCCTCGTGCACTTCTGCCAGCGTGATCGGCCTGTCCATCTCAGGATTCTCTTCGCCCTGATAACTTCCTTTGTATTCTTCTGGGCTTTCTTTCCCGTAACATTTGGCCTTTAGGTCCTCAATCATTTGGTCCTCGGTTCCTTCGTACTGGTGGATTAGTCTTTGTATTGTCTTGTTGCTTTCGGTCCTCGTTTTTCCCGGATCCATCATGGCTTTCAGGATACGCCATGTCTTAGCCGTGCTCAGTGTGCCGTTTAGCGAGTTGCTGAATTCCTGGCAGTTTTGCCTTGCTAGTTGTGTGGCGTATTCTTCTGCCTTGGCTGTGATTTCTGCAATCTTTTTCTTTAGCTTTCTGTTTAGCTTTTGTTTCCGCCATCGCTTGGTGAGACTGCGCCTTGCCTCCCATAGCCTAAGCAGGCGCTTGTCCACCTCTGGTGCTCGCTCGGTTCTGTCTACTTCCTTCGTATACGTTTCCTGTATTTGTTTGAGCTGCTGGCACCATTCTTGGATGCTCGTAATCTGTCCTGTTAGGTCCCTGCTCCCTTGTCTGAATGCGTCCCAGTCTGTGAGGCGGGCTTTCCCAAGCTTCCGTCTGGTGGACTCTGCCGTCATTGTGAGCTGGACTATGTAGTGGTCGCTTCCTAGATTCTCTAGGGTGTTTTCCCACTCTGTTTGATTTGTACCCTTTACGAAAGTGAGGTCTGGACTTGTGTCTGCACTTACGCTGTTGCCCGTTCTTGTGGGTTGGTCTTCGTCCGTTACTAGTTCGAAGCCCTGGCCTGCCGCAGTGTCCCAGATGCTTCGGCCTTTTCGGTCAGACGTTGGGTATCCCCAGTTTGGACTTTTGGCATTGAAGTCTCCCGCTATCACAAGGGCGTTTGTTTTGGCTAATTTGTTTACTTCGGTAAACAACCTTCCAAAATCGCCGTCCTTTTGTCTCGGGGGGCTGTATAGGTTTACTATGAAGGTGCTTTTTGCCCCAAATTTCTTCTTTGGAATTATTTCGGTGATTACGTGTTCTATATTCGTTCCCTCGATCTCTTTGTGTGCTATGGTGGCTATTTTGCTGCTGATGAGGGTTGCGGCTCTTTTCCCGCCTTCCTGGCAAGTGTATCCCTTTAATGTGGGTGTGCTGTTAGTTTCTTGGAGCAGGATTATGTCTGGCTGTTTCCCCCTGGAGTTTATGTACTGCTGCAGGAGGCTCTGTTTTTTCCTGTACCCCCTGCAGTTCCACTGCCAAATATTTAGTTGCTGTTGTCTTGCCATGATGGGTTTTCATTGTTGTTTGCCCCTTGGTTTTCTGTTGCGCCAAAGCGTCTTTCGCTAAATAGTCTGTCTCTAGCCTCGTGGATAGGTCTGTTGTTTTGATTCTTGACGTAGCTGCGGAAGCTCTGGTCTTGCATAGCTAGTCTCTGCTGGAATTCCTGCATTTGTTTCTGTACTGCCATCATAAAGCTTTTCATTTCGTCCCATTTTTGGTCCTCCGTTTGCTTCTGCTTCTCCTCGACCGGTTGTGGAGGAGGGGGAGAGGCTGGTCTAATATTGCTTGCCTCGTTTCTGCCCTGTTGCTGCCATTGTAGTTCTTTGATGAGTTCGTCTAGTTTTAATCTGTTTAGTTTCCTCTCGACTTTTCTTTAGCTCCTCCCTCAGAGCCTTATTTTCTTCTTCTAGCTTTTTCTCCCTGCTTAAGGGTGTACAGTTGAATCCCGCCACAACGAATACCGCCACAACGAAATTTCCGCGACAACGAATAATTTTTTATTCCCCGCGAGTATCCTATAAGAATTAATGGCCTAAATTTCTCTGCACAACGAACCATTTTTGCAGAGCGTTTCCGCTTCAACGAAATTTTCGCGTTCAAAATCGAAACCGAAACTAGTTTTATTGGCGAGAAGTCCAAGTCAAATCCAAAGCCACATTAAGCATGAAATCACGTGATTGCAGTTCCGCCATTTTGGCTTTGTGTCGTGGTCGCGTTGTTCACTCGCTGCCTTTCTCTTCGACAACGACGAGTTTTCATCCGCAGGACACGATGGCAAAGTGAAAAAACGCAAAACTCTTTCCCTTGAGCAAAAAGCTCAAATAATCGCCCAAGCAGAAAGCGGAAGGAAGAAAGCGGCAATTGCTGAAGACTTCGGAATTCCTGCAAGTTCGCTGTCAACGATTCTAGGCAATAAGGACAGCGTGAGAATGGCACTTGCTTCAGGCACATCCTCGAAGCACAAAAAGGTGACGCGGCCCCTCCATGAAGAGTTGGACAAAGCAGTGCATGCGTGGTTTGTGGAAGCACGAGCCAGCAACGTCCCCCTGTCCGGAAGCATCGTCCAGCAGAAAGCCTTGAACTATGCATGCCTGCTTGGCATTGATGATTTTAAAGCCAGCATTGGCTGGCTAAACCGTTTCAAGGCCCGCCATAACATCGTTGGAAAAGTGTTGTGCGGCGAGTCAATGTCAGCAGACGTGGACGGAGCAGCTGCTTGGAAGGCGAGTAACATGGCCGGAATTTTAAGCAACTTCGCGCCTGCAGACATTTACAACGCCGACGAGACCGGGCTATTCTACGAGATGTTGCCGGCTAGGACGCTCGACTTCAAGGGGCAGCGCTGTCACGGCGGCAAACACAGCAAAAAACGCATCACAGTGCTGCTTTGCACAAACATGGATGGCTCGGACAAGCGTCCGCCGTTAGTCACAGGCAAAAGTGCCAAGCCGCGCTGTTTTAAGGGAACTCGTAGCCTACCTGTGCAGTACAAGGCGAACAACAAGTCATGGATGACCCGCGCTATTTTCACCGAGTGGATGATGGCATTCGACCGCGACATGAAGCGGCAGGGCCGTAAAGTTTGCTTGCTTTTGGACAATTGTTCAGCGCATCACTCCGACGAAGTCAAGCTCACTAACACGGAGCTGAGGTTTTTCCCTCCCAATTGCACGTCTGTCTTACAGCCTCTCGATCAGGGCGTGATTCTTAGCCTGAAGCGCGCTTACCGCGGGAGGTTAATTCAGCGGCTGCTTTTTAACACTGAAACCGGCCGAGACACGAAGGTGGACTTGTACGTGGCACTGCAGATTATGTCTGCTGCCTGGAGCACACTGGGGCGCTCAGTAATTGTGAACTGTTTCAGGCACGCCGGATTTGCCGAAGGTCGACCCGTACACTCTGCTGGCCTAACACCAGGCGTTACAGACGACGACGAAGAGGCGTCACCGGCTCCGGGGATCGCGGCCGCCTGGAAAACGCTGGGAGAAATAGGAACCGTGCCGCCTAATCTCGAGCTCGACGAATACATCGGCGCTGACGCTTGTGTTGTTGTTCACGAAGATGTGAGTGATGAGCAGATCATAAAAGCTGCCCGGAAGGATAAGGACTCTTCCGATGAAGAAGACGACGACGTACAGGAAGCGCCGGCTGCGGCAACCGCCATACAGGTGATGGACGCTTTTGATGTCATCAGGAATTTCGTTGCTGTCCGAGACGACGATGTTGCAATGGGTTTGCTGACCGAGTGCGAAAATCTCGTGACGGCGTTGCTCGCCGTGAAGCGTAAGCAAACCAAGCTTACAGATTTTTGGCATTAAACGCCTTTGCTGCTGCTTGGGCAATTCTTTCTGCGTTTCACGTCAAATTTTTGCGATAACGAAGTTCCGCGAGAACGAATTTTTTTTCGTGCACCGTGAATTTCGTTATAGCGGGATTCAACTGTATTTATATCCGTGTATGTGTTTGAGTGCGGATTAAACGATTTAGGAGGACCCGCTTCCCAGCTTACCTTGACTCCGCTACTCTTCTTCTGCTGTTGTTTCGGCCCGGGGCCCCCGAGCTTCTCCAGTGGCGGGTAGGACTCGTCTCGTCGTCCGTCCCGGCTCTTGCTACTCTCCCGGCTCGGGCTTCTCGAATTGTTCCGTGGTTGGGTGGCCTCTTCCTCCCCAAACCATCTTGGTCGTCGGTTTCTTCTGCCGCTCCTACTTCTTCCCCGTCCTAGCGACTGCTGTTGCTGCTGTTGCTGGCTTCTGAATGCGGGTCGCCCTCTCAGCTCCGCCGCTGGCTTCAGTCTTTGCTTGCATTCCTTGGTGCCTGTTTGGTGGTCTCCGCCGCAAATCAGGCATTTCGGGGTGCATCGGTGTTCTTGGGTTGGGTTCTGCTCTCCGCATTGCTTGCAGGCCTTACTGTCCGGGGTCGGGCAGACGTCGGATCTATGGCCTTGCTTGCAGCATATGTGGCAGAACTGGCGGGTGGGAAAGTATGGGTGGCACCACATCTCCCCTCCGTAGTATAAGACTTGTCTGGGTTTAATGTGGCCGTCGAAGGTGATTACCGCCGTGCTTGTCTTGCCTAGCATGCGAGCGCTGTGAATCTTGACTCCCTGGGTACGTACCCTTAAATTGGCTTTCAGCTCTTCGGGCGTTGTTCCGGGCTCGATGCCGTGGATCACCCCTCGCATTGTGTCTTCCGGCGCCGCCACGTGTGCGTTAACCTCGTAGGATTTCCCGCCGAAAATGAGATTGGATATGCGCCTCACGTGCTGGGCCGCCTCTTCGTTGTCAGTGCTCACGATGATTATATTGGAGCCGTTGCGTAGTCTGATAATTAGGTCTTCCCCCTTGCACCTCGAACCGGTTGCCGCGACTACCGCCCGAGCCACTTGGTGGGTCTGTAGGTTTCTAACGATGAGGCCTTTAGGTCTCAAAATAATCTTCAAATCATATTTAGGTAGAGGAGGAAGTCGTTTCCTCACCTCTTCTCTGCGTTTCTCGCCGTTGGTGGTTTCCATGCCGGCCTCGCCGCTCGCCGGGCTCCTCGATCCCGCTAGGCCTAACACCGTGCCGGCCGGTCCGCCGCTATCGTTGCCGTCACTATTCTGTCTTTTCTTCTCTCGCTGGCGCCTCGCTTGCCTCCTCGACATTGCGAGCTTCCAGTTTTGGTTGTCTTCCTCCTCCGATAGACTTGGGTTGAGTGAGGGGCTGCTTCTCGGGGCTTCGCTGCCGACCACGCCGTCGGTTAGGCCTAACCCCGTTAGGCCTGCGCCTTCGGTCTCGGTCGCCTCGTGGTAGTCCATTTCGTGCGCCTCTGCCAGGCCCCTGGGTGGTCCCTCCATCATTTTCTTCGGTTCAGGGTGTTCGCGTGCCCGGGGAAGGTCTTTTCGGGCCTCCGGCGCCCTTGCCGCCGCGGCTGGGCCGCCCGCAGTCCCCGGTGCTCGTTAAGCCTAATCTAGGCTTAGCTCTCGGCGGCCCCGTGGGAGAACCAAAAGGCCGATAAATCCAAAAATGGTGGACCCACCGGCTAGAATTTGGTGTCCTTGTGTTCCGCTTCGGTTCCTCTTCCTTTTCGCACGAAAATTTCAGAGAAAGATCAGCGGCTGTCCATTAAAAAAAAAAAAAAAAAAAAAACGCGACGTTTTCACAAGTGTAGGCATGTCGCACGATAGGCTCGAGGAGTGCGAAAGTTTTCTCGTATAGTTTTTACAATCAGCACGTTGCGCATGGTTAACAAATTAACTCCTTTAAAGCTCGGGCAGGCACTCCTCTATCAGAGACAGAGAAGTTGCGCGGCTTACTGGCGCAGCGTCCAGTAATGCCGAGAAAGATGGCCCTCAGACTTGAGGCTGCACTTTAGTTAGTCGGCGCGGAGCCATCCTGTCAGTCTCGCCTAAAACACTCGACCGTTCGGCTGCTGTAGAGAGCTGTTTCCTTACCCAAAAGCTCACCACTATCGGTGCATCGAAAAGTTCCACTAAAGAAACAAAAGTTCGGTGAAATACTTACTTTGGAATCGGCGGGTGAACAAAGTGTGCCAGCCGCACCAAGCCACAGCAAAAACAATGCTAGCAGTGCATTACAGCCGTAGGTATTTGTAACTGCGCAGAAAATGCAGAGCACGGAAACGTGAAGCCATCTTCCATGACTAAACTAAACTTCAACTTGTCAGGTGGATTGGATTGGCTTATTTCAGATTTTTTTGAGGATAGGTTCGGTTTCGTTCTTTTTGAGCTTGCTGCTTGCTGCGTCTATTCAGCCACTGATTAAAATTTCACCGAAGCATCATGATAGAAAAATATTTAATGGTCATTTAACTTTTAATCAAAAATTTTTCATGGAAGAATTCAACGATGAAACATGCGGAAAATAAAAAAACTGTTTAATGGAAACGCTTTCTATCGCATCGATTCGCTCTGGCATCATATAATGCAGACTTGACGGCATTACTGATTTATACGCAATTCAGACGAGCACGACGACTACAAACTATATCATAGCTGTATAAAAGCAAATCCAGTGGCGGACGTACGGCGGCTGTCCGCTGGGCGAACGGATTCGACCATCCGCTTTCGTACGTACGCCGGAATTCCGGCGGACGTCCGAAATCGGCCGCCGAGTTGCGACCGAGTTCGGTTGTCCGTCGGACGTCAGTGGCCGTCTGGGAAAACTGCGTCGTCTGCTCAGGTGGTACCCTCCCGACAAACAGCGCTCTCTGCCGCTAACGATTGCCTTTCATTGCAAATAGCGCCATTCTCGCCCATAGGGAAGCGCGGGGCGCGGGCGCTCGTCACACTAGCCAGTATATTCTAAGCACTGTAGTTGGAAGATGGCGACGCTTGCAGTAAATTAGTGCTGTAAACAACGGCAAAATCTTCGTGTCCGGAACTTTTGTGATGGTATATGCTGTGTCGCGTATCTATTGTAAGTTCTTATATGAGTCAAGATTGTTCTGTGTTGTTATCTTATGGCCAGCTAGCCCTGTGATTGTTACGCGCTTAGCATGCATTTCGTCCGTCGAGCACACACGCATCTCACCCTCTTCCTGGCTCCGCACAGCAAACGTCAGAGTGATCGCCTGTGTGTTTACTATTCACTTTACCTACCCTGTGTTCTTCTATAAATGCCGGTTGAGAATGCTGTGAGCAGAGCAGCGTGTTTTGGTCTAAATGAGACGGGGGTAAACCTGTAGCGTTGAACCAGTCCAGCGGTTCTCGCAAGAAAATCGGCGAACAAAAATAAAACGTTCAGTTCGCTTGCTGTCATATCTCTCGGGATGTTTTCGTTCGCACGCCTTGCTATCCATAGTTCTAGTATAGCTCTCGTAGTGGAAAGAAAAACCTTCCATGAAATTTCCAAATGTAAGTTCAATGCGGCGCGTTTGCTTACAAGTGCGTGAGGCGATATGGCGAATCTTTTTGGAGCTTTGGCCTTCCATACAACGCATGAAAGTTCCATCAAGATGCATGACAGCGCAAGCGCCTCTTTGTTACGAACAGCTTCTTATTTTGAATGCTTTGATCTTGCAAGTTGCAACTTGAAGCTGAAGAGACAGTCGAAAACCGAACTTTCAAACCGAAACTCGGAGCGTCTCCTCGGGAATATGATCCACAGTTCTCCTTCATCAACTCTTTAAGCCCCAAACTTTGCCTGTAAAGTGTTTCAAAACTTGAAGAAGCGCGTGAATATTTTGTAAAGCGGCGTTATCTACCGCACTTTTTAAATCTCTAATGCAAACTTCGCTCTTTTTTGACATCGCAGGAAAAAATTGTGCTGGCCACAATGGCTAGTTTGATAATGGCGGCACTACGTGTGGCAACTTCTTTTTCGTCTCAGCTTTACCCCTCCCCCCCCCCCCCCCCCCCCCTGGATATAGTGCTCTAGAAGATTGGGCAGTGTGTCGACCGCGCCGCGAAATGCATGGGAGCGGGGGGCCGCTTTTGCGATGACGGAGGAGATCCTTCTAGTACACTCTAACGGAGGCGCCGCAGCGCAGAGGGCGCCACCAGCAACTGGTGTGTCAGCCGTCCGGGCGCCCGCGTATGCGCGCTGTGCAGCAGGGTGGATACTGCGCGCACTGTACGTTCTTGTTTGCTTGTGCGTCGTCTCGGGCTGTTCGCGACAAGATTTTATAAATATGCCGGTTAATGGGGCTCAGTACTGTTAGCAATCACCTAATTTATTTTCCCTTTTGGCCGTCGGCAACACCTCGCGGAAGCAACATGACAGGAGCTGGGCTCCGAAGAAAACAGCTTGGAAAGGGCGTACAAATTCAGACTCGCGCACCACACTTCACTCGCCGTACAGCTTGCTTTAGCATTCCTGAAGCACCTAATTGACGTCCAGATGCACTCGTTTTGAAAAGAGAGCTGTGTGGAGACAGGATGTATGAAGAAGTCAAACATGCAACATGTGCGTTCGAGCGCTGACTAAAGCTGGCCACAGTAACCCCATTATCAAAACAGTCAAAAATGGTATATTCCGTTGTTTCACGCGCAGACTATGCCAACTACAGTAAGTCACCTGAAGCCACAAGAAAAGTTGGCATTCAGTTCGAATGAATTAAATATGGACTACCCCGCATAGAGGTAGAGACATGAAAAATGAACGACACTACACCAGGTAAACGGCTACTAAATAACTAAACACAGTGGGTCAGGAAAGGTGGAAGAAGTGGGAAGTAAAGGATGCATAGAAAAAAGAAAAGAAACGTGTCGCCTACAAGGGAGGGAGAAAGGAGGCACGCAGCGCCATGAAAAGAACGACCGCAAATGCGAACAAAGGTTTGGAATTGTCGTGCGGCGCAGCAAACGCACGACGGAGAAGAAAGCAGGCAGCTAAAGACGAAGAAAAATGGAGAAATATGACAGGCAATAAAAAAAAAAAAGAGAAACAATCGAGCTTAAGAACCAAATGGAGGCCTGGGAATTAAGAAAAAAAGCAGTGCACAAAAAGGCTGCAAATCGAACGCGTATATGTAAGCGTCGAAATTTAAGTCAACAACTTTGTAAAACTGTACACTAATATAAGAACAAACCATTTTATTTTATTTCCATAAGTTGGAACATTGTTGTAACGGGTAGCTTTAAGTACCCAGAGATGCACGCTATACTTAAGACATTTAATATCTCAATGCATTATAGTTTGACAATGACTTATTTGTTCCAGAAGATGTTTTCATTCTAGGTAGTTTTTATTCTGCGTGCTCAAGCAACCGGTAATATGTAATTCATTGACCCCAGAAGATCGCTCTAGTCCTAGTTTTGGTGCACATATAAAAAAAAAAAGAAAGAAAGAATAGCTTTGAAAAAGAAAGACCGATGGAAAATAGAGGACGCAAAGGCTATAGTGTACGCCTAATTCGCTTCCGCTACATGATCCTTCAGCGAAAAAGAGGTTGTGAGGCCGGCACGGTTTTTCGCCATGAACAAAAACTGCGCCATAGGCTCCAAGATTTACCCGAAAATTTGGCTCGGGTGTACGATCCTTTTGGACGCCTTGGCACTTCAGATTTTTCAACCTTCATCTAAAATGTGGAGGTTCAAAAATTTTACCTACTTAGAGCACCAGAAAGCTCACACTTGAAGTAATGAAATTTCATGTGTTTTTGCGGGTTCGCTCTTTGCAAAGTAAGCGAACCACGAAGAGTTCTCAAAGGGAAAATAATTGAATTCCCTTGAAAGTATTCCACGTGTAATATCAACCTTGTTAACAATTATTGCCTGATTAGTTCTGTAAAGAGTAGCTGCGGCAAGTAGCCCGATTATAGCCCGGCAAGCAGTAGTTGGCGAGTATATCCAGTCGATTACTCACATTTCATATCACACACTCGAAGAATAAACACGCATTAGCGTCCGCATCTGAATTCGACCTTATATTAATTGCATGTGTATTTGGTGCCCGTCACCGTTTTCGCATTTTTCGTTTTCTTGCGATGCGCGCCAACAACTGCATCATATCTGCCAATACGACGCTCAATTATAAGTGTTTTCTTTAGCTCTGTACCATTCCATGCCAGTAAAGCGTCCGCTCTCAAGTGCCCACTATGAACGTATTCCCTCGTATACGTATGTGAGTGACAAGTTTAATTTTTCATATTTTATCTGAAGTATTGCCCTAGCTGTACTTGACATTTTTTTAAATCTAAACAGCTGGTTCACCCTTAGGTCAGCGGCACGTAAAGAAATGTCCGCGATATATGTATTTGTTAATCACGAACAGAGAATAAATGCTTGAGTCGCGTATATGTTCCTTTTTTTTTCTTTTTGCCGCTAAATACCGCAGTGCTTCATATTAGAACGGTAATAAATAAATGTGTTTTGCTCGCACACTGCATTTGTAATTTCTATAAGCGGTGATTGGGGCACATACAGAACACCTATTAAAGAGATATATTACAGATTACTGACGATTTAAGATACACGTTGTTATGTATTAATAAGCACGAGCTGCAAAATGTAAGTAGGTGTTCGTGAATAAGGTTCGTAAAAAATAAGCTCTTCCTAAGAGACCTTACGAAGCACAAGCTTTGATTCGCATGTATACTGTTTTTCTTCGCGTGTTAATAGCGCTCCTCGGCAGTAGCCTTTATTCCCTTACTGGAAGAACGAATGCAAAACACCACGCATCGTTGAAAACATTAAGTACAAGATCATCTGGACGATTTATGGCTGTCCGCAGGAAGAAATGTTGAAAGAGTTTGAAATAGTGATTCAAACATCGCGCGATGCTCCGTAGGACTGCCCAAGCGAGCACGGCGTCTCCAAAATAACGTAACGGAATGGCAGGGAGGAGTTTAAGCACTTGTAATAAGTAGCCCTTTTATTAAATATCGCACCATTTGCGTAACGTGTCAAAATAGCTCCAAAGAGAACCGCGCCCCTCCTCTGTACCCCCGCTATCCCCGCGGCCGCTACGCGCCGAGCGGCGAACGTGGCATCCCTGTTGCACGTCGCTCGCTCTTGCGGGAGTCGGTTCCTGTCATCGCAAAAGCGGCCCGCTCTCCGGCGCCGGTCGTCACACTGCCCAATATTCTAGAGCACTATACCCTGGATGATGGTAACCTCTGCGCCTGGTCATCATCATCGCTCATTTTCATCATCATCAGAAACTTGTGCGTCACCCAGTCGTTACGTTTTCCAAGCCAAGGGGTTCTACAAGGTCTGGAGGAGTCGGTAGGTCGGTCGCTTGATCGCGTGTAGACTTGGGGTCCTGGGGGTTGATACTCGCCGTGGAAACTGTTTTTGTGAGTACTGCAGGCTAAACGCTGCCATTTAAATATTTTAGCCTCTCGGCATTTGACTGCTTGCGTCGCCAATCCCTGCCAAAACGAATGAGTGCACTTGCAATGTAGCATTATTAGCTAGCCGGTATTGACGCTTTGGCGGGCATCACGCGCCCAGTGTGCATTTCCTGCAGTAATCGCTCTCTGCTACGTAATAGTTTCGGTGTGTAGCAGTGTAGCCGTAAGACATTGTTTGTCGTCTGTCATGTGCTGCTGTTGTGTGTTCAAATTTAGGCTTATATTCCTTTCCGGTCTAACCGGTGATCATCTAAGCGCCGATGTGGCGCGATATCTGCGTGCACGTTATGGAACGTCGACACCTCAGGATCGCATAGGAAGCGCTTTGTTATTGTGAGCATGTTGTCGTTGGCTTTACAGCAAGCGATTGCGCGTGCATTCGCTCTGAAATATCTTCGCAATACGACTGGGCTGGCGTGATTGCTAGCCGTTTCATTTTCTTTCTCGCGGCTGGCTGCCCGCTGCGCTTAGATCGATGGAATGCCCTTGCATTGAAGCTGCGCGCGGTAGCTTCACCCGTTGAAACAGATAGCTTGTAGGAAATTGCTCGAGGTTCCCTGGTTAATTATACGGCGTAACACTTTAGGTTTTGCCGCTGAATAACCGCAAGAAACATCCAGGTGCGGTCATAATATTACGGAACACGCCTTTGGTGTTGTTGGTGTTGGAAATATTTTCACAACTTCCGTTGAGAAGGTACGATGATTGCTTGGATCCATGCGATGGTACTTCCTGGTATTTGCTTGGTTACGCGTAATAAAATATTTTATTGCCGTGGCGTGCTCCTTATTATAATGGCCGGGGCTGTACGTTGCAAAACATCTGTGGTGTGTTCTAGCTACGTTAATGGGAGTGCTGCGGTGGCAATGCGGCCTGCTAAAGACGCTTGTTTGGTCGATATATATATATATATATATATAAAGAGCAGACTTTTCCACCCCTAAATACGACCAAAAATTAGCCAAAACTAAAATTAGCCAATGTGCACAGGAAAATTAGATGTTTTTATTTGTGTGTAGCAGACTCACATCTACATTTATAGCAAATGACTTTACGGGACACACATTTCATTGGAGGGAAGGTACAAGACTTCCATTCTTTGCTAGCAGCTGCTTTTGTAAGATGTATTTATATTTGAAAGCTCTTGGCTAGTTCCTATCTTCGTAAGATGTATTTACTTTCATTGTTGGTTAACTGTTATCTTTTAACTGTTATCTTTTAAGATGCATTTATGTGCGAAAGCTTTTGACTAGTTGCTATCTTCATAGGACGTACTTTCGTAAAGCCCGCTTGATGCATATTAAAAAGAAATGCGGGAAATGTTTGTCCGTGAATGCGTATCATCCGAGTTGTGTGATTTTGAAAAATGTAAAGATTGAATTATGTACAAATTTGACATAATTCAACAGCTATATTTTCCAAAGGCATTTACTAACACTTAATTAAAATGCATTTAGCATTTCCTTACTTAAGGCATGAAGAGCCGTCGTTTTATATTGGATAATTTAGTTCACAAATCACATTTGTGTTGTCCTTATTGCGGAGGAGATTTAGCAACACATTCAGTACTTTGACTGCACTGGGGAGTTAAGATCGCTCCGTTGCTTCCGGATGCATTGCTGCCTTTTAACAGTGCACTGTGGTTAAGCCTTCGCTATATGGCTGACTGTCGCTGCATTTTTGCTCTTCATGCCTCCTTCTCCCGATCTGTTGTTCCCAAGCGCTCCCTCCCCCCTCCTTGCACTTAAGGCATTGCAAAGAATTACTGCATTCCTCCACGTAGTGTCTGTGGGAACGACCTTCGCCCATTAGCTTCGCCCCCTTGCACCAGGCGCTGCAGAGAAACCACCACGGCCGGTGAGCGCCGCTACAATGTACTAGAATAGGGGCGGTGTGTTCAGGGAGCGCTCTCCGCTGAGGTGCTTCATGCAGAAAGCACTAGATGGTACTATAGGAACATGGGCTGTATGGAATCGATGGCCCAGCGCTAGCTCAGTGTGTTGAAGTGTTATTATCATCCTCTGTCGCGGTCAGATTTATGTGCAAATGCTCGTCGGATGTGAAGACGCATGTGCGGAACTCACGGTCATCTAAGAAATGAATTATATGTGTACTTCAAATGCGTGTCAACGCCCATTAGACGGGTTTATAAGAAGCCTGACAACAAATCTTTGCAGACATCGAAATAGTGGCATAAAGCCGTTAAATGTTTTGAGTCACGCTGCCACGTAAAAAGAAATTGTTCAGATGTAAAAAGATAACTGTTTGATTAATGAGTTTAATATCTGTAAAGCAACACTCGAGCTGAAAGCAGCACCATTGAAGAGGGCTTCAGATTGATTTGAAGCAACTCGATTCCAGGAGGACACATTTTCTTTTTCAGTTCACATTAAAAAATATGCGACATCCGGGACCAAACGTCAAGCGCATAGTTCCTGAGCCGTTGAGAAGACAAGTCTTTACATGTACCAAAGCCAAGGCCTTCACTGCTTATTCACAATAAACATTTGTCCTTTGCTCTTTCTTTAGGTTTCGAGAGTCCCCTGTACATTTGCACAGTTTTCATGAATTTTTTTATTTACATCATGCAGTGCTCCCAAACGTCAGCGTCATGTGCGAGTCTAAGACACACGACAACGTAGATTTCTATGAAAGGGATAAAACAGCTAGAAAAGGCAGCAAGTCAAAGGGAACCCTGAAGAATTACACACTGCATTATGCCAATACACAGAAAAACAATGCGAGCACATTGCTACCAAAACGGTGGAGACCTACAGCGGAAATAATATCCTTAGATGAATTCATTTCTGAATATTAGTAAAATTATAGCTTCTTGAATGCACAAAAAAAGCTGTGTATTTTTGTAGATAAAAAATGCAAAGAAGTGTCAACATACTTGTTGCACAATTGTGAGACATTGTTCCAGCGCATGAAAAACACGGACGAAGGTAGAAGAGGCAACACGAACACCGGACTCAGCTGAGGTTTATTCTTCAAACAGACATATATGTGCAAAAGGAGGGCAGGGCCATAAAAGTATTCCGTGACTAGGTAACATACACATCAGGCAAAAATGCCATGTCACTTTTTTTTCCGTTCACATCAGCACACCTATAGTCAACCTGGCTGACCCAACACATTTGCCGCCCCACCGTGGTGGTGCAGTAGTTGGGGCGCTCGGCTACTGTGCCCAAGAGTGCGAGATCAAATCCTGGTCACTGTGGCGGCTTTTTGATGGAGGCGAAAAGCAAGGCGCCTGTGTACTGTGCAATGTCAGTGCATGTCAAAGAACCCCAGGTGGTCGAAATTTCCGGAGCCTACCACAACGGTGTCTCTGAGTCGCTTTGGGACGTTAAACCCTACAAACCGAACCAACACATTTGCCTTGAGGTAATCTGCTTCTTTTTTGTGCAATGCCACAAAAGTGCCTCTGATGCAGTTTTCTCCATCATCGCTCTTTTCCTTCACATAAGCTCGGTGCTCAGCCGGAATACTATTTAGCCTTTGCTCTACCAGAGTCAGATTTCCAGCTTGAACTAACTCATCAAGTGACACACTGTTCCCTTCCTTGCAGAATTATCAGACTACTGAAGTAGAGAGGTCAAATCGTCCCTGAACTCAGTGTTCCCTATTTGGATTGCTTTTGCCAAGTTATAAAAAGACAGGCAGTTTACAACAATCAAAACAAACACTGTTGGGTGGTCATTGGATCCGAATGACTGCCTCACAATATCGAAGTTTTCTAATTTATCTTGGCTTATTCGAGATGTCAATTGGTATTTAAAGCCCACTGCTTCCAAATGCTTTAACACAGCTAAAGTGCTGCATAATGCCACATGGAGCCCATCACACGAAGCCCACACAGAGCAAGCACGTTGCAACCACAACACATGGAGAACGGATCCATATAGCCCGTGCGACAGCAGCGCCACCGCATACATCTGGGACCTGTCTACACTCCCGGCTTCAAAGCAGTGCGTGGTGCGCTCTGTCGTCTGAACACGCTGCCCCTATTCTAGTATACTGTAGCGCCGCTGCTCTCATGCCTCGTGCCACGCGCTCCCGGTCTTGGCCCGCTCTTATGTTGGAGCACATCGTTGATCATTGAACTTATTCTACGACCACGATTTGTACAAATACTGAATGTAGTAACATGAAAATTGTGTTATCCGGGAAGACATTAAATGGGAGAAAACTAAATCTATGGGAGATTTTTACTGCTAGTGATTTTGAGCATATTAACTGGGAGATCTCATCAACCTGAAATGTATTAAGATTTTACTGTATTTATGTGCGAAAGCATTGTCTTTCATTTCCATCTCAAGGTGCATTTTTGCAGAGTCTAGGTATTAAATGTGACATTTGTAAGTCCCATGAATCCTTTTGCTGTGAATGGCAAGTTATGGCCGATAAAACCCTTGCTGTCTATTTCTGGTATGCTGTGGTCATAAAAGATGCTTTGTTTTAGTTAGTTTAGCGAAGTTATAAGTTTTATTGCGTTTAACCTGTTCCCTAAAGAGGCTCAGGCTATGAGAGACACCATAGTGAAGCACTTCGGAAATTTTGTCCGCGTGGGGTTCTTTAATCTGCTGTGACATCAAATAGCACGCGGGTGCCCTGCATTTTGCCTCCATTGAAAAGCAGCTGCCGCAGTCTGGATCGAACTTTCTTGGGATTATTAGCAATCAATCGAAGTGATAAAACATACCCTCTAAATGTCACAGTGATAGCAGCATGAATCCAGTCACGCAGCTATTGCTGTTAAACACTGCCTGCTGCGACATTCTGGTGAAGTCCTTATGTCCAGTTGCTTGACTTGGCAATGGGGCTTGCTTGTGTTTGGGAACTAAATGGTAGGACAGTGTTGTTCTCATTTTTTGGTGCACACAACGGCTAGATGGTTTCACTTAGGTAGCCTTGAGTGTTACTTCTGGAGATGTTGAATTATTAATGTGAAAGCATTACTTCGCCATGTTCACAGATTTCTGTCCACAGACCGCGTCTGCAAAATCGTGTCCGCAGCAGTTGTTAGTAACTGAGAAGTGGTAGAGGTTAATGAGTGGTGTCAATCGAGAGAGAATGATGTAATGTTGTGTCCTGAAAAATAATTAGGCAGAGAGGTTAATTTGGTTATTGATTAGAGGCAAAAAATGTAAAAGTAAAGGCGAAAATGGTTTCATTAGCCAATGGCTTGGTGCCACATTTGAATGTATCAAATACTAAAATAGCTAATTAAGGTCAGTTAGCGTGACGTCAAGATCTATCAAATACTAAATAGTTAATTAAATGGTCAGTTAAGGTGACGTTAAGGATGTGACGTCACACAACCTGAAGTCGAGCCAAAAAAGGGCGTAGGAAGGGAATAGGCATGCAATTTGAAAGTACCAAAGAATAAAATAGTTAGCAGTCAGTCAATTAAGGTGCCGTCAAGGTGTTGTGACGTCAGGCAACCGGAAGTAGAGCCAAAAAAGGGAATAGGAAGGGATTGGCATGCAATTTGAAAGTACCAAAGACTAAAATGGGTAAACAAGAAATTAGTTAAGCAACTAGAAACAACCAGAAACAACCAATAGCAGCATCCGTGCTTTCGCATTACTCCAATGCAGATTCTGCAGTGCTCTTTCATTTGTGTTGATTATTTCCTTTTTGGCATTGTTTTTAAGTGTGCTGTGGGGCATAATTATTATGTATTCTCAAGAAACAATGTATTAACGGACACCCTTTCTGGGACACATGCATAAATGCGCCCCACCACTGTGGCTCAGTTGGGGTGGGGCAGCTGCACAAATTGCACCACTATGATACAGAAACAATTTTCTTTGCGATGCTATGCCAAAAGCATTAATGTGCGAAAATTTCGCCAGCTTGTCTTAAAAATTAAGGGCAGACAAGCGTGACATGGTTCATTGTCGCGGCTTCCAGGGGTGTCAGAACATTCGGAATTATTTGCGATAGCGGTAGCGATTGCTCGGATGTTCTGCTGAACTTGCGGTCAGCCATCGGGGAGTACAAAACTGCATTCACTGGTTGCAGCATTTCACAACTGTCATACCTGTTAACTGGCTCATCTTTTGTGGAATCAACATGTGTGGTAATGGTAATTAGGCAAGGAAGCGAAGCTTTGACGGCATCGAAAGCCCTCGCGGTGCAACCAACGGGGGAGATGTGGTGCAGCGCAGCTCGTCATAGCCCCGCAATGGGCCCACGGCGTAATGAACGAGTGGCGATGAACGGAGAAGGCTAACAGGTGCCAGTGCTGTAATCATTTTCGATCACTGTATCATGAGAGACGCGGCACCTGCGGAATAATTCTTGGCAACACCGCGGAACAAAGCACGTACTGTACGCATGCGCTCCGACTCGTGGCGACTGCTTTAATCCTACGCAAGTTTTGTAAAATCTTATTTCCATCCTCGTAAATTGAGACTAGGAGTGTGATCCACCCCATTAAGTCTGTCGTTGGACGCTCGTTGTTATAGATATGGGCGGGCTTGCACCTGCCAGTTCGGACGTGGTAGGGGGTCACATCGAGGTACAACCTGTGCAGCCAACGATGACTGATATAGTTATCCCAAATCTGTATTTAATGAAACAATGGTGCGCATGTTATGGCAGGCATTGGGACCCCCCCCATATAGTGTTGTAGTGTTGTCTCTTCAGAGCCCACAAATACTATTTCTGCCCTTATTGTGTTGTGTGTGGAAGTTGGAGCATTAAAGAAATTATTTTTGAACTGATAAAGAGTTGTGACATTGAAACAGTCTTAACAAGGTTACAGCTCAGTATTGCTGTAATTGCAACATTATTGCAATGTTGTAGCCTGCTGTTTGTGGGGGAATTGTAGCAGACAACAATCTTTCAGATGGATGTTGAGAACATTTTTAAGTTTGAATGGAGTATCACTCCTTAATTATAAGAGGTTACTTTAATGAAAGCAGAGCTTTTGTGAGCAGTAAAATAGCAGCATAGTTACAGCTTTCAAGTACGCTGCGGTACATTTGCAGTTTCAACTTCATCTTCATTTGGGCAAGATTTCTTTTTCTTACTAGAAAAAAATATTCAGCTTATGCACTTGAACATTGGGCAACCTTTTAAGTCGCTGCCATTAGTGCATTTTTATTGCACAAGGAAGAGGAATAACAATGTGAAAAAATAAATGCAAAACCACAACTCTCAACATTGTCATCAACATGACTAATTTAAATTTGAGTGGCAGAAAAATGTATTCTAACTTCAACTCCAAATTTCTGGTCACTGAAAGCACTGTTTTTCTGCAAAACAAACTTAACAAAATTGCAAAGGGCTCATATGCCAGATTTTACTGAATAGAAATCTGGTAAGGTTCTCAGTGTCAGTTAACACTTTTACCTGTGTGTTGAAATATGAGTGCATATGACTACTTCAACTGGTGGGTTTTGTAGTTGTGTAATTCGTTCTTTGTTCACTTCTATTTTTCCAGAGATGTCTCAGTTTGGGGGTGCTGGTAAAAATCCTCCATGGATGAGAGCCACAGGTGAGTACTGCCATTGTTGGCTTCACTTACATTTGTTCAAGTTTTGAGGATGGATTATGGAGATGCACTATCTTATTGCACGCATGTGCTTTGGTAAACTAGCAAAAATTTTATTCTGCAGAAATGAAATTTATGTTTTCTGTAGAATTAAGCTTGAGGTACATTGATTTTTGTGCATATTTTTTATGTAACACTATTTCTACTTTATGGTGCATGTTTAATGTAATTGAGTCAACATAGCCAGATCCTGATATCAGTGACAACTAAGTTGTTCCAGCAGGCATGCTACAGAAAAGATAGGAAACAAAATGGAGGGGCATTTATATATTAGCCCACCATACTGTAACCTTATGCTTGTATTGTAATATCAATTGGTCTGTGTGAAGCTGTGTAGTGCAGAATTAGATTGTTGAATGGAGAAGGTCTAGCCGTTTGTTCCTTTTTTTGGCAACACAGAACCCGGGTTGATGTAATGATAGAATTATATGAAGGGCAGTGGAGACCACTTGCAATGTAGCTACTTATGATGCGGGTCAGTTATAACGCAGTTTTTGACGGTCACCGCTCTGCCTCCCATAGGATTCACTGTAAAGTCATACCACTTATTATGTGGTTGCGCGAAGCGAAATGCCGGTTATAGTGAGGTTTTAAAATCTGTTCGGCAAAGTACGGGATAGCAAGTGCACATCCTTGTGCGGCACTAGCCTCCGTGACACGATGCATTGCTTGCTAAGATACTTTGTTGGGCGAGTTGGTACTTATTCATTATTAATATAAACAGCGCGAACACGAAGACAAAGGACAAGATAAAAGAAAGCCACAGTACAAGCGCTGACTCACAACTATGCCTAAGCCCTTTACTCCAAGGCTCCAAGGCTTTGCTTGAAAGACACCTCTTTCAAGCAAAGAGGTGTCTTCTTTTAAGTGATTTTTTGTGCAGCAGGTGAACCCAGGGGTTGTTTCTCGTGACTGTTTCGTTTTCTTCATGTTTGTTTTTTCTGGGCCTTGGAGTAAAGGGCTTAGGCATAGTTGTGAGTCAGCGCTTGTACTATAGCTTTCTTTTATCTTGTCCTTTGTCTTCGTGTTCGCGCTGTTTATATTAATAACGATGCATTGCACCACATGTTTAGGGCGAAACATCTGCAAATACACAAATGTTTTTCACAACCACTATGTGTGCGCGGCGCTTGCTTCCTTGTTCAGTCTTCATGCATTGCTCACATCTTGTACAAGATTGTGCAACGGCTACACTTTTCCCTTTGTTGTTCTTTCGCTTTTCTTCTTTCCATGCATCTGAATCGCACTACATTTTCTCACTATGATCCCTCTAATGCCTTCTTTACTCTCACATCACCCTTTTCATAAAATAGTAAGCCGAAAAGCTCGCCGTGGTCGTGTCTTCGTTCAAGTTTGGTCGGTGGCGAACCGTGGAACTTTAGGGCACCGTTGGAACCAACATTTCTAGAACAAATTCGGTTTCACAGTCCCGCTCGGAGAGGTGTCCCCGGTCCCTGGTGGCTGCCACGTGGTACGGCCAACTCTTGCTCTCTCATTGCTGTGGCCTGGCTGGCCGCAGCCTCGCTTGCTCCAGTCGCCGTGCGTTGTTTACTCCTCAGCTTCATAACTTCATATTACGCGATAGCTTATACATCTTGTTTGATTGAAAAGGTGTCGCCATTGCTGAAAGAGAAGACAGAATATCACTTTATTTATTTAATGCAGTTTTAAGCGCTCAGTAAGTTTATGGCTTGTAAGATCAATGCCAGCTGATCGTGTCACTGATCTGATGCCAGCCAGACACGCCCGGAGTATGGGGAGGATGGAAGAAACTGGGAGGTTTGAACCACTACGGGGCATGAAAGGAAAGTGTTGAAGTTCACATAAAGAAAACAGCAATTCGAACATGAGGGATCTGAACAGAGGCGGAACTGGTAGAGATGCGCAGGGGCTAGGGGAGTGTTTGCCATAACCCAGAATTGGGAAAAAAGTCCCGGAAAAAATATGCACATGATTTCATATCAAAACTTTGACACAACCATTCTTTGTGCAGTATTCAGGATGACCTCATACTATTTCGCTTCGCATTTAGCAATTGGCTGTTATTCGAGTTAGAGTAGTTTGCGATAGGGATTCAAACCACCCCTGTACCTACAATTGTATGCCATTAATTGCAAATATAGTGGTCCGTTGAGACCAGAGAGAGGTACTGCAGCTTTTTTTCCCCAAAACCAATGCAACTAAAGATGTTTAGCACTTTACCAAGCTCTGTACCAGTCTCTCAGTGGCAAAATTCGTGGAATTAAAAAGTGGTTTTAAAAGTGCTATCTTGTCTACTTGTGGTGCAAAACTTAAGCATCCTCCTAATTTCTTTTATTTTCTGGCTTCGGACCTCTCCATGCTGACCTGCTTTAAACTGGGATACAACAGTGGCTATGGAAATGTTGGCACAGAAGGGTGTCATTTCTTCGGACCACTAAAAGACCGCCTAGTTTAAAAGATGGGTGGAAAATCTGCACAGAACGATAAAAAATTGGCTTCGAAATGCAAAGTTTGGGATCTGCACTTTGGAAAACAAAGCCTGTTATAGCACTGTCTTTTGGATAGAGGAAAATGGATTTTGGCACTAGGCGTGGTCACTGTGTGATTAATACACTTGGCTATTGAAACGAAATACCGAGGTTCGAACCTGATCGTGGTGCCCACTTTTCGATGGCGGCAAAACGCAAATGCATCTGTGTGGTGCGATTTCAGTGGACATCAAATATGCTTAGGTGGTCAAATTTATTTTGGAATTCTGTACTACTAAATTCTGTACTGTACTAAAAAAAAACACAGGTTTTTTTTTCCCTTTCACCTTCCTCCCTTTCTGTACGGTATGGTTCAGGTGTTCACCAAGAGATGTGTGACGGATACTGCGTGTTTTCCTTCCTCAGAATTCACTTTACAATTGCATATTATACTAGGCTCTAGCAAGGCTCTTTCCTTCATTGCTGGCACATATTTCAAACCCGAAAGACATTAGGCAGAAGAGAAAGCCCATAAAGGATTGCGGTGCCTCGTGTGTTTCAACAGCAGGGCCGGAAGAGTACTTGGAATATGACAAGAAAGAGCGTATCAGTACAGCACAAACCCAACAGAAGCGCTGCACAAATGGATTTTAATTTCGATGCGATGGTGCAGTAGTTAAGATGGGGGGCCCGACTACTGTGCCGGAGTTCCCGGGTTCAATCCCGACCGTTGGTGGATGCGTTTCGATGGAGGTGAAACGAAGAGGTGTCTGTGTGGTGTGCGATATCAGTGCACGTTAAAGATCCCCAAATGGTTGAAATTACTCCGGAGCCCTCCATTACGGCATCTCTTCTCTCTTTCTGCTTTCACTCCCACCTTCCTCCCTTCCCTTGTGGCGCCATTCAGACGTTTACAGAACAATCGTGACAGATAATGCGCCTTTCCTTCCCAGTGAACCAATTATTACTATTAATGACCCAGAGTTCGTTTGAATTACTAGTAACTCGGTCAAAATTTGAGAATTTTCGCGTTGAGGAAAGACAGATTCGCCGGCAATTTTACACTCGTCATTGTCTATTTCAAGGAAACCTCCTTGTTGAGGTTTTTTTTTTTTATTTGTGAGTGGTTGTCATGTGCAATAAACGCATACGGCAGTAAGGTGCACAGAAAGTGCTCCTATTGCATGAAAGGTTTCGGTGAAGAAGCTCTCCTGGAGCGGGAAAAGAGGAGACATACTAAGCACTGCTCTGTGTTAACATCGCGACAAGTTTGTCTTAATTAACATTGCTTAATGGTTCACGGAAATTCGACGATCAAGGAGATCAGAAAAAAAAGAAAGCATCTCCAGCAACTGAAGACGTGACGTATGTAAGAAAAGTACAGCTGCAAGCTGCAGCAGCTAGCAAGGAAAAGAAAAGTATCGTAGCTGAAAGGTAGGCTTTCATCGATACGTTTTCTGAGATTCCCACTTGCCGCTATTATTTTTGTCGGAATCGTCTGCGGAAATTTTCATGTATATGCCACTACACCTTGGCCAATACTGGTATGTGCCATGTTTAAAAAGGCCATGAAGAAGAAGAAAAGATAAGCTCAAAAAATGGTGAGAAGGTGATCTAGAATGGCTTCTGAGTGCCTTGTACCCTTGAAACTTCTGGTTAATTTGATCATGACATTTAAGCAGGTAAAGGCAAAATTGACATCTGAATTGAGATGTGATGCAGAATGTATTCTTAACTGTATGCACACAAGGAGGTCAAGATGCTGCCCCTACAAAGCATACGCTGTCTATCTCAAGTATTGAAGCGCATTTCCTAAAAATATGGCTTTAATGTTATTGCTCTTGAAGCAATATGAAATCACATGCAAAAAAAAATAGGACCGTTGAAAATTGGGCACGCCATTGCTCATTTCGCCCCAAACGAAGGATTATGTGTCATAGTCAAATATGTTCCAAAAAGGATGAGAGAGTTCTCCTTTGCTGTCGATTTTTACAATTTTTTGCCATGTTGATAAAGTCAAATTCTCGTTTTTTTTTTTTGCTGCATTTCATTTCCTTAAGACATTAGCGTTAATTATAACATTAATAATAATACTTTATTTCACCAACATTGAGTGAATGCAAGTAACTGGCCTGCCAAAGCCTCATAGGGCTTGAGCGGCAGAGCCTGACATGCTGCGGAAACATGCACATATAATCACGGCATGGTTAAACATTTACACAAGAAAAAAGTTGGTGACAATACTGCCTTTTGCTCTTTTTTTCTTGGTGCACTGACAAATTCTTTTTGTTTTTCCAATGAACTCTTAATGCTCCCATCTGATGCTTCAACAAGATAACTTCAACATCGTAGTCCAGTGGTCGTTTGCATTAAATAAGTTTCCCCTTCAAGCAGTAAAATTGTGTTTTTTTTTCTTTTTTTTTTTTTTATGGAGGGGGGGAAGAGGGAAGGAGCATCTTCTGAAGGAATTGCGTGACTAGAGTGACAACTACCTGTGATTACTTGCAATAATTTTTCGAGAGAGGTTGTTCAGTTTAGCTGCGCATATGTCCTTTTCTGTTGATCCGCTTTCCTCCTTAGTCAGTTCATTAAATACTCCACCTGTCTGACATTCTTTTAGAAAAGAGAGCAACAAAACTTCTATATTGCGATATGGGGGGGCATTGCCAGTGGAGCTACATTCTGCACCAGACCACAAAAGTTGGACACTAGGACACTAAAAGAGCTAATTAGATGACGACAGAGGCCATTTGCTTGTATTTTGTGTTTACTATACAGTTTCACACAAGTAGCCAGACTTCATGCACTGCATTAACAGGCTGTCCAGGCCAGCTGCTTTCTGCGTGCAGTGCAGGCAATCGGCACAGCACTGCAGTAAATGTGACATTCACTGTGTTTTCTCCTAAGGTTAGAGTGCTCTTACGCACTAAAACTATGTCTAGTCTATTTGTATGCTTGGAACCATGCCCTGGAGTATGCGCTACTTAACGGAAGCCAGAGGGGAGCAAAGCAAGAAACATCACTGATGAGCAGGCTGATGACTTTGCCATCAGGATGTCGAACTAGAATTCTTACCGGTTTCGCTCGGGTTCGGGTTCACGCCTTTAGGCTCCAGAGACACATTGCGAACCGGTTTGAGCCTGCCCGAATCATTTCAAACTGTTTCAGGAAAAAAATTAACGACGATAATGGGGACAGTTTCAGGGACCCAGCGTTTGCATGCACTAGTGGCATCGGAATGAAGACTTCATTTAAACTTTTCTTGCTTTTACTTGTATTGCTTCTTCAAGCTAGCCCCCCCCCCCTTGCTGTAATGTGTAATGCCAGAAACGTCTCTGTGGGTAATATAGTTTCTTTGTTTCAAACTTTCAATAAGTTTATTTTGTAAAAATTGTTACTTCCTGCTGACAACTAAGTGCTCAGTTCATGGCTTTAGGCTTAACACATGTCAAACATTTTTAGCATTTTCTTAGTCGTCATTTTTTCTTTATTTTCCTGCTTTTTGGAAGTCAGCTGTTCAGTAAGGTGGCCTGACATACCTTGGCCTCTGCTCTCTCTTTGCAGAGCTTCCCTTAGCGGGGAGCGCGATGCTGGCCCAAGCTGGCGCTAGCCTGGCCTCCGCTTTAAGTCAACCTCAGACAGCAGTGCAGCAGCAACAAACACAGCCTTTTGGAACTAATTTGGCAGCCCTTGGTCTGGCACAGGTAAATTAGTCCTCTTTTTATTGTCTTTTTATTTTAATGATTTGCATATTTACCCTGGCTTGTCGTCATGTCTTTTCCAGAATGCACTCCAGGCAACAACTGTTCTTTCACAAGTAAGTGACAGCTTCACTTACAGCCTGTCACAGCTATTTTTGCAGGCATTGACTCCTTGGCCAGGATTTGCCCTGTGCAAAAGTTAGTTTTCTTCCTAGGGTAAATGATGTTTGGGCAGTATATAAATAAAAAAAGACTTTGTGCTGCCTGCCACTGATTCTCATGTGGCTTGTAATTCTGTGTGTTGATCTTGCATTTAAGGTGTATAATAAAGAGATTAACCACTGTTTTGTTTTTTTCTCAGTCCATCTGCGAGCCTCATATAACAAAAACTGCATTAACTCTTTCCCTACCGTGGGCAAAATGGCTGTTTTCTGTAGGTTTCAGCAGATTTTTCTTTTTCTGTAAAATCTATTATGTTTAAAATTTTATACAATGCACAAAAAGAAAGCTAAATAGACTTGCTTTTTAGGCATACAACTTTGAATATGAAGTTGTAATTTGTAACGCACAATATAAACAAATTTTAGAAAAAAAACAACTTGGCGAAATGCACTTGGAAGTGAAACAACAAACATTTTTTAAAATTTTTTGCGATATACAAAATGCAGAGCATTATATTGGCCCCTCCTTGTGAAAAAATAAAAGTGCCGTATTGAATAGTGCTCTTGATGCATAATGAGCAGTCAACGAGGGCCGCTGCAGAGCATCATGCCGAGACGGATGCCCGGTTCCCTTCTTGGGCAGAACGCCACTCCCTGTTTTTCGGGAGGCAAGATGTCGTGCCCAAATGATGTTGACACCCTGAGAATGAGATAAATGACACCAACAACACAAACAAAACAACCATAGCAGTCCCAGACGCATGCAAAACAGGCCAACAAAGTGTGGTCGCCGATGTTCCGGGCTGGTTTCCATCGTCACCAGGGTAGGAACTGAATTCTGACGATAAGGCAGCATCTTCAGAGTCATTGCTGTTTGGGTCATCGATAAAATTTGTCGTATACAGTGTGGAATCCTGAGAGTTGTGACATTTCGAAGCGCGCGTCGTTGATGCGGATACCATGTCTTCGATGTAGATGCCGCTAACCCCGCATGCGACTCTGACGGTGCCGCGTTATAGCAGTGTGCTCGGAGCGCATTCAAAAATAGCCACCTCGTGGGAAAAAATGTGAACAGAAATAAAATTTAAGTGTCAGTAACCCGACTACACACTATATGGCGTAGCGCGTGCATGAGCGGCGCGGAAAGGTTCAAAATTTGCTCGCGAAGTCATCGTTAGCGGGCCGGAGTGCTGCCGCTGGTGTTCTGGGCTGGTTTTCGTCGTCAGCGAGGTTGGAATTGAATTCTGACGATAGATAACTGGCAGCATCTTCAAAGTCGCTTCTGCTTGGGTCATCGATAAAATTGATCGTAGATAGTGCGTAGTCGCCAGATTTGCGACGTTTTGAAGCATGCGTCGTCAACGCAGAGGCCGCCATTCTCGCATGCAAATGAGACACTGCCGCGTGTTCGGAGCGCGCTCAAAAATAGCCGCTTCACGGGAAAAATGTAAACAGCGTGTCCGTGAGCGACGCAGAAGGGTTCAAAATTGGTGCGCGAAGTCATCGTTAGTGGGCTTACAATGCTCAATGGGCGCGGTAGGGAAAAAGCTAATGGGGTGGGGGGAGGAATATTTTTGCCACCACAGGCTCGCTGCAGTTCTGTTCAAGTTAGTGCTCAGAAAGTATATGTGGATGGAAGATAAGCATATCTAGGGAGCTGTGGTTGAACTGCATTTCAGTGTGCCACCTAGGAGGGCCTGGAGTAAATATACATAGTCTAATGCACTTGTGTGCTCCCTGCAGCCAATAACTTTTTCAGAGCTCTGGATGCCTTCATTTTTTCAATGCGGGTGGTGACATTTTATTCACTGGAAGCACCACTGATTTCATGTGTGATTGCAGCAGCACTGTTCATGACTATGTGTGCCACCACTTTTGTGAGGCAGATCATGTTTACACACCACGGAATATATGGACTCTTATATGTAATATGTATTTGATGAAGAAATTGTCCTTGGTGTGTGTTAATTGTACTGGAAATGATCTGGAACCAGGTTTTAAAGATCTATCTGTTCACAAAAAAATTTAGCTCCATGTGAGGATAATGGTAATGACTGCAACTCTACTTGTAAGCATAATTTGATGGCAATCCAGTCACTATGCATTTGAAACAGTGTGAAAAGAAATAAGTGGCGTGCTTTAGTAGGGCACAGTGAGTTATTTCTGAAGTGTGGATGGGAAACATAACTTGTGTTTTACTATACTCTATGTGTGTGTGTGTGTGTGTGCGTGTGCACAGAGCCTAAGGGGTCTGCTTCTAAGCTGTGTAATGGGGCTCTTTTAAGATTCATGGGAGGCAAATCAGCTCACCTTCAAGAGTTTCGGAACATTGGTATTTGCATTATGAACCACACTGCGTGGCTCAGACTCCCCTGCGGTCTTAAACTTTTGACGAAGATTGTACATATGCATGCAGATTTTTAATCCTGTTTTGCTAAAGTTGTAGCATTTTTTCCCATTCCACATCTATTTAATGATCCTGTTATTGTTTGTAGTTATGCTATAAATTGTAAATATCGTACCTTGGTAAAAGCTGCAGTAGGCCTTTGTTTTTGTCCTTGATTAGTTGCTAGTACCATCATCGGCAATCCAACACTACTTGTGTAGTGCTGTGTATTCCTTTCTATCAATTCGCCTTGTGTGCAACATTTCTGTTTTCCTGCCATCACTATTTCCTTGTGCAGCCTGGTCTTGCAATTCCTGCATCGCTGGCTACATCACCACAGGTAGGAATGGTAGTTCTTAATTCTTGTGTGGTTTTGAGAGCATTGTATAGATGCTTTCCTACACTCAGAAAGTGTGCTGGACTTTAGAATAGCCTTGCTACACTTGGACCATATAGGAGGCAACAAACGTGACATGAGCAGGTTTAGTGCTATCAAGTGGTAATGTAAAAAAAAATTGGTACGTGAAATCAAGGAGTTCTTTGAAGCAGATTGAAATGAAATCTAAAGGATATGGATGTTTTGCAAAGTGGTTGTGGTGGTCTGGTGTTTGGCTCTGGTATAAAGTGTCTTGTGTAGCTCCAAGCCTTCACATTGGCAGGGGAAAAGTGCTTGCCAGCAATATGTGCAACTAACCTGCAGCGGTGGCTCAGTAGTTGTGGTGCTCGGCTGCTGTGCCCAAGAATGTAGGATCAAATCACAGTTGTGGCAGCCACTTTTCGATGGAGAGGCGTAAAGCAAGTGGCCCGTGTGCTGTGCGATGCCAGTGCACAAGAACCCCAGGTGGTCGAAATTTCTGGAGCCCTCCACTCCTTAATAGCATGAGTAACTTTTTGATATTAAGCCCTAATAACCAGTAACTGTCGCATTAATCTTGAATAAAGCTGTGAATCAAATAGGTTAATCCTGATATTTTTGGCAAATAAGTATCCTTTTTACTGCACTAAAAATGCATGCTGTTATAATTAAGCACGGCATTTTCATGAAGGCACATTCACAAAACTTTTATCATGTACAATGAAAGTTAGTTTGAACTTCAGTCATTCAAATTTCAGAGCGAGAGCCCTATTGTTCGAGGTGAAATTTCGGATTTCTCCTCGCTAGGTCTGAATGCCTTTGACCTAATTAAGTGTAGGAGTCGACCCAAAAATGAGACAGTTATTGTGCCTTCCTTTTCTCAAAAACCAACTTAAATGCAAAATATGAAAGAAACTGCAGAATGAACAGAGAGTGTTAAAGGCGCTGTTGCATCTGCTCTAACGGTGAAGTTTGAGTGTCTCCCTAATTCAAACTGTGTACAACCTTGCTGAACTATGTACAACCATGCTTAACAGAGCTTTCGCTCTTATAACTAAATTCAAGCCATGCTTAAACTCCTGTCATTTTTTCAATTGTTCAATATATATGACTGATATGATTTATATATGATGTGCATGACTTGTTCTGACCCAAGTCCATAGACATGTATAAAAAAACGCCTTCATTCGAATGCAAGTTGGTTTCGTTGCATAACATTTAAACTATGTGCCGCAGTGCCTGGCAAATGGCCAGAGAAATGCCCCTTTAGAATGTGGAAAGGAGTAAGGAGAGGAGGCAAAGCTGTGTAAGCCAAACTGCTGCCATGGCCTGCACAGTTTCTGTCTTCTCAATTTGCAGGACCTCTTAGACTTGCAATTACGGTAAGAGCTCATTAATTCAACCCTTTGATTCAAATATTTGTTTAATTCAAACTGTTGACACGGTCTTTGACGCCGATGGCTGTATTGGACGCTCGCTACTTCGTGTACTGTGAATGTTGCACCGATTAATTCCAACGGGCTCCCAAAGGCTGGCTGATTCCAGGCATGATCGGCATGGTAAACTATAGTAAAGATGGCCCTCCTAAAACCTGAATTACATGCTGCTCAATTGGCTGTGCGCTTGTGACGTGTGTGCAGTGGCAAGCATGGCTGAAATGTTGATGCCCTCTTCTCTGAGAGTATGCCATTTCAGTTTTGCTTGTGTGAGTGTACTCGCGCTGCTAGGAAGCCATCCTAACGTGCTGACTGTGGCTATCACCGCACATCGGACTGTAAAATACGGAGTCCTGCTGCACATGGTTTGGATGCTGAATGGCTGCACTGTACATTTCACTTAGTTCCATCCGTGTGATTCTTCCATGACGCTAAAACTGTACGCTTGTCAAGGGCCATTGCTGCTCTGCTCTGTGAAGCCTTCCTTACAAGTTCCTACTTTCTTTGTAAGGGGGTTCTGTCTCTGTCGTGTCGCACAGTGATGGATGCAGGAGATGGATTGCAAAAAATAGTCTTTGTCGTGGTGTCCTGATCCCAAAAGCAGGAATAAAATTGCTCAGTTTTTCATGAAATAAGTTTACTATGATGCACATAAGTGGTTCTTATAAATTTTTTGACATCTTTTTTTATGACCAGAAATTTGGGTAGTTTGAATATATTGTCCAGTCTCTTGAAGTTTTAATTAACAGGCTTTTATTGCAATAACATCCCTTGATTGCCTGGCTGCATGGTCCATGGGCATTAGAAATCGTAATAGGCAATTTCTGTGCCAAATCAGAAATCCTGCTACATGCTGCTACAAAATCGATTTTTTGCCTACTTCTGCGCCACACCTGCGCCACACCTGCGCCAGAAGTCGCTGAATGACTCTACTGACAGCTAAACCAAAACTGACATCTTCTGCTGGCAACACTGTACAAGGAGGAAGAATATTTTTGCAGGTCCTGTGCGGAAAATCATGTGACGCAAAATTGACGCTTGTCTTCGTCACTTCTGCGTCTCCTGCCGCTTTTTTTTTTAACTGCCCTTGGCAAAGCACGGCTGGAGCAGTATGCACGCTTGCTTTTTTTTTATTTCCCCTACCAGTGAGGTATATGGGATGCGATGGCAGCTGAGTAGCAGCGGAGGGAGCGCTAAGGACTTTAAGGATTTGACTGCTTCTGTGCGTGCGCACTGGACTCAGTTGGTCGCTTTTGTACCTTTAGTTCAGCCCCTTATTTGGAACATCTTGCATAATTTCACAGCTTAATTCGAAATGTCAACGCTTATGCGCCCTGTAGAAGATTATCTCAGTCTTGGCTGTAATTTCTTTTCCGCCAATACAAAACTGCATGTGTGTGGGCGCGCGTGTGTGCAGATAACTCATGCGCAGGTACTCGATATATTTGCAGCTCTGCATACGGTCAGTAAGTACCCTTGGATGTTTTCATTCCAAGGAGGAAAGCATACGCACAATCCCTGCAGTGTGTTGCGAAGAAGCAGACTCACGACTCAGAGTCCCTGCGTCGCTTTGATTACCCACCACCCTTCCAAACTACCGGAAGAAAACGAATGAAAGCAAAGATTGCGAATGCACGGAATCGGCGTGTACTCTACATCCTCGCACATCGCGCTTTTTGATTGAGCAGTGCCAGCAGCGCGGCTCTCTCGAGGGTAAAAAAAATTCTCCACCCAGGACCTGCAAAAAATATTCTTCCCCCTTTCCCTCCAATAAGCACGGGTCTTGATGGGAAAAAAGCGTCTCGATGTTACCCTAATGTGCAGGATAAGGACACCCAAAAAAGAGGTCAGAATCAGGAAAAGGTACAGGAAGAGATCAGGCCCGCCAGGTATATATGAGCACTAATGCTGATCTGCTTTTCTCGAAAGATGTTAAGTCTAAAAATTTTTCAGACGTTGAGAGTGGACAAGCCCTTCTGAAGAATGGACAGGAAAGGTTGCAGCGGCACAGTCCAAGCTGGAGTCGTCAAGGCAAAGAAGAAATAGAGGCTTAAAGTTGCAGTTTTAAGAAGCAATAGTTGTGAATTCCTACAGAAAGTTTTTATATTAAGACAGCTAGCTACCTTCTTTCCAAGACTACAGTGAATATAGTGTAGTTGCATATGTGTAGTTATGCCTTCCCCCTGAATATAAATGGCTTTGTTTGCTTAATTTGGGGCTTTTTAAGGAAAGAACAGCACTTTAGACTGCATTTGAGGTTTGAAGCTTGTTTTTGCATGTGATTGTGGTCGTTATAAACATCTAAGCAATTGGGTTCCAGAAGTAAAACAAGCCTTCTTTATTTAAGTGTCTCGAGATTTGAAATTTTGCTACAAAATGCTTTTTTTCTGCTACAATAGCTCAAATATTTGCTACAAAATACCATTTTTCCTGCTACAAAAGCTGCTACAAGAAGCCAGTCGCTAGTTCCACCACTGGTAATGACAATGCAGTTGTCACACTTGTCAAAAAAATGGGCTGGCTACTCGCTAAATTCATATATATATGTGGAAGTTCAGTGACCCTCTTTTTATTATACCAGATTTGATGCTGTTGCACTTATCTGTTTGGGCTGTTTTTTTTGCCTGTGCAGAGGGCCTTAAGAACAGAAAACTGTTAGTGTGTCAGTATGCTTTATATAATTCACTACACTGCTCTATTAAGCGTAGTTTATATTTATGCTTCTGCAAGATGTGATATAGATGGCTAGTACACAAAAACACCATGCCTTAATGGGCATCACAGAAAAGCGATGCACTTACTGCTGTATCAGCTTCTACAAATGCATGTAGCAGTACCATGATTCACAGAAGTTGACCGAGCAGTCATACATCACTCTTTTTGTGATCCCATGCAACTTGTACCAGTTCTCTGTGGGCTGGACATTCCTGACATAGTCTGTAGAAATAAAAAAGCATGGCAAAAGACTGTGCTGTAATAAATCATTCAGTTGAAGGGGACTGAATGAAAGCAGGGCTGCTATTTTGCAAAATACATGTGCATGCATCCGGATTGCCAAATACATTAAGCTCTAACAATTATTGGCACAGTGTATTTTGACCATGGTAGCACCTCACAGTAGTGCTGAATGTTCAAGGTACTTTCAGTTTAAATTTTCTTTGGCTGTGATGACTGGGGCTTTCCAAATTCTCAAAATTGATAGCACATCGCCTCCCTTTGTCTGCGATATGCGAAATTAAATGTAAGCATTCATATCACTACACTGGTGAAATTGCAGATTGGTTTTGTGATGGCTGACCAAAAGCGTGTTACAGTTTGCAACAAATTTTGTCTGAAATTGAGTATTTTTAAAGTTCGTGTTGACCATATGCTTGTCTGTGGCATTGAGGTAGGTCTTAGTTGAGGCCAGTGCAAAAACGAATAGTTCACAGTTGTCTGTATCCTTGTGCCAACAAGTACTTCTGTGAACTGCTGAAATTTAAAGTTGTTGAAAGTGCAGCACTTGTCCTTTGGCAACTCTGTCCTTTCTTGTGCATTTTGTGCCATCATTTGCTATTATCAGCATGCCCAATCAGCCACATGAAACATTGAAATATGTTTAGGCTTTTGTAAAATTGATTTTCCACCTGGCAAACCTTCCTGATGCTCATTAGCTTTCTTGCTGTAAATAGGCTTTATGTTGTTTTTTCGGTGCACAGGCCGGACTAGGCCTCTCGGCTGCATCTCTGGCAGCCTCTGGTGGGGCAGGCCTTGGCTATGGTACAACACAAGCAGCTGCTGCTCGCCTGCTTGGTGCAGCTGCTGCCACCACTGCAGCTGTGACATCTCCATCTACAAAGCAGCGTGTCTTTACTGGCACAGTGACGAAGCTGCACGATAACTTTGGCTTTGTTGATGAAGATGTGTTCTTTCAAACCTGGTGAGTTCAGTCCCGGCTGGTTTTCACTTGGGGGATGTCTTGGATAATTTTATTGCTTGTATACAAAAACTGGGGAAACTGGAGAGTGTCGTGCCCGCCGGTGCGGTTGTTTGGGGTCGAAGCTGATACTAGCAGGGATTTCCGTGCGCTTCCCAGGGCCCCGAGGAAGAGACTCAATTCACAACCATCTATGTTTATTTATTTCTAAACCAAAACTAATGTAATTTTGTACAAGGATGAAGGGTGTGTAGCCTCAGTTGTCTTTATGCAATTTTTAATGGCAAATTAAAATTGTAAAGCGCCTTTTCTTAGATGTTGTAGTACTCGATCTGCACTGTATGATGCAAGATCTTTTCATTTCCACCATAATCTCATGACATATATTGGCCAGTGTTCTGTCCCTTTAATGCAGTTTTATTGTCAATCTTATATTTAGTTGGCTGTTTCCAATTTTACATTATCACATTACAGGTTGCAGCACACAGTTGTGCTTTCTTTACAAGTAGCATACATTCTTTCACGTTTTTGTATGACGATGAGTCAATACAGCATACATTTTTGTGCACATTTTCTTTTGTTTATCAATTGTGAGTGTTTTGTGAGTCAATGTAGGTTTTATTTCAGTTGCAGAAACTAAGCATTACTCAAAAAATAAAGGCCATGTTTGCTTAGTTATCTTCTGAATTTTTTTATACTGAATAGATATTTGATATATGAAAACTAAAGGCGTACGAATTCGAAATCTTGGATACGAATTGAATATATTTGTATTCATATTAGAAAAAAACATGTTTGAAACTTTCGAAAATTACCAATTACACCGCAAATGTTCAAATACACCGCAGTTCTGCATTGCGTGTTTCACTACAGTACCTAATCATGTAGACTTGGAAGTGCCGGCAAGGCCCTCTTCACAACAGGGAAGGTCCCTGTTTACAAAACGGCCCCGTCGTATTTTCAGGATGCTTCACCGCAATATTTCACTGCGTGGACTGTGCAGTTAAAGGGGTCATGACAGCTAACAATTGAGCATAAACTGATTATTGCGTTTCACTCCACACACGTTAAATTATAAATTCTCGAAATTTGAGCTCATTCGGTGCAGTAGATAGCTTTAAAATGAATTTTTATTATTGATAGCGAAATCAGCCTCCTGGTCTGGAAACCATTGGCCGCTGACATCACAACGAGATATCGTCCCCATGTCGTCTGCTATTCTTGGTGTAGGCTGCACTCTTGCATGCACGCCGTGGATGGTGGTCATTTAGAGCTTACTTTTTTTTAACAAAAAATATTTTGTTCGCATGTTTTTTTTTTTTTTCTTTGAGAAGCCTTCACTATAATATCTAACTTTAGTGATCCTCGTATTTGTTTTGGGCTTCGCCTAGAGATTGTCGAGGAGGCCAAAATCGACGGGCTCATGCTGTATTATTTAAGCATACAATCAGAAGCATATTATTGTTACATTGAGAGTTCTCCCACATATAAAAAGCCACAACCACATGTCCAACATTTCTTTCTGCCGTGTACGTGCGCCGTTGTTTTGCCGCTTGGTGAGCTATTGCCCGTCACTCTTTCGGTCCAAAAACTAAGAGGAAAACCCCAACAAGCATACATTGACGCGAGTGCATACCTTGCAACATTACAGGAGCAAACACAACTTTTGGTTGAAGCGGTGTACCTCATGTCAGTCAAACGTAATTGTAAAGCATTTTTGCAAACCTATGTTAGTCATGGCCACGGCCAGCGCACGAAAGCATGAGCCGCCGCCGCCGCCGCTTCAGTCCCATCATCGCAAAAGCCAACACGATTCGAATGCGCTTCACTGCCCGCACTGAACAAGAGACTCCCATCCACCACCGTCTCCGACACCTTTCGGGAACGCTTCTGATGGCACTGTCTTTCTTTTAAAGACTATGTATGAACGGAGCTTCGTGCCGTCCGCCAAACACGACGTGACTGTGAACCGCAGCTTCTCATTTCGTGTTGTGAAGAGTTTCACCTGGCGGGCTCCCTTCGTGTTCACCGTCGTGTTGTTCATCATATCAAAGTATGTGGGGGGGGGGAGCAAGTACTGTCGAGAGTCTCAAAGTTTGAGAAAGTGCCTATGGAAAGCAAGAACTTTCTCTTTGTATGCGGCAGGCAGCTTCTGCCACACGCTTGTACGCCGAAGAAGAGAAAAGCCAGCCCTCTTCATGAATTTAGATGCCCATGCCCTGCTGGCTTTGAAGTCGATCCTTGGAATTCCTGCTTCCACAGCGAATATACGAGCTTGCTGTGTGACCATTTCGCATGTCACTGGAAGGGACCGATCCCGTATCTCAGTAACATAAGCCGCAAGCTTGGTCTTCAGCTCCGGAAAACGTCCTGACTTCGGCCCGCGGAAACCTCTTCGCCTAGTATCGCAGCTGAAAATCTTGTCTTTCTGCCGTTGCCACTCCCGCACCACTCATTCAGATACGTCGAATTTTCGGCCCGCTGCGCAGTTGTTAGTCTCTTCTGCATAAATAATCACCACCCTCTTGAAAGCTACCGTGAAAGAGTGCTGCATGCTTTTTGGAGCAAGAGAACTCATGACGATGCAGCCTGTGGCCGGCAATGAATTCAGAAGCACGAAGAACCGAAGAACAAGGAACGATGCCTAATTCATTCAACACCACGTGATCAGCCGGCTCTTTCGTCAACCATCGACACTCCCGGAAGAGCTGCCACAGCCTCCGCTTATTGGAACAGTGGCCCTTCCATCAACTATCGACACTCCCGTGAGTGCGGCATACGTTGCGGTATAGATAGGGGGGATTTATGAATGCAGACTGTGGAGTGAAAGTTAAAAAAAAAATGAAAAAGCCTGTTATAGAAGCGTGTGGAATTGCTGAATGCAACGCCTACAGTCGTGTAGTAAACACAAACTTGTAACCCCGCCGTAGCGTCCGTGATATATCGTTTTTCATACTTTTATTGGCAATACATACAATTCTAAGTCGACCCCCCAACTTCGAATTTTGAAATTTGAAAAAACAGGTTGACTTACAATCATGTAAATACGGTACATCCCCTTCTTTCACCGGGTATACACACAAGCGGCGCCAACAGCTGCCGGTTGCACTCGCCAGACCACATTGGTGCTTCTCGCTCAATGTGCGCGCGCTTTGTGATGTAAGCAGTCAATTTGAGGTCACTGCTGCCAGAACTGCACTCGATGTCTGCATGCGACCGCTAAAGCTTGTGAATGCATGCTCCGTAATTGCTGAAACTCTAAACCCGAACCTCGCGCTAGGCCTACTCGTTGTGGGATGGGCCGGCTGTTCGGCTCTAATATTTCTCGCCAAGATCATTGCTGATGAGAAGGGGGAACATATAAAGTGTAGCTGCTTGTTTTCTTTTTTCTGACACGGTTAAGCAACAGACAAGCGCAGCTTTTCAGGCCGTTCACTCATCGGGTGTCAAGTTGTCGCTCTCCTCAAATCCGACGAAAACAGTCCGGGTGATCGTCCGCTGATCAGTTCCGTCGGCGTTGTGAGGCCGAAAACCTCGCACTATGTTGATAGGCAGCTGTTGGTCGTGCTGGCGTTGTCACCGGTGTAATGCGATAGATCAGTGCTTCGATAAGCTAAGTACCCTAACCACTTAACTGTGCGGCCCACTGACTGTGACTGTGCCTCATGGTCAAAAAAGATGTCTTACTCTATATCGCTTTTGTGCAGTAACATCTTCATCAAGCACTTCTGCATGAGGGACAACCACTGCATAAATCGTCCACAAAAGAAAAAGAGATGTGTCTTTTGATATTGCAGCCTGCATTGCAGACGACGCTGCGCTGCGTATCCTCTGTGACGTCACACGAGCATCTCAAAGGTCGCTTTCAGTGGGAGGAGCTTTCCGATTTTCTGTCGCATTTTTTTGTAATATACGCCACGCGCTAGGCACTAAAACTTTGTGATTAGGATCACAGACCTGTACATTATACACAAAAGTATTAAACGGCAATACATTGAACGACCCTGTCATCAGCCCTTTAAGCATCCCGAAAACACGACAAGGCCATTTTGTGACGAGAGACCTTCCCAACAGTGTGTACAAAGTGAAGCACTTGACCAGGAAAAAAACAGTTCTTATTTCGGTTTCATCACAAAAGCAAACAATCATCATGCAGATGTACATCAGATAAAATTACTGCGATGCAAATGTTTTTCAGCAGTTTTTTCACCCATTCGTTGGGAAGGTTTTTTTTTCTCTTGAAGGCTGGATTAATGAGAGTTTACTGTATTCAGCACTGATACGATAGCTCCGCCCAGTTTCATGCAGCCCTTTTCTGTACAAAAAACTGGTATACGGAATCTGCATAAAATTTATACTGGATTTTTCAGTAGAGTAATCACTTCTGTGCAATTGTAGTTTAATTTTTTGGCAAATCATATGAATTCTGAGATGCACAAGTCTAACAATGTTCGGTATTTTTAACTTTCTATTATTCTTCACTGATCAGATACTTCATATTCGATTCGATATTTGAAGGCATTTGTTTTTTCTTATACTTCGATTCATATTCGATTAATATTTGAAAGTTTCAATATTTGCACACCCCTATTGAAAACATTTTTTCTTCATATGCATTTTCAATCTGTATTTGAAATTTTTTACACTCGTTTACCCCCACTTAATATTTTCAGCTATTTGTGTTGTGCACACATAGCTCAGCAGTGTTAAATTTGTTAGTTCACATTTTTGTGTTGTGCGACTGAGAACCTAATCAAATTATTTTCACAATATCATATCATTAGGGATTGAGTTATTAAAGTTACTGTTAGGCTTACCATTGTTTGTAAATCAGTGGTAGTAGTAAGAAAACATTAGCTGGACATGCTGGTGCTGTTGCAGGAAAACACTGTGGCCATGTTGTGCTTCATTTTTAGTGGTGATTGCAATACTTGAGATGCTAGCCACTTTGCTAATTTGGTGTTGATGTCACACTCGTGATTGAGGGCTTCGATCAAGTGCATTCATTTTCCACCTTGTGACATTGCTGCCAAAAGTAAAATTCAGTAACATTTACTTGCTTTCCTTTCCTTCAAGCTTCTCAGCATTAAGACATGGTGCTGTTCCTTACTTAAATTGTGATTTATTTTACAGTGTCATCAAAGGAACCATGCCCAAAGTTGGGGAGAGAGTTCTTGTGGAAGCTTCTTACAATCCTAACATGCCATTCAAGTGGAATGCCTATCGTATACAGCTTTTGGCAAATCAGGTAGGAGCATAAACGTTCGAGACATTACCAGGAGCTTGTTCTCTCTTTCTCTCATTTACATTATGCTTTTCATAGTTTTTTTTTCATAAGGTGTGAAAGCAGTAGTTACGTTAGGTATAACTCGAAGGCTGGAGTACTTCTTAATGTTCCAGTGCACAGTATAGGGCAAGAAAAGAGAGTTTAGCTTATATTTCATAATGTTCTGTGCATTATTTGTTTAAAAGTATTCTGCTGTGGTTGTATGTATGTACACCCGGCCAATTCTTTAACAGTATCACATGACATTCGACTGCCTGGTGCAGCGGCATTAAGGCGAAGTGAAGTGGAAACCAGGAGAGGGAATGAGCATGGAGGCGTAATCATTCAGCTTGAGCAAGTGTCGTCTGCTTGGTCGTTCTGCTTCTTCGGAAGCAACTCCATGAATCAAGTAGAACTTTTGTTTGGGGCAGTTGGTACATCTTGAATAAAAAATAATACGACGCAACAGACGAGGACAAAGAAGGCGCTAGTCCTGTCGTTTGTGTGCCTTCTTTGTCCTCATACGTTGCACCATATTTTTGATCCACGAATCAAGTTTCATGTCCAAGTTCTGAGAGCGCTTGTTATACTTAGTGTGCTTGTGGCTTTGATTGGTGCAATCTTGTATTGTTCCAAGTATTACACTTGTCCCCGGTCCTATTTGCAGGTACTGTGTCGACGAGGTTTGCTTTGTAAATAATTAATGTGTCGATATTTAATCTTTTCGACAGTTATTTGTTCTGAAAGTAATGATTGTATATAGTTATTAGTCATGCTAAGTTGTTTATTGCACATGTTCTTTACAGATATTATTCGTTCTATGGTTAGACAGTGGCGGCTTCTTGGGGTGCCGATGCATAACAGCCGATTGTGGCAGGGGACACTTTGCACTGTCAAAACAGCCTAGCAGAAAACTCTCACTTCAGCAGCAGGAATTCTGAACATATCCTTGCCCTCGCTTGCCTTGTCATCTCCTACATTTTCCGCAGCTGCGCTGGGCAGGCGACGGTCGCGTGGTACTTTAAAGAATTGGTCGGGTGTACATACCTATGCTTTGCAGATGCTTTTCTGATAAGCCAGAACAAACCTTAACCCTTAACTTTTTGGGAGTTGAGTATGGGGAGTTGAATATTCTTCAAAAGATCTTTCCCAGGTGGTAGATTGTAGATTATGAATAACCAAAATGGCAAAGCTGGAAAAAAAAACTGAAAAAAATTTTGAAAATTATTTTGAATGAAATGCAAGGATATAATCAATAAAGCTAGAAATCAACTTTCACGGGCGTCTGCAAGACAATGCTTATAAAATAAAAATAAATTTTTGCGCACCTTCATTGTGGTTACGTGGAAAACCAAAATTATGAATGCGTGTCACCATGAGCTATGCGGAACACTCAAGAACAAAATCAATTTGCCTTTTTTCTCCACAAGAATGTAGTATAGAAGAGCTCCATTGATATGTTCCCGGTTCATACAATTTCCCTTTTCATATGTTCAAAATCATGGGCAGTAAAACATCTTCCATAGAGTTATGCTATTAAGGCGAAAGCCTTTAATGCCTCATTGTTGTCGACAGAAGGTTGTCAGTAGAGGTGTCACGCTTTCGAGAGCGAGAGTTAAAAATAAATTAACCTTGTCTCCACTGGGAATCGAACCTCCATTCTTGTGCCACGCCCCAGATCGTGGAACGCTCTTCATAATTCCCCTTGTCTACCGTGAGGATGATAGCGGGATTCCCAAGTGATATATACTGCGACTTTCCTTTCCTGCAAACGAATTATAGAACGCTGGTGAACTTTGATGCATTCAATGGAATGCTGGTTGTGTTCGACTAGAGGCGTGCAATGTACCGACACGACAGGTCATGCCGTCACCAGGCGATTCATGCATATACAAAGCTGATCCCGCCGGGCGTCCGATCCAGGTGTCCGTGCGGCATCTTTCACTTGCCACTTCCTCGAACGCTACACCACACAGTGAACAGAAGCAGACCCAGATGTCTAGGAGGCGTTAGTATGGCAGGCATCAGCGGCATTTGAAATTGATTTACAGGATAGAAAAAGCGCAGTATCTGTCACAATTCTCTGCGGACACATGTACCACGCCGTAAAGGAAAGGAGGAAGGTGGGAGTGAAAGAAGAGAGGCAGATAGAGGTGGCGTAGTGGAGGGCTATAATCCACTGCGCTATACAGTGAAAGCTTATTAATTCAAACTTCGATAATTCGAATTTTTGGATAATTCGAACTACACTACTTGGTCCGGCCAAGCTCTATAGAGATCTGTGTATAAAAAAGCCCATTAATTCGAACGCGAGTCGGTTCCGCTACCGATAATTCGAACTACGCGCCGCCGCGTCTGGGCGGCTTGGCGTACATCAAGCGGCAAAAAAAAATGTAAAGAAACACTTCTACGATTGGAAGGCATAATAGAGGCTGCGCACGTCCATAACGGGGACAGAAGATGGCACCAGGTAAAACCATGGAAGAGTAGGTAAAAATTAAATGGCGCCATGACCGGCGCGGCAGCCGGTGGCGTTGGAGGGAGGGGACGGTGGGCCGCGGCAAGGTCAGTGCATGGCCGCGGCGGCGGCTGCCTGCTCTCTCTTCTGCGCAACCTCCGTAGCTCACAACTAAATACTCGTTAATTCCAACCCTGTTAATTTGGAAATAGGGAATAGGAAATGGGAAATAGTATTGTCGGCGCGGCCCCAGCCAACACCCATGAAAGGCTATTATCTCGGACGGGCACTATGGGTTCAACTTTTTTTTTTTTTTTTTGCGATAGTCATCCATCCGTCCATTCTTCCACCTATTAGTTGTCAACGGAAGCACACGAGTCAGCCGCGATCATAACGCTGGCTTGCTGGCTTTTAGCACCGTTCCTTTCAAAAGCCACTTGCTGCGCGCGTTCCCGTGATTGGAGTGGCCGTAGACCGCGCCCGCCCCAGTCCCCTAGTAGCATGATAAAGTGAACCGAACGTATTGAAAAGGAGGCTTGCACAGTGGGACAAGCGCTGACACTTTGCAAAGTTCGCTCCCCCCCCTCTCTCCCCCCTGCTGGAGCTAAAGTCAAAAGATAAACACGCCCTTACTGCTGCGCAGCATCTTGACGCACTGCCAAGAAATGTGTTGTGGACCCTGACCGCGCAAGACCAGAGACTGAGGGATGCGCTAACGACTGACACCTTCATTTTTTTTTTCCAGATTCGTAGGCACAAATCGGGGCTGGGTGGGTTCATTATGCAAGCGAGTTCGTTACGCGACTAAATACGGTACATTTACTGTAATACAAATGGTTCTTGTCAGTTTTTTCGAGGCCATTCGATAATTCGAACATCGGATAAGTCGAACTTTTTTCCCGGTCCCGTGAAGTTCGAATTAATGAGCTTTTACTGTAATGGTTTTCGCCTCATCGCACTTTAGTGGTCCAAAGTGCCCTCTAGAATTTTTTCTCTCCCTGTTAAGGGGGAACCTGGGTCTTGAACAAAATTTTCTTGATATTTATGCTGTCAGTATGAAATCAGCAGTGTTTATGTAAATTTCCATGCTGATTTCAAATATGTTGTTAGTTTCTTTCTACATCAATTTGTTCAGTAATTACAATATCCTGTTTGAAATTTGTGGGAAGCTTGTAGAAATATTTACTGAAGGGAAATTGCTAAGAGGTGTAAGGATCTGTTCCTGAACGTCTAAGGAACACAATTAAAAATGTTTATGGTCCTGCCTTACTTCCAGCCAAAGCTATTAAGTTTGAAGTTTCAGCTTTGCAAATTCAACCTCTCCCTGTCTGTAGTTTCATATGTTTTCAGAATGTTCATGCAGTGGAGACCTCTTATAAATAGCTTTGTTGTGTTCCTTGCACAATCACAAGCCTGTTAAAAAAAGCATCAGTAAAATCTTACGAGTAGGACAGCCACAATGCCACCCGCAAAATGGAAGGGTTGGCAAAATTTACATTTTGAGAAAAATGAAAAAACCTAATCGCAACGTAAAAAAATCAGTTTAAGGGGTGACATCCCTCTTAGAATCATTTCTTTTATTTATTAGTCAGATTTGCACCATATTTGCAACATTCGTACATTTCTTTTGTGCTCGTTCCAAAACAAAATGTTGTGTATTTGCCTATGCAGGTTAAAATATTAAGGAAAGCTGCTCTTTTCTTTGGAGGGAGCATGGTTAGTAAACATCAGATCTTGAGAAGATTTTGATCATTAAATAAACGAAATCACAAAGGGCTGCAATCAAGCATAATTAAGCATTCTAGGATGATTTGTAAAAAAGTTGTGGCTTGTTAAACTTGTCAATGAAAGCAGGGATTGCCCCGAGGAAATTGTTCGCTATCGTATCTGCCGTGCCAAGCACCACTGGCTACACCCTTATCGGCCCATCACAGAGCATCAGCACTTCGTCGCTGATTGTGGATAACAGGATACCGCATTGCTGCGTCACCGTCGCACCTCTTATCTCTACCTTCTTCTTTTTAGGCCAGTATGACACCCGAACCTAAATTTTTTGCCTTTTACACTAACTATGCAACCTTTTCAAAATGCCACCAGGCCGCAAGCAGTCGACGTCGGCAGCCAACCAAAAGGGGTCATTTGGGTCACATGCTTTTGGAGCCGCGCAATTTTGTCCCTTTGTTTACTTCGGGTGTTTGCTTACGGACGCCAGTCGTGACATGGGAATAGCCTGAATCGCAATCTTTCAAAAAAAAAGCTAAAATGATGTCAGTGGAGCGCGTATTTCTTGATCTGCGGTCGATCAAAACTCAGCGCGATTTGACCTCAATTTAAAGGGCCAAACATTCAGATTCGTAACTTTGGAACGCTGTAACGTGCGAAATAGGCAGTATTTTTCAACCAAAATTTGCAGATACGCAAACGTCTCAGGACCACAGAAATGAATTCGAAATTTCGACAAACTAGGGTCGTATAATTTCGTTTTGTGATCAACCGGACATAACCTTATGAGCGCACGCGACGTGAAAAACTTATCAGTGGCGCTCCCCCGCCACAATTGCTTTCCTGCAGTGCATAGGTGCAAAGAGGCGAAGCATCAAAGAAATCCTACAAGACAACATACGAGGCGCCGTTCCCGCAGAAATATGACTTCATGAGGAGAAACGCGATGGCTTTTTTTGCAGTGCCTTAGGGGCATAGGGACGAACCATTTGATAACTACAACTGCAGTGAAAGCTCGTTAATTCGAACTAGTACATTACTTGATCTGGTCAAGCTCCATAGAGGTCTGTCTATAATCAAGACCTTTAATTCGAACGCTAGTCTGTTCTGCTACAGATAATTCGAACTACGCACCGTTGCTTTTGGGCGGCCTGGTGCTTTTGGGCCTGATGCCCAGCACATGGCCAAATAAAGGCCTCCGCGATAAGGAGGCGTAGTTAGGGGCTGTGCACGTTTAAAATGGGGACAAAAGATGAAACCAGGTAAAACTATGGAAGAGAGGATAAACCTGAAATGGCGCCATGGCCGACACAGCGGCCGGTAGCACTGGAGGGGAGGGTAGGGGTTGGTGGCCGCAGCTGCCTGCTCTTGAAGCTTGCAACTAAATACTTGCTAATTTGACCACCGCTAATTTGGAAGTACGGATAACTATTTCTGTCGGCACGGTCCCAGCCAAAACCTATGAAAGGCATTGATGGACGTTTCCAAATAAAAAGCCATGCAGGGAAAACTTTTTTTTTTTTTTTTTTTTTCGTTTTGTGACAGTCTTCTATCTAACCACCCATGAGTCATTAGCAAAAGTGTGGCGACTGTAAACCATTGCGATGGCTTCTCCTCATGTTACTAGTGTAAGCGGGCAAAGCATCCAGAAACAACCAAGGAAGTGGTCCCGATTCGTTATTCCTTCTGCGAGCCAGATCTGTTGCTAAATCTCTTCCCGTGCTTAGGACGACACAAATCCTAACTGAATTCTGCGGGAGCTAAAAAAGAAGCTGTGCATACTGGATGTCTATAAATGCTGATCTACACTTATGCAGTGAAAATCTCAATTCTAAATGCTTTTGCACCTCATTCAGCAGTTATTTTTTTTTAGTACTAGGCAGTTCGGATCATACGTTTTCCCAGATAATGTTTTTTTTTCTGCATTTTTAAAAAGCGTATCAACGAGGTTTTACGTCACTGTAATCAATTTTTGAAGATTTCGTGTAAGCCCCAGGAGGTTGCAGGACCTCCCAATGGCGGGTATCTTTGGAATGACAGGAAATTTTAAGCGCAATGTCTGCACTATACTCATATGACAATAACATTGTGATGCAGCAGCCCACCGCCGTGTATGTGTGGCAAAAACCTTCAAAAATTCAAGAATGAAAACTGCTGTCATCTTTGGGTATTTCCGCTGTCTGGCACTGTCATCTAGGTGCATTTAAATGCTATTGTTTTGTATTTTGGCTTTCTTTGTAGCCTTCACTTTCGTGGGTACTTTCCTGAGCGTTATTGTGATATTAGGATGTCTGGTAATGTGGTTTTATAGTGTACAATGTGACAGAATTGCAGGCCAGCCTTGATTGTTGTAGGAAGGTTATGATAGTGTCTCACCTGCCGTAGTGGCGCAGTGGTTAGGGCGTTCGACTGCTGTGCCCAAGGATGCGGTATCGAATCCCAGCCGCGGTGGCCCCTTTTCGTTGGAGGCAAGAAGCTAGGCATCCGTGTGCTGTGCAATGTCAGTCCACGTTAAAGAACCCCAGGTTGTAGAAATTTCCGGAACCCTGCACTACGTTGTCTATCATAGCCAGAGTCGCTTTGTGATGTTAAACCCCACAAACCATATCAAACCAAACAATATTGTCTTTAGGTAGCAGAAGTGCATCTGATGCTACAATTTTGATTGGCGTAAGTGAAAACTCGTTAGCGAGCACTTGTGAGTTGCCTACAGATTTTTCATGCACGATGGCACCGAAAGAGTGTTTGAATTGCCATTGATGCAAAAAAAAATATTGCCATAAAAAAATACAACATGAAAAGTCACAAATTTCAGTATTTCTCATGCTCTGCTTGCAGTTAATTGTAATATCTTTTATTTTGAGCCAGGCTCGTACTTTTGTCATGTCTGCACTTCACCTGTCTGCTCCACAGCTCACACCGCCAGCGAAGTAAAGGCTCATTAATTCGGCTTTTAAGAGGCCAGGGAAAATGTTCGAATTGACCCAAAATTTGAATTGGCTTGAGGAAACTGAAAACACAAGGTAAAACAGTGCAAGAACCACACACAGGATGCAGAAAGGTGAGACGAACAGCGCCTGTGTTCGTGTCCTCTTTCTGCGTCCTGTGTGTGGTTTTTGCGCGTTTTACTTTGTGATGATCAACCAACTAGCCCGCAATGTGTTATTCAAGTTCATGCCGAAAACAGTTTACATCACAATAATTTTGTCTATTAAATGTGTAATGTCTAATGACAGATATATAATACATCTCAAACTCTGTCCTCACATTGTATATATTGTGACATTGTATGTTTGCATGTAAATACAGTATGTAAATATTTGTCTGAGGTGTGTGATGACCCCGCATTGAAAAGTCTTGTACAAATCTGAATTCGGAGTCTGAAAAAAAAAAAAAAAAAAAAAAAAAAAACTTCACTACTGTAAATGATAGTGTGCTTCATATATATTAACTCTCCATTGCACTTTTTTTTCTTCCATGTCAAAGATGAATGCATCAGTTGGTGTCCGCTTGAATAATCAGATTACATCAAGCAGCCAGTCCAACACCAGTGCAGCTATGGCAGCACAAACACAGTACATCAACTCCATGACATCCGGTAAGTGCTTGAGTCCCTGTGTATTTGCTCAGGATAATGTTCATAAAATTTGGAAAGCACGAAATTGACACACCAGGAAGCAGATGCACAACACAGGAAGCAAATCTTAAGTAAAAAGTGGTTGAGAACTTTAGAATATGAGGCTGATGTTGCTGCTTTGCCCCTAAAATAGGGTGGACATTAAGAATAAAAGTCTTGCATCTGGTGAGTTGCATTAACGAAATAAACAGGGAAATGCATGCATAGTTAGCAAGGAATGTTCGAAGAAGGCGAAAGCTGCTGAGTTTGCTGCTTTACTTGTAGAATAGTGCTGTCAGTTTTGTAGCATTCTACACTAGTTGTGTTTAGTGCATTTGCGTGTTACAATTGCAAATTATCTCTTCATAGCCGTTTGTTTTATTGTTAACCAACACATAGCGTTTGCATGGTTTAGGCTTATTTCATGTGATGCTGCTTTAGCTATACAGTAAAAGCTCGTTAATTCAAATTCCACGGGGCCGCCAGGCCAGTTCGAATTAACCAAAATTCGAACTAATGAAAGTGAGCAAAAATGAAGGCGTTTGATGCCCGGAGGGCACGAAAAACATTTATTTAGCAAAAAAGTCTGTTATCATCTTCTGCTTCTTCTCTCTGAGGGCTACCGTACTCACTCGGTCTTCTAGCATGCGAATGCGACGCAGGGAGTCTTCTTCCCCCTCTTCAAAGCTGAAGAAAAGGCGCGCGACATTCAGCGCTCCCATAACTTCTGCCGCGGATGGACGCACGGGCTCTTGCTCCTCGTCGTCGTCCTCGTCTTCTGCCTCTTCTGGGACAGACTGCTCCCCAACAATTTCAGCGACAATGTCCTCATCACTTAGGGCACCGCACACTGCTGCATCGCTGTCTACTCCAACGTAATCATCAAAACTGACGTCCTGCAGCACAGCACGCACAGCCGCAGGCAGAGGCTCCGGACTCCCATCGTCGCCACTTTCTTTCATACTTCCGGCAGCAAAGCCACAGTGGTGGAAGCAGTTTGCAATTGTGGACGGCGTGACCTGCTCCCATGCACGCACCAACATGTGCATTGCTGTGAGCAATGTGATGGTGCTGGTCTTCTGGTTTCCAGTGCACAAAGTCATGCGCTCGATCATGTGGCGCCTATAGAAACATTTGATGTTTCTGATCACCCCCTGATCCATCGGCTGCAAGGCCGCAGTCGTGTTGGCGGGCAAAAAGACGAGCCTTGTGGCTTTTAGCTCGGCGTCGACTTTGTGTGCCGAGCAGTTATCCACAATGAGGAGAACTTGACGCTTCCCTAGCTCCGTCCTCCGATCGAATTTCAAGAGCCATTTTTTAAACAATTCGCCCGTCATCCACGCCTTGCTGTTGGCGGAGTATTCCGTCGGCAGCGTCCTAATGTTCTTGAAACATCTAGGCTTATGTGCCTTGCCGACAACAAAAAGAGGGACCTTCTCCGTCCCGGTCATATTAGCGGCGACCAGAACAGTAATCCGCTCTTTGCTTCGCTTGCCGCCAGCGCAGCTGTCCCCTTTAAATTTTACTGTTCTGTTGGGCTGGAGCTTATAAAACAAAGCCGTCTCATCAGCATTGAATATATCATGTGCCGAGTAGCTTTCTAAGTACTGCTGCAGAGCACCGCTTCGCCACGTGGCACAAGTTTCTGCATCCACTTCTTTGGCTTCTCCAGACAACACCCGGAAGACAAGATTATGTCTGTCTCTAAAGCGGTGAAACCATCCTTCGGAGGCGACAAAATCTTCCACATTCAAGCGCAGGGCGAAATCGGCCGCCTTCGCCATGATAATTGGGCCGCTCAGTGGAATGTCAGCGCTTCTCATTTCTTTCACCCACGTGATCACAGCGGTCTCAATTTCCGGATACTTGGCTAACCGAAGCCTTTTTCTGTTGCTGGCGAAATCTTCGGCTTCATAGGCATCCTCGATGGCCTTCCTATTTCGGACGTACGTCGACAACGTGCTTGGTGGAATCCCGTGCTTTTTCGCGATTTCCACTTTGCTGGCCTTCCGTTCATCCACCTCGCGTAAAATAGCCACTTTCTCCTTCACCGTCTTGGCACAGTATTTCCCACGCGAACACATCTCGCGGACACAAGCTCACAACAAGCGGCGTGCAAAACGAGGGCTCACGAAATGCAACACGAAACCGTGGTCGATAACACTAAAACGTCGTTCCTCGAAGGAGTCGCGGCAGGAAAGACTGTTTAGTACTTGTTCCAGCACCCTAGCGGCGCCCCGATGGTTGTGCCATCTATCGTTCTGCCGTGAAAGCTTCCAACGATGGTTTTTAACAGCGCCGCTTGGCGGCGCGCAGTTCGAATTATGGGTGGCGGCGCCAATTTTTGAGTGAATTAACGAGCTGTTACGCGCATAGACTTCTATGCACTGCGGACCGGACCACGATGACTATTTTGAATTATCCAAAATTTCGAATTAACGAGTTGTGAATTAACGAGCTTTCACTGTATTAACCCTTTTGCTGTCATTGACGTACTGGTACACTTCGGTGTTCTTCCTCCCTGCCCCTCCCCCTGCAGTGTCACTGATGTACCCGTACATTCTCCACTATGTGCTCAAAAATTCGTGCCGTAACATGGAGGTTGCTTGCTTGGATTAGGTCGTGCCATCTGGTGAATCTTTCTAGAAGCTTGTATTTTTGCCCCACGTCCTACGTCATATATTGAAGAGTGTCTGGCGACTGCGCACCCTTCTTTTGTGGGGGTGCGCAGTCGCTCCGCGTGCAGTTACTGTCTCACACGGAGTGACCATGCATGTGTGCGACTTTGCCCCTTGCACCACGCCTTTGCAGTTTTTTTTTTTCAAACTTTGTTGCTGTGTCTTCTACGTCATATCAAGTTCACGGGGTGCGCGGTTGACTCCTGAAACAACTTCAACGCCGCCTTCACTTGCTTGCAGCTATCAGCAGGAAACGAGGCCATTGTATTCTCTTTCCATCTCCATGATCTTTCTTTCACAAATTGTCACTTCTGTGCTTTGTGCGGGCCACTCAAGTGCTCCCTCCATGCATGTTATTGCTTTTGGATGGGTGGAACCTTTGACTGCAGACTGGATGGTGGCTCTTCTGATTTTGAGTACAAGTCAGCTGGGGTTTGGATTCTGAGAACACTAAAATGTGCATTTTCATAATCATAAATGAATCACTAGGTTTGTTCCCTGATAATTCTCGAAACCAAGTAGACACTAGGGGTGCATCACGGCCAGAAAAAACACCTGGCAATGAAAGAGTTAAAGGTTGCACAGTCTGTTATATTAAGCACCACTCAAGTTCACAAGTAAGCATGGTCCAATGCAAGATGGCATTATGCAATTGAAAAACTTCATGAAATCGAAAATTTGGGGCTTAATTGTTAGTGATACCCTTGTTTAAGTGTACAGTAACCTTGGAAAGGGTCACATTCAATCAGTTACTATTTTGCTGTGTGTGCAGTGCGTGTAAAGTATTTGAAAAGGATTTTTGTTCCTAGTGTAGTACAGTCGAACCCGGATATATCGAACTCGAAGGGGATCGCGAAATAGTTCGATATATCGATAATTCGATATACAGAAATCGGCTTGTGACGGCACTTACGATGCGAAAAAATGATACCGTAATTGTCGCGTAATCAACCCACTCGCATAATGAGCCCACCCTCCACTTTTGCACCCGAGAATTTGAAAAAAAAAAAATTGCGTTAAGGCCAGCTCGCTCACATGCAAGCAACTAAGCGATCTTAGCGACGAGCGGCAGCGACAGAGTGAAAATTTTCAAACTTGTTGGAACTGCGTCCCTCTCGCCGCTCGAGCCACCGCGGCAGCTCAAAACAAGGTTTCTGTGTCGGCACGGCGGCAGAAATCGCGAGCATTTTCGCTTGCATGTCGATGGCGCGCGCGTCAGTCCGTTTCAGTCGTCTCATCCACAGCTCATTGGCAGCGTGCCAAGATGCTGGGCAGCGATAACGTCAGGGCGCGTTTATCTTTTGATAGCTCCTGCGGTGGCGGGGAGCGAACTTGGCAGAGTGCCCGTGATGACTTGATTGCACAAGCCTGGTTCGATTTATCACGCCGCGCGCTTGGGGCGGGCGTCATGATCGCAGCAGCTGACCGCGTGCTTTCGCTGATTCATACATGCAAGGATAAACGATAAAAAAAAAATAATAAAATAAACGACCCCTGCAAAAAAAAAAATGGCCGCTTCTTAACGTCCACAGCCGCCATATCTTACGCTACGTCGCGCGTACAGCACAACGATAAGAAAGAATGACTCCCACAAAAAAAAAAATAAACAGAGAGAGCTGCCGCTTCTGAACATCACAGCCGCCATAGCCACGTCAGCCGCCGCTTTCAGAGGGTTCGCAACACGCTGGAGAAAGCGTCCGACGTCTGTCTGAAAACGGGCTGAGCTGGCTTGGCGCATGCGTTGCGCGTGCTGAAGGAAAGAGATAGCTCGGCAAAAGAATGGGCACACCCACGCACATGGTTTGCAGACGCCATATGTTGACGTGCGGGAAACGACAACTGCAGATGCGTGCGCCTTTGGGGAATGGGCGCGGCGCTGCGGACCAGCCGTTGCCAAACTTTCCACTCTTATTCCTTCCGCGCGTGGCTTGAAAACGTCACGCGGCAAACGGCCAAGAGTGATGCGATCATCTTTGGGGAAGGCACACTTTCCAGTGCATGGTGCGGAGTTCGATATATCGAACGACCGGTGAAATTGAGTTCGATATATGACGCGGCTTTCCTATACTTTTACATGAGATTTTCAAGGGGATATTCCGTGAGTTCGATATAACCAAAATTCAATATAACCGGGTTCGACTGTAATAGCTTATCTGTAGCTTAGAAGCAAAATCACACAAAGTTACATTATTTTTCTCCCGGTTAATACTTACCCGGATAACATCATTTCCCAGTTACTAAATTAAAATTTTGACAAATTGTGGTTGTATAATACACTTGGCGATCAGCCAGACGTGTGCTAACTGTGAGGAGGGCGAACCTGGGGATAGACGATATAGAAACCGTTGTGGCACTCACCTGCTGAGGTTGCTTTCATGCGGTGCCTAGCTACAAAGGGGCGAAGCTTCGAAGGAGGTCAACAAGACAATGCATGAAGTGCCCGCGGAAACAGGGCTTCATAAAGAGAAACATGGTGGTTTTGTTGCATTGCCTCAGGGGCATAATGTGAACCATTTGATAACTACAACCATGCACTTACATGTGAGCTGGCCAGGTCTAGGGGACGCGGCAAGAACAAAAATGTGGCGAATGCAAGTCATCGTGATGGCTTCTTCACGTGTTACTGGGGTCAGGAGGCGAAGCATCAAGAAGCTTCAAGGAAACGATTCCGGCTCGTCATTGCCGTCTACAAACCGGAGTTGTTATTGACATCGTCCGCGCTTAGGACAATGCAAATACGGACTGAGCTCTGCAAGAAAGATGGAGCTATTTATTCTTGATGCCAAGACATGCTAATCTACACTTTTATGTGCTGGAAGTGTCAACTCTAAATGGCTTTGTGCCTTATTCTACAGTTAAACAGTTAAATCAGGCCGTATGGTTCTACGTTCTCCTAGATAATGCTTTTATTTTTTGGCATTTTTAATGTATTATGTATCAACGAAAAGGTTGTTCAGCCGTCTGCACTTATTCTGCATGCATGTTTGTGGAGATTGTGTCTTGTATTGGCAAGATTTGGTTTCATCCACGTTGCATCCAGAAGTGCAGACACTGCACCTGAAGTGGATATTAAATGCTCTGGTGGACGTGAGTTCGATAAACGTGGACAGTGGAACTGTACATTACATGGGATTATTCTCTACTTTTTCACTGCAAGTGCTCATGAGCCTATCTGCTTATTTATGGAAGGTCACAAAAAAAGTTGACTATATTTGGTTCCTGACTGTTGTAAAAGTTGGCATCATGCATTGAGGCATGTGCATGGCTACGTAACCATATCTCTCGCTTCTTGTTTATTTTACTTCACTTTTTTGATCCTGCCTGAGCATTTGAAAACATAGAGCATTGTAATGCTGCTAGGTGCTGGGGCCATTTGTTCCGTCTTATACCGGTTTCCATTGGGCGAACAGGAGCACTTTTAGCTGCACTAAAAGTGCTCTCGCGAGTTTCGGCGCCCACCAGTGGTCGAACAGGAGCAGTAACGTTGTGTTCTATTGGCAGAGGAGGCGCGCTTTTGGGGTCCCGAGAGCAGCCGAGAGCAGTCCTCGGTGCTCCGTCGCTAGCAGCGGAGTACAGGGAGAACGGAGGAAGTCACGTGATCTTTTTGACGTCACTTTTGGTTATTCGCCTGGAGCCAAGGCAGGATGGTCGAGAAAAATGGTGGAAGTCGGCAGCGGTGGCGTTCAGCTGGCTGATGCGGACAGTGCGAGCGCGGGTAAAGTTTGATCACACGATGCTTGACGTCACGGGCTCCCCCTCGCTATGCTCCGAGCAGCGTGAATGTTCTGTTGGGGAGACGAGAACGCTCGTCCCCAGTGCTCTCGTGTGCTGCTCTGGCTGCTCGTTGTTCTTGCTCCTGTTCGCCCAATGGAAACCGGTGTTACTTACAATTATGGAACGCTTTTCTGCTTCTTGTTGTCTAGTCACCATTTCCATCGTGAATCACGCAACAACCAGGCCCATTCTTCTCTTGGTAAACGCTATGCTTTGTGTCATTTTTGACATTCTGTAATGAATGTACACTGTAAAGTTCTGTTGCATAGTTCTACATGTCACTGAAATTCTGTAATGTGATTCATATCTTTTCTGCAATTTGCATTTAGACTGAGGTGCTAAAAATTGATTCGTTGATACATTGCAGAGAACAAGAGTAGCCGCTCTGAAGGGGAAAAGGTTACCTTCTCTCAGATCATTGATAGGACAGAAAGCAGACACAGAGCTGATTATGGTGAGTATGCTACTGTTGTTTCTCGCTTTGGGCTTGATTCTTCTTTCAGAAAAGAATTGCATACAAATGTGCACTGGTTTCTTGGACTAGGTGAGACCAGGAAAATGGTCTAATTGAACAATCTTAAAATGTCATGAAACTAAAGAAAAAAAATGGTGCTGTGAAAAGTTGGCTTGAAAGAGATATCGCCTTTCACCATTTTTCATGTTCCGCTTCTAGCCCTCGTAATTTGTTTCAGAGTTACACTATTGTCATGTCCACTTATGCTTGTCCACACTACACCTCGTGTCACCAACACCAGAATGTGCAAAGTCTGCGCATTCTACGGCGCAAATTATGTCATGAGCCAGTTCAGTATGCTACCGTGCATTCATGCCTCTTGCCAATTGATGTGTGCCATGCAAGGTGAGGGCAGTGCCTGTTTCCCTGGACACTGACAGTAACAAAGACCGAGAAAGGGAACCGACTGGGAGGCAGAAATGCCTCTCACTGCTCTTACACGACAACACCTCCCCCCCATCCCGTCCGCACTGTGGGCATTGGTGCTGGCTGTGTCTGAGCCGTGGCAGGTGCCTCTGTCCCATTACAACACGATCACATGACTAGGCGCAAGCACTCTTTAGCTTACCATTAAGCAGTAGCTGCATGAAATGCTCTTTTTTGTAAAAATGTCCAATGACAACGGTCGTCACCACTACGGCTGGTACACCTGCACAAAGTGATGAGACTTGGCGACAGAGCGACGCATTTCAGCAGTGTTGCTTGGTTTTGCCACCTCATTTTACTAGACAGTAAACTTGCGTTGGCCTTCTGTTTTTAAAGCTCTAAGCAGTACAGTTGAACCTTGTTGTTTAATAATAAAATGAATAAAACGGAATAAAATGAGGTAAAAGCAAGGCTTCTTATGTCCATGCTTTATTCTATGGAAGTTTTATCTCTATAACAAAAAATTCAATATTTGGCACTCAGTCGGTTACGACAAGCAGATAGTTGTACAGTTAAAGCTCAGTATAACAAAGTCGGTAAAATTTGCACTATACTTCGTAAAATTGAAATTGTGCAACATCGAAATTTATCCTGGTGTGCAGATAACCTCCAAAGCATTTCACAGACCATTAAGAAGGAAAGGCTTTAATTGTGGGGAAAGTGGGCATTACATGAGTTATGGGGATGATGCGCCCATATTGTTTTGGTTTCACCATCATTGCCGTCCTTCTGAACTGTGGGCCCCTGATCACATTGTTGATCTGACGGCGCATTCAGCCACTGCAGCCGTGTGGATAGAGTTAAGGAAATCGAGGTCTGCGACGGTGGGCCGCACGAACTCTCCTCACCTTGCTTTTTCCACGTCGGTGGCAGTGAGGACATTGCCCACCACCACCACACCAGATTAACTGAAACCCGGTTCATGCTGTACATTGTCACTTTGCGCTCCAGGCACGAGCATGCGTGTCTCTGTTCGCGTGAGAATTGAGGTTGTCATCTGTGCAGGCGTGCCTACCCTTCCATTTTTTGCTGAGCTTTATGAGAATAAGTGCGATAATCACAGAGCACAGCTCCCTTTGTGTATGGGTTGCGCATCGCATTAGGTGCATTTTGGGCCAAGATGGTGACATATTGCGAGAGCTGTGTCTGATCTTGCTGGCTGCAGTTTGCTCGGACGCATGTGCTGCCATGTGGTTTGCCCCAACGCTATGTTCAGGAACCTCACGTGCACAGTCACAGATGGCACAGCAGGTGGTGCACTCCACCACGTTTACATCGTCAGGGTTAATGACAAGCTAGCATTTTCAACTGACAAGCATGTGACCGGCACATGATCGAACCATCCTGCTGCGATGCTGCGCACGCACTACAACTACACCGTGGCTCTGCTGCTTCGTCAACTCCATCGTTTAAAATGAAAATGCAAAAAAGCAAAACAGTTTCGTTTGAGATAAATATAATATATAACTTTTAAAACGGTTGACAGCGGGCGCAGAAAAAAATACTGCCGCAAATTTCGATGTTGCACGTAGCGCTCAGTTGAATCTTGAACACAAGTTAGAAGATTGAAGACATCCGCTGCTAACACGCTGTGAAGAACGATCAGAAGTGTGTTAGGCCTTATCACCTCGTCAAGTGGTGCTTTCGAATGATACATTCCAAGACCTTGTCTCTGCTGATGACAACTTTTCTCTTGTGCTGTGGCACCCAGAATGACCATTCAAGAAATTATTGATCACTATAGGCAGTGGTGTGACACTCCCATAGAAACAATGGGGTGGAAAAATCTTTGGCAACACTAGCGGCTTCTATTTTTTCTGCAGTAAACACTCGAATCGCTAAAATGCATTCCTACCCACTCGAGAGTAGAACAAGGTATATAACATACCTGCCAACTCTTCCGAATTTTCCGTAAAATGTACGAATTTTGACCAGTCTTACAATTTTATGAATCTTGCGGGACATTTTACGGAAAATGTTTTATTTTCAGAAAACAAAAAAAAACAAAGTACTGACATTTATTAACATCATGGCCTCCGAGATAACACCGCACACGCGGAAGGGTAATCTCGGAGGCCATGTTAACACTATTATGGTACCTTTGGCGGCCACGAGAGGGCAACACATATTTGTGATATCATCATCAGCAGCTGCAAACGTTGTAGTGACTTCTATCGTCGACACGGGGGAACACGAATCCATATCCAAAACTCGGTACCACCTCCGCCAGGCTAGTGGCTGTTCCTTTGTTCACGTATTTGGACAACTTTGGTGTTAGCCTCTGTTTCTGCGTGATCTGCGGCCGCGTCCGACTCAGTGTGACTCTGAAGTTTTAGCAGTAGCGGTTTCGCAGTGCAATGGCGGGCTCAAAGCCGCGACAGTACTTCCAAATATTTTTGAAGTCGTACGCGGCAGAATTTTTGTGCTTCGTGCCGTCTAAGAAAGGAGAGAAGTTCGGATTTTGCACCACGTGTGCCTGTCGTGTTAACATTTCACATGGTGGCAAGTCCGACATAAACATCCACATCGCTTCGAAAAAGCACCAAGGATACGTGCGAGCCGCGGACAGCCAGCCAAGCCTGACAAGTTTTGTTCGCAGTGACAGCGACCTCGGTGGGATTCATGCAGAATGCCATTTCACGGCGTTTTTAGTTCAACACAACATACCGCTCAGTGTCAGTGATCACGCTGGACCACTTTTCCGGAAAATGTTCCCCAAGTGCGAGGAAGCCAAACGCTACGCCTGTGGACGGACGAAGACGACGGCAATTGTTCGTGAAATGGCCGCGAACGCAGAGACTTCATTGCGCTGGATGCCCTAAAAAAGCAGGCATTTTCGATTGCTGTGGACGGAAGTAACAATAGGGACACACAGCTTTACCCTATTGTTGCGACATACTTCGTTAAAGAGACCAGTAGAGTTGAAAGTCGCCTCCTTTGCCTCGGTACAATCCAAGGGGAAGCGACGGGTCAGAAAATTGGAAATCTGATTCTCGACGAAATGAATCCCAAAGTTTGCCGCTTGAAAACTTGTTGGCATTGTCTTCAGACAATGCTCATGTCATGATTGGCAAAAAAAACAGCATTTCGACTATTGAGGGAGGCCCAACCAGCTTTGATCGGGGTTGGTTGCCCATGCGACCTCATCAACTTGGCCGCCAAAAAAGGAGCTGCATGTCTTCCTGTAAAGGTTGATGAGGCCTTGGTTGACATTTTTTTTTACTTAGAGAAAAGTTCAAAGCGGAAAGATCAACTGAAAGACTTTCAAAGATTGCACGACGTCGACGTCAGGAAGATGCTGAAGCATTCGCCGACACGTTGGCTGTCTTTGGGGAAGTGTTTGAAGAGGCTGCTGGACCAGTGGAAATCACTACTTAGCTTTTCCTTGAATGAAACAAAACAGTGCAATAAGCAGAGCTTGTTTTGGAGCCTTACCAGATTCCCAAGACTTCTCTACAAATCGCCTAGAACCCTGCGCCGGCCTCAAATACTGCTGCACACCTTCCTAAGGCTGGGAAAAAAAAGCACCGACTGTGATGGACCTTCACTAAAAAGAAAAGGAGTTCATTCTACACCTCAAGCAAAGAGACTGAAACTTCAATGCGAGGCATCTGCAGAAGCTAGCCACATCCCGTGAAGAGCACCTATTTCTTTTTTTTTTTTGTCATCGGAGCTAAGCAGATCATGCTGTCTTTTTCTCCAATATACCTCTTTTTGAGAAGACAAACTGCCTACTTCAGTCACAGGCTCCTTAGATTCATGTGCTCAGGGGCCTCTTGAACTGCCTTCTCGAGGATCTCTTGACTCGATTTGTGCGGCCAGGTGTTCTCAAGGGATGCCATTCATTGCCTGAAGTTGCCTATGGAGCTGTAGAGAATCAAAAAGATGATAAAGACATCGTCATTGGCATGGCAACCTCCTCTGTAGTCGAGACGCTAACCTCAAATGAGAAAGAGCAGTTCTTCTCGGCTGTATGTCTCTACTTCACTGCAGCATGTGATTATATTCGCCACAAGTTCCCGCTGGAAGACGTCAGCCTGAAGATGGCTGAAGTTGCCCAAGTGCAGGCTCTAGAAACTGCTTCATTCAGCAGTGTACTTCATTTCATTATGGCGTTTCCTGCTATTCTGCCCCAGCAGAGTGGGGAAACAAGAGAAGAAACAATTGATGCACTCGTAGTGGAGTTTGCCAACATACAAGCTTACCAGATTCCAGCAGACATACTGAATGAGTCAAAGTGCGACATGCAGTGGTCGCAATTGGGAAGCATTCGAGATGTCGACGGATCGCCCAGATTTCGCAGAATCTCAATGGTTATGCTGGGCATACTCTCCATTCCCCTCAGTAACGCTGAATGTGAGAGAACGGAGTTTCGCTCATCAGTTTCCGAGAAAACTCTAGAAAGTCTGCTGATGGTGAAAGGACACCAGAGTGGCACCTGCTTTGAGCAAGCCTACACAGAGAAGTTTTTGAAGCAGGCGAAGTCAGCAACTGCAAAAGCGTTGCAAAAATAAATCGTGACACAATGGAGTTTTCGCTCATTACTCTACGGGACACGGATTTTGCTTGTGGGTTAGTGAGCAAGGGTGTCGCTAAAGATAAATTCTTGGAAAGTAAAAAAAAAAAAAAAAAAAAAAAAAACCCTCCCCCCCTGTCGTGGAGGTTTTACGAATTTTGAAATCTTCAGGTTGGCAGGTATGTATATAATGCAATAAATTGCTGTATTTTGCCATTACTAGCACTGAAAAAAATTATTAGCAATATGTACGATCACTAAAAACCTCAAATTTTGCCGACAATTGAAACGCAAGCCAGTCCAATCCGTTATGGCAGCGGACGTGTTGCGAGCACCTACTGCACTTGTATCGCTGCTGCTCGTTTTTTTATGTTTTTGTCGCGTTCTGCTCTCACCCAGTGGTTCCTCATATTTTGTTGAGCACCCACATTCCGCGCATATCAGTTCTCTTGTAGCACCTCAGGCGCATAGGGAACCCAAGCTTAAGTTTCGCCGCGCGATGGCAGCGCCGCATTCCTGGCATGGTGGCGAAATGTGAAACGATGGGACGTCGCCGGAGTAGACGCTCCGCTAGCTTCCTCTGCACGTGCGGCGATCGAGTTGCACCTGGCGGTTATTTGGCGATACAAAAACGCTTCCGCTGATGCGAAACGGAGGTACTAAGTAGCATTGTGTCATGGGTAGCCACAATAGTAGGCGAAGCGCCAAAAGACGAGGCTCACGTGTGGAACTTTGCAGATTTCATTGGAAGCGTTTCCACAAGACCTGTTTTCCAACCGCATGACAGCATTCTGAGAAGTCTCGCATTCTTTGTGGAAACGAAAAGGGACTATTTTCCCCTTCCCCATAAACTCAGAAATGTTCGACAGTTGACAAAGACGTCTCAGAGAGGCACCAAACGAGTACAATGGTTTAACACCATGTATACGAAGTGAAGGGGGTGGAGGATTATCCTGCTCTTCGCTCCACGTGTGTCTTGCTTTGCTGATTTTCTGTGCTCTCTCCCTGCTTTGCGAGTGCTCTGAAAGCAACCAAATCAATAGATATCCAGCGTGCGACGTCCGCGATCGACAATGATGTGTGAATGTGCCCTACGACCAAGAAAATACCTAGGAATGAGGCCCTTTTTTTTGGGGGGGGGGGGGGGGGGGGGGGGGTGGAAAACATGCTTGGCTGAGCCGCTTTTACAGATTTCCACAAATTGGCCGATAAATGAACCAACATTATTATTATTCATAACAAAAATATGTTGGAAGTGCAATACAAAAGAGATCCTAGTTTAGTTATGGCTCGATTGACACTACTCGCACGAAGCACCCTATTCACGTCACAGGTTTCGTAAATACAAACCAAATATAAATGAAGCACAACCATTTAGTAAGAACCGAAATAAAGCACGATTATAGCACGATTGTAGTACAAGCTTGGATTTCACCTTCCTTCCGAGCCAGCGAGCCGGTTATGTTGCTTGCAGCGCGCGGAGCACTCATGTGCTTTTAAGACTGCTAGTGTTCGTGCCTTTGAAGAAACATCTCCTTCGGACTATAGCTTATTCTTCTACGGCAAGATTTGCTTTAGTAACATTGTAATAATAAAAACAAAACCGTGTATAGATCTCATGCTACAGGCCAAAACGATGATCAACAAGTGAGCAGCTTTATTTCAGAGTACTGATAATACTTCCGTAGTTTTTAAACATATTATAACGTAGTGTGTGCAACAGCAGCCGCCAGGTGGCTGCTCATCGAGAGTCTCGTGCGCGGACTCGAAGAAGTGGCCCCATGGCGTTCGATGAGGTGAAGCTGAAGTCGGCTGCTGTCACTCGGTGCTCTGGATCTGCTCTCCTGTGCCTGCTAGATCAACCCCTATTAAAAACCAACCTTCTGGTTACGGGCCTAAACTTCCTACGTTCTCGCTAACGTGGGAAACGCATTCACAATCAATATATACTCATCGCCGTCTGTCGTCTGCTCTGCAGTGCAGACGTGAATAAAAATTTTCTCGCCTATAATTACGTTTCCTCCATGGAAATACGTGGCTGGTTGTCCAATCATCAAGACTGAATGCAAGCGGCATGTCGCGATGCGCCTGCGGGGGTGCGTCAGGGCGCGGGCTCGTTCGAGAGAAAGCGCGCGGCGCACGTTGCGGAGGCAGCAAGCCGAGCCGGCGGCATCCCAGTGTGTGTTTTTCTGCCACAGATGGCGTTGCCCATCAGGAGCCGCAGCGCCGCCCAGCGATGCTTTGGGAGCCTATTAGTAAAACTGTAGCAGAATGCGCTTTGGGGCGCAGCGCGCCCGCTAAAGCGGTCTCGCTTAGCTAGGCAGCAACACAAAATATTTGGCATGAATTGCATACTTTATTCAAACAAAACATCAGTCTCGACATTGCATTTACAGAAATGATGCGTTTGCGCATGAGTATCATGATGGCAGTGGCTAAACTTATGTGCATTCACAACGAAGAGACCTAACCTGACAAAACTGCAGCACGACCGCATTTTCACTGTAATTGTGCTAACTAATTCGTTAAAGAAGCATACAAAAAAAAACTCTCCTTACGAAAGCACAATAAAACATTCCTGAATGTTTCGTCATAGCAACCAAGTAGCAACTGTCACTGGCCTAAGATACCTAACTGTCTCTGTCGGTTGCTAGCATTTTGTTAAGCAGGAGCTGTAGAACTCGCACAATCCTTAGTAGCCGGTACTGTTGCACAGCTTCTTTACACAGTACTAGCCCATCAAGTTTCTTCTTTTCGCTTCTCACTTTCAAAAACTTCCTAATGGTACGAGGTACTTGCAGTGGCCACCCGTGCCTGCTGCATACATTCTGCAGTGCATTTTCATTTTAGGCTGGCGCAGAGCAAGTATGTTATTCATGCAGATTTTTTTGTGTGCTGTCTCGCCAGCGCGCGGCGAGACAGCACGGCGGCTACGGCAGCCGCGCCACAAGATGAGGCGCGATGTACTTCTTTGGTGCCAGCGCATGGTTGAGCTGCCACAGTAGAGGGTACTCAATAAAATATGCGGAAGCGCCGCATGAGAGTAGTACATGACAAAAGGCAAGAACAACCACACCGGCAGAGGCCAACGCGAAAGCGATCGGCGAGCTGTGCTACTATGGTTCCTGGAAAATGCCAAGTGCGTGCGCGCGGCCATGTTGGACTAGATTGGCTCTGCTGTCTGCGGTGGGGGTAGCTCGCGTGCCCTTGCGCATGCTTTAAGGCTGGCATCAAGAATCAAGAAGTTTTTTATTCAATGACACAAAGAAAAATTTATACACAGAAATTTGGACCGATAGCCAATGAGGCTAGTCAGTGGTCCAATACAAATTAACATGTAGGTCAGCTGTGTTCTTTAACCTGGGGTTCTTTAACGTGCACTGACACCGTGTGCTGTGCGATGTCAGTGCACGTTAAAGAACCCCAGGTGGTCGAAATTTCCGGAGTCCTCCACTACGGCATCTCTCATAGCCTGAGTCGCTTTGAGACGTTAAACCCCAAAACCAAACCAAACCACAATGAAGAAAAACGAAATTTGTAGGCTCTTTCGATTCTGAGAAAATGTCTCTTGCATGCCAATTTGAAATTCCTAGCTTGTTTTATTTCAATTGGCAGCGAGTTCCAAATTTTTACTCCTGTTAAATTCTATTCGTCTTTCTCCATACCCATTGTAACGAACGGGAAGATTAAAATTGCCATTGCTGGCTTGCGTAGTTCTGCGGCCGGGAATACTGAATGTACTAAGAGGTAAGAGGTAGCTGGTATTTATAATATTATTAACAATAAGAGATACTTTGTAGTCGCATGAGGTTGCGAACGACATGATTTGTAGTGCGTCAAAAATGTTAAAAACTAAAATATCGTCAATTTTCGTTATATCCAGGTTTTCGTTATGTACAGTTTTCGTGTCAATACTCGAAATGGTAATGCAGAATGAAAACCAAATTAAGAATTGATTGCAAGGTGTTAATACCTGACAGTGAAGGTGTTAACAGTCAGTTAGAATTTGTTAGAGGTTATAGAGGCAGTGAAACGGTTCGCGATCGTGCTGAGGGCGCAGCGCCACATCAACAGCCTCCACCTCCACCGTGGCTCGTGCGATGCGTCTACCAGGTAGCGGGGAAAGAGGGGTGGAGGAGGAATCAGTCTGAGGAAGAGCGCGTGTTCGCGCCACCGCTGAGTGAGAAGGCGCCTGCGTCTTCAATCATGTTCCTGCTCGTTCACCGCCTTTGCCCTAGGAAACCGACTCTGCCTCGAGTTGTTGGCGCGCTCCGCTGTTCCTGCGACACGCTGGAGCCCATGAGCAGCCGCGCGGCAGCGATGGACACACACTGCTTGCCGGGTCTTTTTTTCTTTTTTCTGTTATTTTTCGCTGCTTTTAATCATGAACTATTGCAGTGTTACGTTTCAAAAGCGAAGGCAGCGGATGCTACTGCGTTTACCACGTAGATGCGCCGTTGGTACTGAAACGTGGCACAATGTATTAACTGTGGTCGGTCGTCGCAATTTTAGACGTTTCTCTCTCGTCAGTTCGTGTTTTATTGCCCTGAAACTTGCGGTGTTCTGTCAAATTTCCAGTAATTCAGCACTAGCCAAGAGATAGTGAGCGCCGGGAGTTCGTCATATCGAGGTCAACTGCCGCGACGTGTTCGTTACATGGAGTTTTCAAATACACGCATTTTAAAGGGAGCAGCATTGGGGAATTTGAAAACTACGTAATATTGAGAAATTTGCCACATGGAGGTTCTTTACATAGAGATTTAACTGTATCCGAAGTAGGTAATCCCAAGGTTTTCGAGGCATTTTTTTGTAGTCTCAATAATGGTGATAAATACGTTTTGTATGTGTTTCCCATCACTCACTGTAATAACTGAGATGACTGACATAATGAAAAGTACAGTGATCTAAGAATAGTGCGTGGAAAGTGCCACCGTGCCTTTGCCAAAGTAAAACAACTGTACGCAACCTTTTTACACACTCTGTGCACCTGTCCTTCCAAGACAAGTGGCAATCAAACATGACCCTTAAATATTAGAAGGAAGACACACTCTCAATAATATCTTTTCAAAATATATAGAAAAAACATTTGAATCAATACACTTTTATTTTGAACAAAAAAGGAATAGCATATTTGGTTTTTTCAGTGTTTAAAGCTAGATGGTTATTATGAAACCAAGTGGACATACGTAGGAGCTCATTTTTATAGCATTTTGCATTGACTGAAGCGATTTGCCAGTGCAGTATAATCCGCATACATCAAAATTTGAGAACTCTGTATTGCATTCGAGAGGTCATTAATAAAGAGGGAAAACAAAAGAGGTCCCAGTACTGAGCCTTGGGGTACACCACATGATATATTTTGGTATGCAGACTTGGAAATGCTTGAAGACGACTTGTTGCTGTCGTCAGGATAGGTAACCTGTTAAAGAACCAAGTGCCCTGCTACATGCGTCGAATGCTTCCAGTTTCAATAAAAAAATGGAGTGTGAAACAGTGTCAAAAGCTTTCTTTATGTTTATAAATGTGCTTACAGCAACGTTATGGCTAAGAAAAGCAGACAAAAGAAGTGCGCTTTTAATTTTCAGTAAACTTTTGACGTTCTTAACAGCCATTAACACTAATGACAGCTATTGTAAATTGCAGAATATCATTAATGAATAGCTTTTTTTGTGTGTGAATTATTCGTCAATGCTCATTATCATCAGCAGGTACATTTTTTAGCCTCTTCACTTCTCGGGAATTTGAACTGAAATAATCAGGGAAAACCTGGAAAAGTCGGGATTTTTAAAGTAGTGGTTTGCTAGGCATTCTGAATTAAGATAAGATCCCGGGATTAAGATTGTAGTTGCAAAAAAAAAAAAAAAAAAAAGAAAAGCATGTTCTCTATACTCCGTTTCATACATCAAGTGCAACACTACCAAAGCTACAGCTCTTGTTTGCGCTCTCCGCATCCGCGATAAAAAATGGTGCCTGCTCTTGACGAGAGAAAATAATAGTTGCTTTGTCTGCAAGCTTAATACATTTTACATTTGCCATCAACTTCATAAAAAGCACCTTTTTTATGGAGAAAAGGTCGGATTCGGCTAATTTGTATGTTTTTTTTATGTCGTTTTTGTTCGTGCCGCATTTTGCTGCCCCGCAACCTTGCCAGCTGTGCCACCAGATGGCGCTGGCTGTGCCCTCCGCACTGCACATCTCTTTTTGAGAAAATGGTTCTTTAGTGCGCATTTTTTCTATAAGATCCGCTCTGTGAAGATGTCTAAGCATGCGAAGCATGTTATAGCAAACATGTATGCTCGGAATAGAGCACGTTTCGGCAGGAACCACTCGCCTACAAAACGAGCGCGTAGTGATACGCCTCCTGTTTTTTTTCTTGCGGACTACTTGCGTAGCTTTCGCTGCGTTGCCCCTGATGTATGAAACGGAGTATAGCTTTTTTTTTTATTATTATTATTATTTTTTTTATTTTTATTGGGTCCCCAAAGTTTGAAATATTAATCTCCTCGGTTTTATGGCTCAAATCCCTTTTTGTTTTTTTTTTTTTTTGTTTTTGTTTTGTTTGTTTTTTTGTGTGGTAGCATTCATTGCAGTACAAAACGCTTATTTACAAAATTATGTACTTGCCGGATTCCTAAAGGAAAATACCAAGCGTTGGGTATAGGTGGCCCTTTCTAGATTTGCTTTGAATCACATTCATGCAGTCCGATATTCAGATCTTTTCTTTTTTTGTGCTGAAGGTAAGGTTTCTTCCCTGTTTAATGGCTCCAAAATTTGAATTCGTGCTGCAAAGTGCAGTTTTCTTTTTTCCTGGGAGCTGCTCCAACTATGGATTTTACTGTTCCAAAACTAAGATTTTGCTGCTCCAAAAATTGCCACAAATCTATTTTAGCTGTTGCACCTCTGCATGTTAATGCCTCTGAGCGTTGAATTCCAAAATCGTGTTTTTTGAAACCTTTTTGTTGTCTGTCTTAGAATAATATCCTTTGCTGGTGTTTATTAGCGCAGACTTGTTTGCAGAAATTTGTGCGCATTACTTTTAAAACAAATATTGGATGTAATGAATGTTCTCTTAAATTTTTGCTTTACTCTAATGAGATTCGGTTGTATAAAGCACCTAAATAAGTGATGCCCTGCAGCACACTTTTGTGTATTACAACTTCTATAAGGCTTTTACTGAACTGTTTCGATGCAGGGCTCATGATAAAGGGGGGGCCAGCAGTTTATTCATTGAAACCATTCTAAGAATTGAACTTTGCTTAAGGTCACTTGTGTGTTGACAACGCCTTCAGCTATTGGCTAACCTCATGAGCAACTTCCATGGCAGTGGCTAAAATTTTTAGTAAACTCAGAACCTGAGTTATGTTATAAGCAACAGTGGTTCGCGGGTTCATCACACGATGCGATCGCACGGCGTGTCGCTGCAAATTGTTGCCACTTCGAGCATTCTAACATAAGCAGCAACATTGCAGTACAAAAGCTGTGAAGCCTGGGCATTCAGCATGGCACCTTCATAACGGCGAAGAGTGTACTGGTTGTAGCGCATTTACTGGGGGATTGAAAACTCACTTTCAAACTGCACAGAGGCTTGCTGGAGTCGTTTTAGTTTGATAAATACAACTTCTCAACACCAAGCCCTAAAATATGGTTTGCAGATACATACATGTTATGAGGTAAATGATGATGCCTTATACAGTACGAAGTAGCATGCCAGTCCAAATTATTTGAGTCCAAAAAATTGGTCAGCTACTGTATTTGAACGATGTGTTCACAAGGAACACAATTGCTTTCTTTAATTATTTAGTGTAGTTCTGATGCAACTGTAATGCTTTTATTGCCTTTTAAGCTATTACAATGCAGTCCACTTATAACGATATTGAGAAAACCTGGAAATCTGATCGTTATGACCGATTATTGTTATATTGGACCGTTAAAAAAAAAAGATGAAAAAAAAAAGCATACCCACGTATTGTCCCATCCATGTAGGCTTGCCTACTTACTAGTGATGAGTAAACCTGCTTGAAGAATGCTAATCATCGTAAAGAGCACTAAACATTCTATTACAGTATACATCAGTATACAGTATACCGTATACAGCAGCTGAAGCTTGACAATCACTGTGAGCATCGCTTCCAGTAGCGTGTACTACGCTGGCGGCAGTCCTTTTTGCGTGCACAAAACCGATTAGCGACTGGATGAACTGAAGGACATCCCCAGCCTTGATGATCGGTAAAATTGTTGAGTGCAAATGTCCGTATTTTTTCATGGGGCTTCCAACCTTCAAACACTACCCGAAATCCCAATGAATCTGCCGTTTCATCTCGTTAGCTGTCGCTTGGTCTGTTACTGGTCGCCGCCATCTTCCACGGATGCAGAATCGGCGATGGCGATGCCAATACTGCCGCAGCAGCACCCTTGGATTAGATTGGACTGGTTTTGTACTGAGGCTTCTCTTTTTTACCAAGTGGACCAGAAAGGTCCTAGCCAAGTCAATTCCCCACTGTGACGGAGTCTGTCCTGCCATGGCGCAACGCCACTAACATTAATTATTTAGTATGCCTTATCCAGTTCTCAAGGCGTTGTTTGGTTGCCTCCACAGCCACAGCTCTCTCATCCCGCTGTGTCGCATCACTGTCCACCGCAGCGTCTTCTTGCGGCTGTCCAGACGTGAACCCCAGCACCTGCGGCAAAGTTGACCCGCTAGGCTGACATGGCATGAGCACTTGGGAAGCCAACACAATATGTTCGATCGTCTCTGTCTCCCGCCCACACACTGCACACAAGACATCCGCGTTGTCCTTGCCCTCGATCCGCGCGTGCCATTTCTTCGTGCGCAGCACCCCCGCACAGGCCTCAAAAAGCAGGGCGTTCCCCAGGGAGTTGTCATAGAACCGCTCCTGAGTGATGTCGCTCTTGTGCGTGGAGTACATACCAAGAGCCGGCTTGGCCGCTGCACCAGTTTGTCACCGCCTGGTCTCCGCCGCTGCCACGTGTTCACGTACCTTCGAAGTAGTCCAGCAGGTGTCTTTAGTGTTTGTCACGGTTAGCAGTGGTACCTCATACTTTGCACTCAGTTCACGTACCCTCCTCTTCCAGCGTGTGCATACTCCGCAGTACAAAAGGCAGCGTTGTACTCAATGAACCCAGTGGTCCGCCCGTAGAGTCCATGACCGCATTTCAAAACTAATCTTGGCCACTGCCTCCCGGGCCTCGAAGGAGGACCACCCAACATCACACTGCACCGCCTTTTTGGGGGATGAACGATGGGCTCCCAGTGCCTGCCTTCCCACCTTTGTCTGTCTTCGCTCCTCCCTTTGCACGGCTGCGATTGTGATGATAATAGTGCTCATTTTCTTTCGTTTTCGCCGCATATGTCAAGTTTTCACGTCATTGTCTTCTTAATATTTGACCTTTTATTGAATATTCAGTCAAATTTTTGTGGTAAACACCTACCGGGCGGCGATAAAGCTATAATATCCGATGTACCGCTGATAATCGATTGTTATATCTGGTTTATTTTTACATAGGGCAATAGGAAAAGTGATATATCATTATAAACGATATATTGCTGGTATATCTGGTATCGTTATAATAATGTGCTTTTGAATGGTGCAGCTAACAGTACTGCAGTGACTAGAGCCAGACGGAGCTCTCCCACACGGCGTGACCGGGACATGCGCCATGATGACCGACGTGATCGTTATCGAGATCGGAACAGTGGCCGAGATTTTGACAAGGATCGAAGGCCTTATGACCGTAATCAGGACAGGCTTTCTGATCGAAGCTCAGATCGAAACCAGGACAGAATGCAAGATCGGGATCGACCACAAGACAGGGATCGTCTCCAAGATCGTGATCGAGACCGAATGATGGACCGTGATCGTGCTCCAGACAGGCTGCCAGACCGCATACAAGACAGAAACAGGTATAAAAAAAATTGGAGCGTGAGGTGACACTTATGAAGAGAAATATTTTGATAAGACCTTTAGTAAACCAAAGTGAAAAATGTGTTATAAATTTGGTGTAAGTATGATGTAAAAGCGTTTGATAAGTGAGAATAAATGTTACTTTATGGCAATGTATTTTTACTTTTTAGTGCCTTGCACAGAAACTGTTCGCTGTTTGTCGGGAGTTTCTGAACATCTCTCCCAGATGTAACTGTTGTGCATAGTGCTGCGTGTTATCTAATTATGAGGGATGAATTTTGACATGTTACCTAAAACAGTAAAAAGAAAAAAAGATGCAAACGAAGTGTTTATAAATAGGATTTTATTTCAATAGATATGGCAGCTAAAACAAAGTTTTGAACTGGCTACATTGCTTTGAAATTTTGCCTGTGCTGCTGTCAAGTTAGGCTTTGATGTTTAATACCCCTGGCATGCGGGAAATTTAATGTCATTCCCATCGAATGGTTTGTTCAGTTTAATGTCATTTTTTTTTCCACACGTTGCTAATGCCATTTGCAAATGATGACAGTAGGGAATCCAAGCTCAAGTTACACCGCGTGACGGAGCATCGCATTTTTCGCGTGGTGGCGAAATGTGAAACGCCAGGACGTCACCATAGCAGACACTCCGCTAGCTTCCTGTGCACATGCGGCGAGCAGTTTGTGCCAGGCAATATTTTCGAATTACAGAAACGCTTCCCCTGAAGCAAAACGGAGGTACAAAGTAGTGTTGTGTCGTGGAGCAGCCACATCAGCACGTGAAATGCTAAATGACGAGGCTCACATGTGAAACTTCAGATTCCTTTTTCAGCTTTTCCGCATGACCTGTTTTCCGACCGAAGGATCTCGTTCCAAGACGTCTCACATTCTTTTTGGTAATCTCAGAAATGTTTCCAGTTGACAAAGACTGCTTGAAGTGGCATCGAAAGAGTGCTATGGTTTAATAGAACGACCAGAAAATGAATGGGATAGAAGATTCTCCTGCATCTCGATCCCCGCTTGTGGCTTGTTTTGCCGATTCTCTGTGCTCTCTCCCTGCTTTTTGAGTGCCCTGAAAGCAACCAAATCAACAGATGTCGAGCGTGCAACGTCCGTGATAGACTCACAAGTGTGAATTTGTCTTAAGGGGGGACGCGACCTTTGAAAACCGAAAAATCGCGAAACAGTCTATTTTTGGAAGATTATATATTCCGGTAGTATGTCTCATAAATTACTCTTTCTGTAATTATCAATGCTCAACTCGGCATAGAAATACTCAAAATTAATTATATAACAAGCAGCGGCAGCCACGGAGCAACGAGAAAGCGCCAAAAATTCCCAAACTTCGCGTGCGCGTCATTCCTCTCCCGTCGAACTGAGCGCTGCTACTTGGTCTTGTTTTTTTTTGTGAATTCTTGCGCTTTCTTTCGCCACCCTCGGCGGCAGCGAAGGCGACGTGGTCGAGGCATGGCTTGCTTCCGATTGGGAGCCTCACGGTGGCTTTCGAATTTCCGCGCTTGAATTCAAGGGTGTGATTGGGCAAAGCATGCGCTCCGCGAGAACATGGGGATCAGGCGACTGCTATTGGCTGCTGCGGCCGCTGACGCGTCGGTCTCCGCCGGCTACCTCCCCGCTTCGTCTGCTCCGACTCTTTGCTGTCGTTGTTGGCTGTCTTTGTACTTAGTGCGATCTGTTCGCCTTTCGCCATTTTTGTGATAGCCGGATTTACGATCTCTCGTCGGGTCCTCTGAACGGTTTAGAGCAATGTGTTAAACGTTATGTGGTCGCTCACGATGCCTCTAGATGCGACACACGCGTTCAGTGCACAGAAGCGAAGGCCTTCCTTATGGCGTGGCGCGCCGACGACGACTGCATCGACGTCTACATCGACGTCTGCAGCGTCCAGCATCTTTACAGTGGAACTTAGAAAACAAGGAAATAGAAAAAAAAACCCCTAGTCTTGCCCCGCGGTACCTTATCTCAATGAATTTCGCAATGCCAACACATTCCGCAAATTCTACAGGCCTGGACCCATGTGACCCATAATATATACTTCTGTAACTTCAGAACCAGCGTACAGTTTTATGAAACTTAGTAGTTATTCAAATGTCAATGCTTTGAGCCTGCCCTAAGAATTTCATTGAGCTATCATGACTAACAAAGAAGTTAGCGTTCTCTCAACCTTCTAGGGCCGTTTTCTCTGAATCACTTTTTTGCCTTGTGTGGCTGCTTAGGACAGCCGTATCTCGGGAACCGCTTATCAGATTTTCATGAGGTTTCTTTTATTCCATACCTCAATAAATTTCTGAGGGCAAGACAATTTTCTTTTTTTTTCAAGATATTGTGTCTGGAATCAATGACAAACAATTAAAATTTGGTTAATGCAGGTCTGATTAATAACACTGATTTTGGGACTGTGCTAAAATTTTTCAGTGAGACAATTTGGAAAGTCTTGCCCTGGGGTAACTATTTAGGAATGATCATAACGAATTTTATAGTGCCAGCAGCACATTTTGTAAATTCTCTATGCCTGCCCCAAGGGAGCTATGTAAACCATCTTGATAAACTCCTCTAACTTGAAAACAAATGACCCCAGCTCCATGAAACTTGGTAGTTCTTCAAATGTTTGTACTATGAGCCTACCCTGAAAATTTCATTCAAATATCACAAGAAATAAAAATGTTGGTGTTCAAGGGTAGCCTCGCCCCGGAACACCTGCCTAAGCATTTCTACAATGGCAGAGAATATATTGAGGAACGAGGCCTTTTGGTTGGAAAATATGCCTGGCTCTCATGCAAAGCTTACTTACAGATTTTCTCAAATTGGCTAATAGTGAAAATATGTCGCAAGGAATACAACGGCGCACCTGTAGCTCAATCGATGCACTTACATAGGACATCCCATAGGCAAAGCTTCATAGGTAAAGCAAATAATGCCATAAATGCAGCGCAACCATTTAATAACCTCAGTAAAGATTATTTTTTCATATTCCTTTATCTGAGTGTGTATTATTTAAGATCAGTAAACTCATGCTTTTGTGTCTGTGGCGAAAGGGATGCACCGTGTTGGCGACGACAGATTGCGGCAGGCGCAGCCGGTGCTGCTCAGGCTGAATGCGGCGGCTATGGGTTGGCTGTTAGCGAGGATGGCAGTTTCTTTTTTTATATTCTTTGGCATGTTTTATATAATCTAATGACTAGAAATTATAAGCGCTGAGTAGTAGTATAATGCTTGTGGCACTTATGTAGTCTATTTTGGGTGTATATTCTGACTGAGTCTCTGGTGCCGAGATACATATTTTCTTGTTGATCGCATTCGAATGAATTCCTCAAACTCATCCGATACCTAATGTCGTTTTCATTGAATGTCATTATATTTTCTCATGTGGTAGCAAACAAATCTCATTTTGAAGCAATGTCAATTCGATGGAAATGACATTAAATTTGCCGTGTGGCTGGGGTATAATACAGTTGCATTCTGCCTGATATCTTGTTTGGTGATGGAACTTGCTTGGTAGGCTTTAAAACGACAAATACTACTAGTACTGCGGTAATTAAAAGGGGATCTCACATCAGCCATTCTAAGCATCTCTGCCGTTCAGAGTGTCAGGATATGAGAACTCTGTAGAAGCTGTAAATATGGGGGCATTATAAGTGCCTTGTTTACCTACCTCATTTTTACACAAAAATATATACCATTACTGACAGAGTTCACTTTTCTCTGAAGTAGGACTTAGTATGGGGGGTCTTTGCTTTTAGTGACACCATTGAGAGCTTCTTTGTACAGTGTGTTTTCTCTATTATAATTGCCATCACTTCTGTTGTACTTGTGAATATTCTTATTGCAGCAATTGTTCTTAATATAGAAGGGTAGTAATGCTATAATTAGCAGTAGTTGTCATCTCTTCAATTAGTCATCTGTAGGGTGGTCTTGGCTTTTTTTTTTTAGGTCACCCATTCGGGATCATCGATCAAGAGACCGCGATCGTGACAGGGAAAGGGACCGAGACCTGCGTAGTATGGCTCAATCCCCTGACCGTGACTATCGAGGGTCAGGCCAAGACCATGATAGCAGCAGCACTTCGTCATTAGCTCGCAAGCATGGCCTGTCACCTGCCCGGCGAGGTGGTGGAGGCTCTCCACCGCGACGCAAGCCACGCATGATGCCCCGCTATGTGGTAGACATTCCTGCTGTTTCCCTGGACCAGTTGAGTAACCTTTCGGCCTATCATGAGATTAGTCATATCACAATTATTCATGATATCTAAAACATGGGACCTAGTGAACCTTGTGGCACTAGCACCTCAATTGGCATACATACAAAGTGAGTCCTGCACTGAAAAATGTGCTTGTATAGCAGTTTATTTTGCTCCTTTTCAAGTTTATCTGTAATGACTGGGTGTGTTCAGTTACCTGAACGTGCCTGGAAACAACAAAGGTGGGGCTGCCTTACAGCGACAGCTGTCAACTCGTTCCCTCCTTTGCACACTGACGATGCAAATGCATACCTGCCAATCTTCCTGATTTTTGACTTAACATTCTGATTGTACAACCACTAACTACCCTTTATCTCACGAAAAATTTTCTTTTTCCACACATGAATGATTTTTGCAAAATCGGAACTGCGGAATCTCCAGCTGAATCGTAATCGCCAGTAACACCATCAACAGCCGCACTTAACACAGTTGGCATCACCGGCTAAGCAGCCATTCAAAGCTAAATCAAGCCAAAGCCATAGTAGTTGTGGCTGGTTGCATTTCCAGTTTGGTGTTGCAGTTGCCTATGCATATGTTTGGTTGGTTGGTTGGCTTGTGGGGTTTAACGTTCCAAAGCGACTAAGGCTATGAGTGGAGGTCTCCGGAAATTTCGACCACCTGGGGTTCTTTAACGTGCACTGACATCGCATAGCACACGGACACTACTCCGTTTCGTCTCCATCGAAACGCAGCCGCCGAGGTCGGGTTCGAACCCGGGTACTCCGGCACAGTAGTCAGGCGTCTTACCACTGCACCACCCCGGCGGGGCTATGTATATGTTAGGTTAGCTAGGATGCCTATTAGCGGTGCATAGTGCAGAGTTAGAATTCATGAATGCTTGGAAATCTTGTGTTATCGAAGCCCAAAAAGATATATTTGCTGAAGCTTTTGTGATCTTTTATTTCTGAATTTCTCTATTTTGTGACATCAAGAAAAGGATACTACTTTGTATTTTGCACACCATGTGGATACAATGTGTGGGAAACGATCTCCCATTGTTCCTGTTACGGTCTGCTTTCACCCGAGGTCTATGGTAGTTGCTATCACGAGATTGCGGCAGCATTGGTAACTAGCATTGACCATTGAGAGGTGGTGCTAGTGTCACCGCAGCATGAGCGCCACTGATGACTTCGTCACTGTGCGAATGCGGGAAAGGAGAAGCTTCGTCATTAGGAATTGGCCACGCTCTGTCGCATCCTCATGGCTCACGGCAAGGCGAGGTTCGTGAGAACATTTCCCGCCTGCTCGTCCCGTCCGGCCTCAGAGATACCCCCTGCCCAAGCGTAGACAAACATTTGTCCATAACCTTGCTAGTGAGTTGGACGACATATTCATTAGTGTGTTTTATTGCTAGTTGGGGTTGTTATTGCAGCAATAAATGCCTATTTGTTGTTAGCACGTGTTGTTCCCGGTTCCCAAGAGCATGGCCAGCCATGGTCTGAGCCATGGTCGAAGTCATTTCGCTGCGCTCATAATCATGGGATGGGGTCGGCGGCATGGACTGTCAGCCACGACTAGTGGGGAAAACGTATTCATCTCGCCTGTTATAAAGCCCACATTTGGCAGTGGGGCAGGTGATTTGAAGCAGCAACTAGACCTAAATTCCACTTATCAGTGTAGTACAGTTAAGCCTCGTTACAAGAGACACTCAAGGGAACCCAAAAAGGTGTCTCTTGTAACCAAAAATTCCTATCAACTCGTATGTGTGACAGGTTAGATTCCCTTATCTAAACTCTGTTCCGTGTCAGTGTCTTGTTTTGTTGCAATATCAGGAATCAAGAAGGAGTGCCTCCTTTTGACTGGGAAGTTTCAGTGACTGAAATAACAGGGAGATTTTGACTCCTCAGTAAAGAGCAGGCACTCCTTCTTGGTTCCTGACATATTGCAACTAAACAGGACACTGATATGGAACATCTGCTAATGCAAAGCCATCAACCATGGTTTGAGCAAAACTACTACGACAGATTTTTGAAGCTAGCAAAGTCTGCTGCTGCAAGGTCCCTGCATAAACACTCTTTGGATGCTGCTTAAAGTCGAGGCAATCAAAGAAAAATTCTATTGAATATGAAATTGATTAGAACAGACAGAATAAAGAGAAAACTTGAAAGAACATTTGCTTAATTGATGCCATCTACTGACAGCTATGCCGAAAAGTCCGAGGCCTAAAAAAAGTAACAAGAAGCTTAAAACATATTTTGTGTGAGTTACTAATATGTTTCAAAACAAGATATGTTTTATTTTCTTTCTTTTATCATGAAGGCCTTGCTGCGGTGGCTCAGTAGTTAGGCAGTCTGTTGCTGAACCCAAGGACGGAGGATTGATACCGGCCTTGGCAGCTACTTTTCGAAGGAGGCAAAAAGCAAGGCGCCCATGTGCTGTGCGATGTCGGTGCATGTTAGCGTCCCGCCCCCCCTGGTGTAGGTGCTGGGCTTAGCTCCCTGCCTCGGGCGTTGAGCGGTTAAGCGGGCGAGAAAGTGGCAATTCCGGACTCACCGGCCCACCAGTGGTGTCAGTCGATGCAGGGACTCGAGGTAAACCCGTTGATGGTAAACTCTTGACGATTTGAAGCAGGAATTCGGTAATATTGGGAATTAAAGGCAGAGCCCATGTAACGTGCGTCCGTAAAGAACACCAGGTGGTTAAAATTTTTGTAGTCCTCACTACGGCGTCTCTCTTAGCTTGAGTTGTTTTGGGACCTTAATTCCCATAGACCGAACCAAACCACAGTCACTTTGGGACGTTAAACCCCATAAACCAAGCCAGTCTTTTATAACGAAAATGAACTGCCTTGTTTTGAAGCCATTATTTTCTGTCAAAGTTACTAGCCACATCACTTTGGAAGTCCTTGAAGTAACTGCGTCAGGGCCTTATAACCTATCAGTTTTTCTTGTTAAAAACTGCTACGAATCCCGCACGCTATCGTGTGAAATTCCAGACACTGAGAATACCAAGGAAAAGGTGGAAAGACTACCCTCCCAAGCAATGCAAGGCATGATGAGTGTCTGAAATGCAAGGTATATACATTGCAGTGAATTTATAGACTTTTTCATATCTGCTTAAAAAGACTTAGTTTTTCAGGAAAGCCACATGAAAGTCTGGTGAAAGCTTGGTAGCTCTAGAATAAGTGCAGAGTATGCCTTTCAAGATGCTGTGTTGAAGCTGTGCAACAGGTAGTATATGGGGGGAAGATACACAAGGCATTGTATGTCCTTGAAATGTATCGCATCACACCTCGTATGTTGAGGATCATCACTCCAGAGGAAAGAAATGTGATGCCTGATGACCTGCATGGCACTGAATTTCAGCTGTGCATGCTAACTGCAAATTCCAGCTTAAACCTTATGGATAGTTTACGAATAGAATAAATGTCAGCGTTGCTTCTAAATTCAGGTAAACTTGTGCACTTGCAGGGTTTTGCAGGTGCATCTTTTTGAAGCACTACTTAAAATCCCAGCTTGTCAAATGCTGAGCACTGAAAACGAGCAAAAATATACCGCGAAAAAGTAGCCGTACTGCACAGCAAAGTGATAAAGTGGAATCGGCACCACTGCGAATGTTTGCACGCTCAATAGGCAGCGGCCTCATGCAGCCACAGCAGGCAGCCAGAAACTTTTGGCGCCCTTTCATAGCGGAAGGCCACTAGCCAATGTATTGTAGGCACTGTTGCTAAGGTAAAACCTACACTTTGGGAAATTTGCTCTTGGTGTAAGTGCTGCTTTCTGTCACTGATAAGAGAGCTTTTCTTTTTTGCTGTTTATCAAAATACTAGGGTTTGTTTCTAAGTGTAGGCATTTATATGTTATGGGTGTTTCATAATATGAGAACATCATAGAGCTTGCTCTTTTTGTAAGCATGCCCTGCTACTTACCTAAGTAACATGCTTTCACTGAAGTCATCAACCTTCGTGTTGCTGGCTTTTTTTTTTTTTCAATTTTCTGTGCACTACTTTTGGAACATTCATTGATGCCTTCTTTTTATGTTAATCTGTAATGCATTTATACTAGTGTTTCAATACTGTAATGCATTATTGGTTCATGCATGTTTCGAGCCACTTTGTGCTAAACATGTAATGGAGTTACCATGCTTACGCACTTGTGGCTAGGGCGAAAATATTTGTTTTGTGTGCACAGTTTGAAAATTTTATTGCAATTGTTTTTTGTTGTTGCTCTCTCACCTTGCTTGTGTTTAACCCCGCCGGGGTGGCGCAGTGGTTAGGGCGCTCGACTACTGTTCCCAAGTACGTGAGATCGAATCCCGGCTTCGGCGGCCGCTTTTCGATGGAGGCGAAAAGCAAGGCGCCCGTGTGCTGTGCGATGTCAGTGCACGTTAAAGAACCCCAGGTGGTCGAAATTTCCGGAGTCCTCCACGACGGCGTCTCTCATAGCCTGAGTCGCTTTGGGACGTTAAACTCCACAAACCAACCAACCTTGCTTGTGTTTGAGTGAAAATGCCTTGGTTTGATAGGTTGGCTCAGAGGGATGATAAAGTTTGTACAGTTGTAAGCAAAAGTGGTATGCAACACTCAGCCAGTGACAGAGCTCGGGAAAGCTGCATAGAAATGCCATCTAGCGGCAGCTTGAAGGACAGCGACAGCGACACATGCATGTGGATAAAACGGGGCACTGCCACTATTGTCTCGATCATAAATAGCTGCTGCTAGATAAAGTTGGCATGCAGTTTTCTAGAGCTCCGCCACCGGCTGTTGTATACCACTTTTGCTTACGACTGTACATAATGTTTTGCTTCGATAGCCTGAATTGGTCTCTCTGTCTCTCTGGTATTTTCTTCTCTAGGCGCGAGCTCGGTGTCGTGGACCTGCGTAAGCGCTACCCGAACCTGTACATACCATCGGACTTCTTTCATGCATACATCTGCTGGCAGGAGTGCTTTCCACTACATCGCCCATTTGGCCTCAACTACCCCTGTGGCTTCCATGTCTTACCAAAAGACACCTGTCCTCTACCCTCGGTAGTGGCCACTGCGCAGCCCGAGTCTACGCTACCACCAGCAGTATTGGACCCTCCAGACATTAATTTTTCCTTCAGTGCCAAGGTTAGTGCACTTAGAATAACATGCCACTATTCAGGCTTTTTCTATGTGCCAAAATGCAGCGTGCTAAATTAAGTTTGTGCTTTATAAAAAACAAAACAAAAGAACAATGCATAGTTTACACAGTTCCTTCTCTTTAAAGAAGAGCTAAAGGGACCATGAACAATAATTTATCAAAAGTGTCTTGTCAAAAGTGCTACTCAAGATGTATGAGCATATGAGGTCAGCATAAATATCTGTCATGTAGTGATCTTCCAACAAGAAGGTTATTTCAAATGGAGCATTTTTTTCCCTCTGTGCATTAAGTGAGCCACCGAGCAAGAACATTACCCAGGTTCTTGTTGTCGTGTCTGGAAATTTCATTAGTCTAGCCTTTTTGTTCTTTTCTAATTACAATGTTCAGAACTTCCTCAGAACAGTATCTGTTACTCTGTTACTTTCCATCCCCACACACTGGCTTTCACTGAATTTGGCTGTACCAAGGACAAGAAACTTGTAATAAGTCCAATGTAGCCTGCATGAGTGGTATAGATGAAAAATAGGATTAAACCTGATCGTATCTTCATAGCTAGTGTTCATTATCTGCACAACTGTGCATGTAATCGCTATTATTTTTTAGTCAGCTTTTGTTGGTACGCAGAGTTCAGTAGCACAAAAGCCTGGCTAACCTGTCATATAATGTTTACTGGCTTGCATTGAGTGGACTTGGTGGTGGCAAGTGTGTAAAAATGGTGTAATCCTTCGCAGTGCAGAGGCAGAGACTAAACAAGGAAGGGTTGGGAGGAGGACTAAATCATCTGCTTTGCTGAAGATTGTGTCCTTAAGGCACTTGCCATACTCTGTGCCACTCAAAGCATGCCGGCAGTAGTCGTCGTTTGGGTCGGCAGGTCTTTTGGTGCAAAAAGCACCTACCCAGCCGTCCTGCCCCGAGCAAGAAAATTGTCAATGGTGTTGTGCCGATGGACACCTCAATTACGTTGTCAATACAGACCTTTACGAAACTAGAAGGGCACAAAACTATATTTCTCGGTGAGCACCTCAAGTGCATAGTAAGAGCGATGTGCCGAAGCAGAAACGAGACGCCCTTGAGTACGGTACACCTTTCCTTTAGTTCACTTCACGCTTCAATTTACTGGAGACGATGAGATAAACTGTGATTTTAGTGCAGAAGCGTTATCTCACACGGTGAAACCGGATCACGAATCTTGTCCAACACCTAACCTTCAGGATCTCCTTCGTGAAACTCAGCATAGCAACAGTCTACCCATAGCCAAGTCATAGCCAAAGGGACCCACCCAAGACCACCTGTTTAGATGTTGTCTGTCATGGTGGAAATGAGCTTTGATCTTTAGGTCTACCTTTGACCTTCGACCTCATGCTTTGTCATTGATTTACTGGCTTAACCATGGTTAAAACACAACCAGCTTTTTGTGCCATTAACTCTTTTGTTACCATGCCTATTCAAATCGATCACCGGGGATCGATGCTTTAAATCACCGATTTCGACATGTTGAAATCGTTTCTCGTACACCTAGCCCTCCCAGTGGTTAGTCTAAGCACTGTACTTGTAGAACCAGTTTAAATTCTCTCGCTCTGGCAAGGTTCTGATTGTTGATGGACCTTTTTGAGAACTAATATGCATGTGTTTTTGCGAAAGGGGGCATGTCAGCCGCGCTTCAGAAAAAAACAAACCTGGCATTAGTGGTAATGCAGCATTACCATGAAATTTTTGTGATCAAAAGATCTCCAGCAAGTCAAATATCGAATCATATTGTCGGGTTTGCTATCTGACTGTTGAGTGGTGATAATTACTCAAATATAGCACCAGCTATTCACTAGCGAGCTTTGACTCTGAGTATGTGTGGTTTTATTCCACGAAAATGCATTCCTGAAGGTCCGCGGCTTGTCCAACAGGTATAGCCAGCCTTTACAGCCAGTTTGCAGCAGTTTTGCTTTCGCTTCTCACGAAAACCAGGAACTGCTTCACCGTATGGCACGAGAAATGAGGCTGTTTCCATCTGTAGATTTTTTTTTTATGTATCTGAAGAAGGGCACTGTACAGATAGTTTATATTTTTACGCAGTGTTCCTGGGTCATTTATCTTCAAAATGTATATTCTAAATTTTCGTTGCTAGTAACGCGTCTAGATATTGTGCCTTTCCTATCTTATTTTTATTAACTCGCTCAAAAATCGCATTTTCCCAATTTGTTTTTGTGTTCCCTAATAAAGTTTTGCTTTGTAACTTATGTACTTGGAAAGAGCATTCTATTATGTGCAATTTGGTATGCTGCCAAGTGTACTACAGTATTATTTGCACTGGCAGAAGAATATTTTTCGTGACCTATGAAATACTGCCATTTTCTCGCGGTAACGGAAAAGTTAAACAGTGTGTTCCTCCCCCTTCATTTTTTTCTTCCTCATTCACTGCTGACGCCAGTGCTACCAATTTAGTAGTTAGGCAGCTAAAACTGGCAGCTTATTAAGCAGCTACCTAATCAATATTTTATCCAGTTACTAGTTTTATCTTGCTTCTTTCTGTGAAATCTATTTTAAACTTAGCTATTTGTGGTTATTCTGTTCTTTATTCTAATGAATTTTTGTTGTGAGCTTTTTTTTTTTGTGATTATTAATAACTTCAAAGCTGCATAAACACTGTCTCCTTTTATGCAGTGTCAGATGCCGGCATGCATGTGTCATTTAGCGCTCAAATGCACCTCCTGGTCATTAACTGCAATGGCAATTCTTCAGTGAACTAAAATGTACCGAAGCACTCTACTGCTTTAGGTGCTAGTTCCAGATTGCGGAGGCTTTCAGAGGCTTTCAGAGGCTTTCAGAGACTTTCAGATTGCGGAGGCGCTGGGAGCCAGCCATCCTTAACCCTTTCGCTGTCACGAACGTACCAGTACGTTTTCGTGTTCCCCCCCCACACACACACACACAGTGTCACCAACATACCGGTACGTTCTCTATTGTGCATTCAAAACTTCGTGCCTGAGCGCGAAGCTGGCGCGCTTGGACAGGCTGCGCCATCTGTCAGATCCTTCTACAAGTTCGTATTTTAACGACTGAAGAGTATGGAGCGACCACGTCCACCCCCACCACCTTTGCTGGGGATCGTGGTCGCTCCGCGCGCGCTACTGTATCGCGCTAAGCGAACATGCGGCGCGTGTGTTTCGCGGCGCGTGCATGTTGTTACGAGTTCAAGGGTTGTTCTGCCATATGCCGCAGTTTTGCAGGTTTTTATTTTTATTCTGTTGGCGTATCTGCTACAACGCGTCACGTTCAGGGGCTTGCGCCGTTGCCTCTCGACACATGACTCGATCGCTGCTTTCACGCTCGCTTGCTGCGCTCTTGCTTGCGGCTAGCAGCAGTAGAGGAGGTTGTTTTAGCCTCTTTCCTTCTCTCTCTATCATCTTGATCTCACAACGTGCCATTTATCTCCGTTGTGCGGGCCACCGTAAGTGCGCCTTCCGTGCGTGCAGTTACTTTCGGATGCCTTTGACTGCGGACTGGAGCGATGGTTCTTTTGATTATAAATACGAGTTGAGCTTGGATTCGGTCTCTCAAGAATATCGAGCAGTTTTTTCTTAAATTATCCTCATTTATGTAATTTATAATCAGGCTGATAATGATGATGATGATGTTAACAGCACCAGCAGAACACTGAAATGTGCATATTCCATTGACTATGTTATTTGTATAGTAATCATAATCAAGAATGAATCGCTATGCTCATTCTCTAATATGCTTGTCCCCTGAAACCAAGCCGACACTGGCGGTGCATCACAGCGAGAAACGCCCGACAGCGAAAGTGTTAAATGTGTCTAGGGCAGGTGAATAGCTTGATGTCGAGCAGCTTTAATAAAGTCCTTAACATTGACGGCGTTTTTGTCTTGATTTTTTTTTTTTTTTTTTTTGTGCTTAGGACTCGTGACACTGGAGAAGGTGTGATTCAGTGTGCTTTAATTACCATATGTTGCAGATTATAAGTCAACCCCCTAACTCTCGAAACCTCCTGAGCAAAAAAAAAAAAGGAAAGAAGTTCGACCCCTAATATAGGTCGGCACTAAATCGTCCTGCAGCTGTAGCTTGTCAGAAAGTTTTTTCAGTAGGCCATTCAAAGGCATGGCATTCAAAGACATTTATTTGTTCACAAAATGCCTCTTACAATTCGTCGTCGTCACTCACGAGAACACAATAGTGGTGATCTGAAGCACTGCTGCTGCTGGCTGTTGGAAATGATGATGAGAGCCCGCACGTGGAAAATGGCCCAGAGATCATGTCAATTGGTAGTCCATAGCAAGCTTCTGTGACAGTAAAGAATGTTTTGCCCTTAGGTCAGTCATGTAGCACAAAAAATGCGCTATGTTTCTCTTCATATGCTTCGCGCAGCTTTTGGCATATGGTCGTTTTTCTCCTCAGGCTCAGGTTGTTCCACCTGATAAAACTTGTCACGCATTTCTTGGACACTCTTGGCACAAATCTGTGCGTGGGATGCACACATGTGTGACAGCACTTGCTTTGGCAAGCATGTAGCGACTGTAGGTAACATTCAGGCGATCATTCGTTTTGTTGTGACATGCGACTGTAGCTAGCATTCAGGCGATCATTCGTTTTATTGTGAACCCAGCCTCGAGCCGCATCGTCAGCAGCAGAATATCGTCCAGATTTCGGTTCATCAAAGGTAACAGCCCTTCTCCAATCCTGCACACACTTTTCCGACACGTCAAACTTCCGCCCTGCTGCAACATTGTTTTTCAATTCTGTGTAGAGAATTACTTGCTGTTTGAAAAGCTGCGCTGTATTGTTGTCAAGGTTGCAGCGGCATGTTGGCGTCTGTTGGGCACACAATCCGATGCCAACTAAGCGAGGCGTAGAAATGGAGACTAAGAATGAAAAAAAATTAAAAAAATGCACGAAGATGCTTCTTAGAGCCTGTGACTGGTCACGTGGTTTGGGATTGAATTGGATCTAAGGCATGGTGTTGCCAGTTTTTACGAGGAATTTTCTTCATGTGGAATGCCCTCAGTTCAAATGTCTGTCTTACGAAAGCAAAATTTAGGGCATATTTTTAAATAAATTCTAGCTTTCGTACCATGTTTTGACAGCTGTTGCAGAATTATGTGTGCACTCGCTTTACACTATCCGCAACTCGGCTGCAACTACTTTTGACATCGCATAAATGTCACAATTTTAAATGTTGACTTATAATCTGTAATATATTGTAAATAATATATTGCATCCATATTTCTTGCCAAAAGCAAGGTCACATGCCCTAGCAGAAGCCAATGGAACAGAGAAGTTGCCACCGTTTTGTGTGAAAAATTCACATGGAAGTTTTGTATAGCTTCTCACGTGACGAATGAAGAGGCAGTGTTGTGATAAAATACCTAGAGCATACTAATACTCATCTTCATTTCTGCCATTTTGAAGGCCTGGCAAGTGCAGTAGTTTGCAATAATTGAAGCTCCACACAAGTGTGGAGTTTCTTATGAACCTTATTTGAACCACTGTGAACCTCTTGTTTGACAGCTTTTCAGCAACTTAAGTAGCTTCAAAGTGGCACCTATACATTTCACTATACGTTAGAATTTTGAGTACTTGGGGAAATTTTTGCCTTGTAGCTTCTTTTTTGCCCTTGAGCTAATTTTTAGCTACTTTTGCTTTTAATTCTAGCTACTTCTGGGCCGCAAAGTTTTGCAACACTGGTCAGCACCCTGTATTACAGTCGATCCCGGATACAGTCGCCGACTGTTTTTTCAGACTTGACGGGACCCGGGAAATGATCCGAATAACCGAATAGTCTGGAAAAACTGAACTAGAAAGAAAAAAAACTTTTCTGCAGCAAATCAGCTTTAAAAATCACGAACTTCGCTGCTTCCCATGTTTCGTTGATATACCGATAACAAGGAGTTATAGCATAGCATGATCTGCGACTGTGATGGGCTTCGTGTGCCACCCAGGTGCACGTGCTCACGTGATTCGATATGGCGGGCGCGGCCGCTAGTGCACTCGCGCTGGCTGGTGCAGACGCAGCAGGTATATGCGCCGCCGGGAAGCATACAACTCACTCAAGGCGGCCACCGAAAGTGGTGCCTCGCAGAAGCGGATCATGCTTAAGCTGTAACTGTTATAACCTTCCAGTTGGAATATCTTGGCCGGTCTTGCTTTCGTCATGTCCATGCCACTTCACGACGTACTGCGACGCATTCGATCGTGTCACGAACAAATGCACGCGCTGAGCGAAGCAATAACGTTCAGTTAACGACGATAGACAAGACCGCGAGATGAAAGTCGCGGGGAAAATGCCAGTGGAACGAGCCCCTAGAATCACGAATGCACCGGACCTTCCCCCCCCTTTTCTCACGGGTCGCAGCGGCGGGCGTCGTCGGAGCGAGCTGTGATGGACGGTGCTCACGTTCCATTTTCAATCCGATTGCATGCTCTTTGTAGGCTGCCGCAATGAAAAGGTCGAGCATTCGCTTATTGCTACTGTCTCAAATGGGCACTATGAACAAAGAGCCAATCTAGTCCATCCTAATGACTGCTTCGCCTAGCTTTCACGGCCGCGCTAAACTGCTTGTTTGCGAAAACGACGCCTACTTGCGTCTAAGTGATGCCGAAAAAACTAGCCTTTGGTGAAAAAACGATCTCCACAGTATTGCTCGTGCCAAATTTAGAAGTGCCAAATTTAGAAATTTAGAAGAAATTTAGTTTTGGACACCATAGTGTTTGAAATATCAGTCGGAAAAATGTGCACACTCTATGGACCGCATGACGGTTCCTGAATAAAGTCCGAAATATAACGTTAGTCCGAATTATTGTAGTTCGAAAAATCGGTCAGCTACTGTATATCGAACTCCAAGAAGATCGGAAAACAGTTCAGTATATCAATAATTATAAAATTATCAATATATAAAATGTGCCAGCAGGAGAGCTTTGTAGTTCAGAAGCATGCATATTGTGTACCCGTGTTACCAGCTCACTTAGTGCACCGATACGTATCCTGCCGTTTAGTGAAAGCCCACCATGAGTGCCCCTCGTGAGATGCATGTTCGCGCACCCTTGTGTGAAGCGTCACTTCGCATCATGCATTTGACAAAGGGGCACACCTCTGCGTGCCACTCCGCGGGTGTGAACATGCTCTCACTATTTCATAAGGACACATCAGGGTGTCGGGTTCATATTTTGTGCTGTGTGGCCCAAGCGCCTTTGAGGTTGACATCAAAGCTGCTGCAAACTTTGCTTTGGGAAAAGCCACTGCTTATCATTGGAGGTGCAATTCTGTTACTGGTACACGATAAACCTAGAAGTAAAACAGGCTGTGGAGAGTCGCCGCAAGCCTTCGGTCAGCAAAACTGGCCTTGCCGTGTGACAACCAGTGTATCGAAGTTTGGGTTCTCTGCATGTCAGCAGTTTCACATTAAAAACAAGCATGCCAGAGCGAAGACCTATTTCAATCGGACTCGCGGTTTTACAGCATTAACGCTATTGGCATGCGACCAAAGCTAAGCAGCCAGCCTGGCTCTGTACATGAAAAACGATCGTGGGGCATCATTCGGAGAAGCACCTCTTACAGTGGCATAGCGCGCAGTTCAATATTTTGAATGTTTTGCTGTGATAAAGGCAAACACCACTCCTATACTTTTGCATGGGATTTTCAAGGGGATATTCTGGCAGTTTGATATAAGCAATAATTTGATATACCTGGGTGTAATATACTGTAACGAAGTGTTCTTAACTTTGACTTCCGTGACTGCACGAAGACTCCGCTGCATTGATGGCATAAATTAACTTAATTTAATAAAGATGAGCTCAAACAATAATCAAATCAAATCAAGTGATGCAAATTAAATAACAAACTCAGATTAACAACAAATCGGTTAGGCATACGCGACATCTTTAGCAGGGGTCCTGAGCAGCAGCTCGAACGGTCGCCGTCCTCTTCCTCTTTCACTTGCCGCCAAAGCCCCTCTGACAAATGTTTTCCCGGGATTCAGGAGGCACTGTTTGTTACCAAGCGGAAATGCGCTTACCGGAGCCAATGGGAAGACTTTCTTTAGAACTGAAGAACCAATAAGACGCCGGTGCCCACGAGGTTGTTTCCTCGCGAGCGCCGCATGAATTTCAAGAAGACTCCACTCTTCGCTTGGCACACAAATACACAAAACGCCAACCAAAAACATATGGACAGCAAAGACACAGAGGGTACAGAACACAAGGCTCCGTCCGCGCTGTCAGCCGTCGCCCCCAAATCCTCAGGGGTCTGAATGTCAACTGGCTGGGACGCGAGCTTCCAACAGCTCGCCTCCTCCGCAGCCAACCACTTTCAAGTGGCGTGGATTGCAAAGAATAGCCTCCCAAGAAAAGTCAAAGGATGCCGCAGCACGCCCCCGCGTGTGAGCAAGGCCATCCGTATAATGGCGCACCCTTAGGCCAACAAGAGGGAAAAAGCACAGTCACGACGCGTGGGCAAGAAAACAGACCACTCCCAGGCTGTAAACGGGTCAGGAAAATCGGCGCATGACATGGACGTAGCTCGCTATGCGACAATATCCAGGATCGACTGTGTTGCCTCTTTCTCGTCTTGTCTGTAATGCCATTTTCAATCATGCTCAGTAAGAATCATGCACATGTGGCACGCTCGGGATAGTTACAGTAAAACCTCCATAATTTGAACTCTGGTAATTCGAAATTCCATATAGCTTAATGAATTTTTGTTTGGCAACTGTCTGCACAATGCCAGGTCACGGGGACGATGCCCTTTCAGCACTACGAGCTGTATACACTTTCGTGTAAAATTAGCCGGTGTTTAACTCTACTTTTAACTAAGTAAGGCGTGTGGAAGCACTGTTCAGCATGGTTTGGCATTCAGAGACTGGCGCAGTGCTTGGAAAAAGGTTAAATGTCTTTAGTTGGTTTGATTCTGGTGGAGAGGAGAGGTACAGTATCTCTTGCACTTCTTGGTGCACATCTACATTTGCAATTGGAGGTACTTATGTCATCCATTCTATACATATTGCAAACTAGCCTCCAACATGACGAGCAGATGGATGCTAAATGAGAAGCAAAATGCTATATCATTCTGAATACTGCACAAAGAATGTTTGTATCGCAATTTCGATACAAAATTACGTGCACATTGTTTTTGACGCATTTTTCTTACTTTTGTGTTGCGGCTATGCCTTTTCTATGAAATACGCTGTATGTGTTATCACTTAAAAGGAAGTTCCTTCATGTGATTAATATTTGGTGTGGCTGAACGTTGTTCCCAGTTTAAAACTTGCTTGTGATAAATTGCTAATTTAGAAAAACATGTATTGTGAGCATGGTGCATGAAATTCCACCTCTTTTTACCTGTACATACCTATCATCGTCATCATTCACGCTTTCCTGAGCCTCACCGCTATCCAATACTCCCTCTCCGAGCTCTTCCTCTGTACTCACAGCAACTATCAGCACTGGCCTAACTTCTGAACAATCAATGGTCTTGCTCGAAGTTTTTTTGAAGCACAAAGACTCTTGATGTGTGTACCTGAGATTTAGGCCAGACTTGCCACTTGTGTGGACGACCATATCACGCTTTCTCATCAGAACGCAAAATCATTGAAGACCAAGTTGCCAACATGCTTGCGCAAAACATTGTCCTCTCATGTGCTTATTGGGAAAAAGGATGGTTCTGTGCGGTTCCGCATAGATTACTGGGCCCTCAACAGGATAACACGTAAAGATGTTTATGCGCTGCCATCGCATCGATGACGCATTGGACTGCCTCCAAGGAGCTGAATATTTCTCGAATCTCAACCGAATTCCTGCACATGAATCTGACGACAAGACTGCCTTTGCTATCCCCGATGGTCTTTATGAATTTAATGTGATGCCTTTCGGGTTGTGTAATGCTCCAGCCACCTTCGAGCACATGATCTACACCGTGCTTCGGGGAATGAAATGGACGTCTTTTTGTCGGACTTCGCTCAGCACTTGCACCAAGCCGCAGAAACTCAGCGGCACTTCCGTCCCATCTATTCGCCGCACGTCTATACACACGAGGGCGAAAGCAAAAGCGCAAAACATGGGAGGAGGACTTCTCCCTCGCGCCTAAATTTTCCCCTCGCACCGACACTCCACTGCTTGTCTGCGCCCTCATGCAAACCGCTGCAATCGTTACAACTCCACTCGTTTTGAATTTGAACCGACGTCTGCGTCGGTCGCCTGTGTAGTCTAGTGCTGTGAATTCTCTGTGTGTTGGATTATCGGCCAAAGTCGCGATTGTTCTTTGCAGCTTTTGCACGCTGTGCATCTCACTACAGCTGGCTCCCCACCCTTTCGTGAGATGAGAGACTTGTCTGCGTGCAGCTCCAGTTCCATGGACCCATCTCTTTTTCTGATAGTGCTGGCCATTACAGTCTGGGACAGCCGCTGTGGTTGGTGTTGTTGAACTTGTTACCTTCATGTTCTGTGGAGAGGCGTAAGTGCACTTCGAAGACGACGGTTGTTCCAGGAAGGGTAGTGTAAATTTTTAATCGTATTTTGTTTATGTATAGCACTTTGACATATGATTACTTTCATCAGATACCTACCAACCACCACGCATACTAGAACACATGCATTTACTCTTTCTGCATTGCTTGGTTGGTATGGAATGCGTGGAATGAATATGTGAATCATTTATTTAATTTCATATAAACTGTTCATATGCTGACACAAGCAATGCCGGAAAATTGGGTTCTTTTGTATTGATAAAGCAAGTACACAAGATTACAGTATTAGCGAAGAAAATTACTGTAACTTTTTAGCCATGGAAAGTGGGTGTGTGCGCGAGTGATACTCCGTCGCATCTTTTCATTCTCTATTTCACATGCAGGTAATAAAAAAAATGGAAACAATATGTGTTCTTTGTGCCATTTCTTGTCGTGGTCGGGTACACTTGCTCGCGAGCGCCTGCGCCCTCGATAGCGCTATGCCTGTGGTTTTTCTTTCCATCATACTGTTCCAGCCGCAAGTCGGTCATGCCGCAGCATGAACGGTAAGGTGCAGTAGAAAATCCGCAGGCAGAGCGTTCTTGCGGGCATGGGAGCCGCGAGCGCGTAACCTACGCTGCTTGAAGCAACCTAGCAACACCCCCTTCAGTGCGTCGGCTTTTTGGACTGCTCCGCTATACGGCCTCCCCCGTCAAGTCAATTTTTTACATACTCCCACCCGCTACGAAGGGGAGTTTGGCGCTAGTGTCTGTAATTCGTGGCCGCTGGGAGGTATAGGAAGTTTCACCCCCCCTGCTTGCACCTCTCACAGAAGTTCTCACATGTCTTGCACAAGCCGGTCTCCAGCTCAACACTAAAAGTGCCACTTAGCAAGCAAAACAATCAAAGTCCTCAGCCATGTCATTAGCAAGGTGGGCATGCAGCCCGATCCTGACAAAATTGCAGCTTTAAATAATTTTCCTCGGCCCAAACGTCAGAAAGAACTCCATAGCTTCCTTCGGTCTCCCATGCGGCCTCTACACTCTGCCCCTCACGTCAGCTTTTTGATGATCATCTGAATGTTGCCCCCATAAACGTGTCTCTGCTGGACATCAGCACTGACTTCCCGGCCTTGCGGCAGGCTGATCCTTACTGCAGCACAATCATTGCTCGCCTCCGCGGTCAATCACCGGCACCCAGCAGGCGTGTCGTCAGCTCTGCCTTTTCTGATTTCAACACTGGACACTCTACAGCTCTGTTCACTACCCTACTGGTCACGATGGAAAATAGCGCGAAAGTACACGAAGGACGGAAGGAAGTAAGACACGGACAAGCCTTGCCTTTGTGAACAGTTGCGGTGTGTCTGTAGACTCATTCATGGAAATTCTGTCCTTTTATCTATCTTCTACAGTTATCGGTTGGGAAGGAAGCTGCTACATTCAACGCACTGGTGTTTGTATTGGTTCGTGCGTTGCTCCCGTACTAAGCAATATTTTTCTCGCGCAGGTGGGCAGGAACATTCTTCGTAATTCAGTTGGATTGGTTTATAATATTTGCAGATATGTGGATGACTACCTAGTGTTTACTGTTCAGTCTGATCTAAATCATAGCATTCCTGACATTTTGAAGGTTTTTATAGATTGCAGCTCAGGCCTGAAGTTCACTGTTGAGCATCCTAAAGATTTGGCACTACGGTTCCTCGACTTATCCTTGTCCGTATGCCGGGATCACGTTTGTTGGGCTTACAGCCCCCGATCTGCCAAAGCACTTCTTAGTTTTGCCTCTGGACATTCAAAAATTATTAAGAATGGTATCGCGACGTCCTGTCTCAAAGCAGCAATCACAAAATCCTGTATTCATTCCTTACAAAAGAGCGTCTTTGCACAGGTCAACAGGTTGAAGGAATCTGGCTATCCCATGCATGTTATTAAGATGACTTGTGGAAAACTGGTGCATTGGATTAAGGCAGGCCATAAGTCAAAACTTGTTACACGGGAGCGTCAAAAGGTTGGCGTCGTGCCGTATGTCCATAGGATGGCACACGGACTAAAGAAAGTGGGAAGCCGCTATGGGGTTTCCGTGGTTTTTTCTGGACCGACAAAATTGAACAGTCTGTGCTCTCATATTCGAAATCGGCAGGAAACTGGCGGCGACAAGAAAAAGAGGCGTGGGTGCTTCGTTAAACACCGCTCGCCGTTTGTACCCTGTGGGATCGGCGTGGTGTATAAGCTGCCTTTGTCTTGCGGAGGCGTTTACATAGGACAAACGGGGCGGTGTCTGAACGTTAGGCTAGGGGAACACCACAACTCCTTAAAAGATCAGTCTGGGAATCTTCCGGAGCATTGCCGCGCTTGTAGCATTAAAGAGAACCATAAGGGGAATCAAAAGTGCACATCGCTTTTTTCTATGGCCACCGTTCTTTTTAGACATCGTGACAAGCTGGTTCGTGAAATTATGGAGGCTTACTATATTAAAAAACGTCAAAATTTGTGTGTCAGCGAACCGTCGGTTAACTTGGTAGATTGCAAATTTGATTTCTTAGACTCTACTTTACGTTAACTTTACTTATCTACACTTAGCTGTACCTTCCCCCCCCCCCCCCCCCCCAGCAATGAGTGGCACGTGTTACTGTGTGTCACTGTCTATGTTATGACCTAGCTTCCCATTTAGGAGGCTGCTTCTCTCTCTCTCTTCTCTCCCCGTTTGTTTCTTCTGTTATTTTTTTCATGTGACCTGTATTTATTGCGTGCTTCAGCAATAAACCCTGCAGTTGTGAGTTAGCGCTTGTCCGTGTCTTACTTCCTTCCGTCCTTCATGTACTTTCGCGCTATTTTCCATCATGAATGTTAACCAACTCGCCCAACTTTCGGCATTACCTACTGGTCACGGTGGGTTCCAGTTGTCCCTCGCTCTCTTATCATCGAGTGCTGGACACTTACCACGACAGTGCCACTGCCGGTCATTTAGGCCACTACAAGACATGTGGCCACATAAAAAGCCACTACTTTTGGCCCGGGCCTTCTACCAGCGTCTCCAAATATATTTCATCCTTTGCATCTTGCCAGCATCGTAAGCAGTCGACCTCTCTTCCTGCTGGCTCCCTGCAGCCTCTTTGCCTTTTGATTCTGTCACCATTGACTTATTCGGCCCCATACCTCTCACGCTCGCCAGTCACCATTGGTTGTAACCGCCATTGACCATCTGACGCGGCACGCTGAAACGCCTCTCTTTGTTCTAGTGGCGCTTCTGAAGTTGCAGAGTTTGCAGGCAATCATCTTGCACCATGGTGCTCCTTGTATCCTGATTAGTGACTATGGGAAGACATTTCTTTCCCAAGTCTTTGCGGAAGTACTCTGCGCCGCCAACACCGTCCACAAGACATCCTCCAGCTATCATCCTCAGACCAACGGCCTCATCGAGCGCTTTTACCGCACCTTGTCCGACATGATTTCCATGTATGTTGGTCATGATCTTAAGAACTGGGACAACGTTTTGCCTTTTGTTACCTATGCATATAATTTGGCCATTCAACACACCACTGGCTACAGCGTTTTCTTCTTAGTGTATGGCTGTCAACCCACAACACTATTCAACACCACCTTCTCTGCTCCTGCCTTCCCATCTGCATCGTTGGGCGACCTGCTTGCTACACATATGGCCCATTGGTGATAAATTGCTCACCGCAAAACTGAAGCTGCCTAGCAAGAATGGAAACATTGCTGTGACCAGCATCACCGCACTGTCTCTTTTTGCCCCGTGATCAGTTCGCACTCCTGGATTGTGCGAGAAGTTTCCACCGCTACATCGATCCTTGCACCGTGCTTCAGCAAACATCTCCATGAACTACCACGTTGTCCCATTGCACACTGTCGCCGATCGATGTCGGCTCTCAGAAGTTCACGTTTTGCGCATGAAGCCGTACGCCTACCGGCCCACTTCCACCTAAACAGCGACCAGAAGGGCTGCTTCCTTGCCGAGGGGATTTATTTTAGTGCAGTGCATGAACTTTTACCTCTTTCACCTGTACATATCCATCATCGTAATCGTTCATCGGTGTTCGGAAGATCGCGCGCAGAGTTCCAGATATGGCCTGGAATGAAGATGTTTGAGCTATGGCTTACCGTATTGTTTTTCTACCCATCATCGTAATCATTCATCGTACCCATCATCATCATCATTCATCAGTGTTCGGAAGATCGCACAGAGTTCCAGATATGGCCTGGAATGGAGACGTTTGTTTGAGCTATGGCTCACCATATTGTTTTTCTACCCACCATCGTAATCATTCATCGTACCCATCATCATCATCATCATTCATTGGTGTTCGGAAGATCACGCGCAGAGTTCCAGATATGGCCTGGAATGAAGACGTTTGCTTGAGCTATGACTCACCATATTGTTTTTCTACCCATCATCGTAATCATTAATCATACACATCATCTATCACCGGTGTTCGGAAGATCGCACGCAGAGTCCAGATATGGCCTGGAATGAAGACGTTTGTTTGAGCTATGGCTCACCATATTGTTTTTCTACCCATCATCGTAATCATTCATCGTACCCATCATCATCATCATTTATCGGTGTTCGGAAGATCGCACGCAGAGTTCCAGATATGGCCTGGAATGGAGACGTTTGAGCTATGGCTCATCATATTGTTTTTCTACCAATCAATGTAATTATTCATCGGTCTTCGAAAGATTGTGCGCAGAGTTCCAGATATGGCTTGGAATGAAGACTATTGTTTGAGCTATGGCTCACCGTATTATTTTTCTACATATCATCGTAATCATTCATTGTACCCATCATCATCATCATTTATCGGTGTTCGGAAGATCGCACGCAGAGTTCCAGATAGGGCCTGGAATGGAGACGTTTGTTTGAACTATGGCTCACCATATTGTTTTTCTACGAATCATCATCATACATTGGTGTTCGGAAGATCACGTGCAGAGTTCCAGATATGGCCTGGAATGAAGACGTTTGCTTGACCTATGGCTCACCGTATTGTTTTTCTACCCATCATCGTAATCATTCATCATACCCATCATCATTCATCGGTGTTCGGAAGATTGCACACAGAGTTCCAGATTTGGCCTGGAATGAAGTTTGTTCGAGCTATGGCTCACCGTATTGTTTTTCTAACAGGTGATGCTGCTTTCAAGCCCATCACTGGAAGAGCTGTATCAGCAGACCTGTGCCTTGGCCGAGGATGAGTCGCGCTCAGGGACTGCTTTGCACCCAGCTCGTGTGCTGTCGTTCCTGGTGGGGCTCAAGGGCAAGAGTGAGACAGTGGCCATTGGAGGACCCTGGTCACCTTCTCTTGATGGACTGAACCCTGACTCAGATCCCCAGACCCTGATTCGGACTGCTGTACGCACCTGCCGTGCTCTGACTGGCATTGACCTGTCGGCCTGCACCCAGTGGTCAGTGCTAATCTCGTTTCCTGCTTGCTCGACCTGCTTGTATACTGACCTCCCGTTCAGCTGGTAGTTCTGCCACATTGTGCTTTGCATATTACTTATGACTCTCCTGGTTGTTGCATTCTTCAGTTGAATTTGGATTTTTTTTTTTTTCTGTGATGGGATAGGATAGTGAAGCCTAATGAGGTAACACGAACCTTGTGCAGCTTTCCTTTTGTACAGCTTTCCGACCTTTGAGACTTGGCTTGCACCCGCCAGAGTGTTGCTAGTAACTGGGTCATTGTCATTTTTGTTTTTACTTGAGGTGTTTAATTAGAAGATGGGTTGAGGCAAGCAGCCAGTAATCGTGGTGTGAGTGTCTGTGCTGTACAGATGCCTTGAGATGGATGTCATATGGTGTCAAGAAACCATTGCAAATGGTACTGCTGCTATCTACGGGCACAGTTATACAGTCACCAGCGCAGAGTTTTTTGCTGGTCTTCCTAGTTGGTTAGAGGTTGCATAAGCAGTTTTTACATCACAGGGCCTTTATACCTTATATGCTTAGGCATTCTGACAGCTTGATATGGTGCTTGCCTGCAACAGAGGTCTTTTAGTTGCCATTGTTTGGATATTTGACAAATGGTTTATGGACCATGTTTAGCTAATAGATTACTTACAATGGTTTTGTTTCAGACAATGGCTCTTAGTGGCTGTATAGCCATTGATTATGACTCTGTTGCACGTGTGTTCAGTTCTTAGTTCTTTTTGTCAGTCTGCACTGATATATGAACTGTAGGTGGTGTTTTATAGTGTATAACCTACGCTAAGACTTGAAAAAACTAATTTAGAATGTTGGGTACAGGTTACCTGCGAATGTTTTTTCTTTGGGGTGGCGGGGTCAAGGTTGGCTTCAGCTTTATGGCAATGCACAGCCTCCCTTACAGAGTTCGACATCTTTGTCATCATCAGTGTGCATTGTGCTGGTGAGGGTCTAACAAGTGGCACTGCCAAATCCACAGTTAAACCTGGTTATAACAAAATTGTAAAAGGCTCGCAATTTTTTGTTACATCCAGGTTTTCGTTGTATGCAGCTTTTGTGCGAAGGCTTGAAAGGGCAGTGCAGAATGAGAAACTAAAATGAGAATTAAATTTAGGGAAAATTAACCTTGAAGTGTTTACAGTAAACTCTCATTAGTGCTTAAGGTTATAGGGCGGAAAAATATTATTGCGGGGTGATGGCAGCAGCAGCCTCCATCTTCGCCGTGACTTGCACGGCATGTCTACGAGAACGGACAGGGGGAGGGGTGTGGCGGAGGCACCATAGCCAGGCTAGGGGAGAGCGCGTGTGGTCGTGCCGCCACAGGGCAAGGAGACGCCTGCATCTTTGTGCACGTTTCCGCTCTCTGTCTGCCCGCCTCTGCTGCCTCATCACCTCAGGAAACGGACTTTTCGCCTCGCACTGTCGACGCTCTTAGCTGTTCCCGCTTCAGACGCGCAAGAGCTATCAGCACCGCAGTCTTGCAAGCAACTGCGTGACGCCGATGGGTGCACACTGCTCACCCTGTGTCTTTTTTTTCTTCGCCCTGCTATTTTTCGCTGCTTTTGAGCCTGAACTGTTGTCGTGCCATGTTCCAAAAGCGAAAACAATGGAAACAGCTGCCGCATTTGCCACGTTGGTACACTGTCAGAACTGAAACACAGCGCATTGTATCAACTGCGGTCACTCGTTGCGATCGTATATGTTTCTCTCAGTTCATGCTTTATCGTCGTGAAAGTTTCCCAGTTCTTTCAAATGTCCAGTAATTCAGCAATACCTAAGAGATAGTCGCCGTAGCGAGTTTGTTGTATCAAGGTCAACCGCCGTAGCTTGTTTGTTACGTGGAGTTGTCAAATGCACATGCTTCCGTTGGGGAATTGAAAAACTTTGCAATATCAAGGAATGTGCTTCATGGGGGGGGTTGCTACATTGAGGTCTAGCAGTACATAGTTTGTTTATTCTACAATGCCATGCTGGCCATGCTTACAGCACACTTTAGAATGCTGTTGGGCCCTCGGAGCTGGGTGCCGTAATGCGTTCAGGTCAGTTTTTACTGTTGGGCAGCCTTGTTTAGCCATCATGAATGTTCTTCGAAGCAATCTTTCATAGTGACATTTAAGGTGAAAATTCTGCGACAACCACAATGTTTTACAGTTTCATGAAATGTTTAATTCATGCACACTATCTGGAATGTGGGAAGCAAAATTACCTCAGAATGGCAAAGGCCTCCGCAACTCTTTTCCGTGTGCAGTGCAGTAAAGCTGGAAACTTGATATGTGGCGTTTCATGTGAGGAGGCTTCACTGTACAAATAGTCTGGACCACCTTGGCGGACTTGGAGTTGCGGCATGCTGGAAGGACAGAAATGCCACACTGGTGGAAAGTATGGAGGCACACATTGATTCCACAGGGGCATGAAAAAATGAGCAACAAGGTAGTTATCACTCTAAATGACTGGTTGCTACAGGCTCTGTTGGCTGGCTGATGAGGATGGCTAATACCACCATCATCGCAGGCTAGTGGCGAAACCCCAAAATGAAACTGTATGGCTGGAAACATCGTCGATGTGTTGATTGTCAGCACTCCTACTTTTGTGTACACATCAGAGGGGTGCAGGAAACAGTGATATGCAGTCCAAGTTTAGTGACGAATAGTTGAACAGTCATTTGTCGAGCAGCTCACACCTTGGCACAGTGCAAGCTGCAAGGCATCTGAATAAACAAGCTTCTAATGTCACTGGCTTACATGGGTGTTCAGTGGGAGTCTGGCGAGTCTGAATTATCAAACTTTCCTAATTAATGAGGTTTTACTGTGCATATTTAGAAGTGGCAGTAAAGCCTTGGATGACAGCAGTGGGAGCAATGACTGACTGTCGGAATCAGACAGCAGGAGTGATGTTTTTGTTATGAATTTGTCTTGAAAACAAAATTATCACTTGTTGCACAGTTGTAACTGCCTAGTCATGCTTTTTTTCTTCAGGAAAATGTTTAATTTATTCGTGATGGTATTTGTTTAATTTCATGCAGTCTAAGGTTGGGGTGCGGGTTACTTGTATATGGTACGTATATGAGTCATGACATCGCATGACAAGGAAGCTTGCATACAAAGCATTTCAAAGCATTTCTGTTTTTTTTATCTCCTAGCAAGTAACGTGCTATTCATCTTATAGGTCAAATTTGTTTTGAGGTAAAATTCAGATGAATAGGGCTAGTAGAACACTATTCCGATATTACCATTCTTGCGTACTAATGTTTAACCTTCTAAAATTTCTTGCACATGCTAAAGGTAGAAAAGTGTCAACAAAGCTAGTTGGCTAAAATCTTCTTAAAAAAGGAAACATGTATACAGAGTAGTGTCACAGTTCACTCTCTTCAGGTCAAACTTCTAATCTCGAGCACACTTCACACAAGCGAACAATTACGGTAAGATTCCCGAGTGCAGTTACAGCTTTCTCAACTCAAGGGGAAATTCGTCAGCATCTGAGGCTTGAACCCCAGACCACATCTACCAGGTAACCTGGATAATTAGGATGTAGGTCAAATTCATTGATAACTTGAACCAAGATTTAGCGTAAAAGAATTTTCTTTCTGTTGCAAAAGTTCAAGGAGGATCTAAGCTTAAAGCTTTAATTTATAGCTGTGCAGCTGTGTTCAGGTTAACAATATTGTGTTTAAATTTCACTTCACCTTGAGTGATTCCCCCTTATAGGTTTCCTCTTCGATTTGATAGATCTGCCTTGACTTGCCAGCTTCAAGCTTTCTTGGTTTATTTAGTTGCTATTTATCTCTGTTTCCTTTGTAGCTAGCATATGACCATGCAGAGGTGGATGTTATGGATTAATTATTTGTTTAGTAGTACCTGGTTAGTATTTTGCTAGCTTCTAGTTGTGTTCCTTTTAGTGTCTTGGAACAAGGTCTGTGTTTGATGTGGCTGGGTGCCTTGCATTCTTGCATTTTTACACACGTGCTTATGGTGTCGTGCTTTGGGTGCAGTTGTGTGTACGGTCCAATTTCTGTGGCATTTCCTCTTGCAAGCTGTCCTGCTGCCCATCTCATTTATTTTTGGTGTCCACTTCCTATCTTGTTCTTTCTCCAGTCTTTTTTGCTTTTACATGCATGGTTTGCCATGTTTGTTCTAGCAGAGATAAAGTTGGGTTGACACTTGTGAGAAGATGGAATGGGAATGTGTTGATTATATCAATTTCACACCAATTCCTTTCCTCCAGTGTGGCAGCAGACTTTACGGCCTCTTCTTTCCTGTTCGCCTCTTTCTACTTTGTTTCTGCCAGCTTGGTAGCTTTGCTTGTCCAAACCACGTCTGAGCAGCTCCCCATTTCCTGAATCCACGAGGAGGGACAGAATTTGGCCAACCAGTAACATTGTGCACCTTTTCTATATATCCATTTGCGCCGTTCTGCCCTCGTGAATATTTTAAAGTGAGCATGCTGAACTCCTTTGAAGGTTAAAGGAAGAGTAATCTGCTTCACTGTGAGCAAGTGTTATTAGAGGTATTAAAACCTAACTTAGCAAGCATTTTTTCTTTTCTTCAGCGTTTGAGACTGAAAAATGTCCTGGTTGTGTTTTTTAAAATTGCTTTCTGAACGTCAGTGCTGACCTGTAGGAATAGCAGCTCTAGGTTGTGATAGGCTCGGCAGCAAAGCCCAAATTGGGCACCATTGACACTGATTGGTGTGTTGCTGGTCTTTTCGGTTTTCTTTCTTTTTTTTTTTTTATCTAGTGCACCATTCTTGCTGCGCAACAAAATTGTCAATTTTTCAAATGCTGTTAAAGATGCCTCGTTCATTTAGTCATCATGAAAGAGGCTGCACAGGTTAGAGCACTGCACGGGCCTGATCTTCCGGTCCTGGCCCGGCCCAAGCCTACCAGTTTAAGCCCGAGCCCAGCCCGGGCCTGGCCCAGACCGGACCCACGTTTCCATGACTAGGCCCGCCTGAGGCCTGGCAAAGTCTGCTTAGATATCTAGAATATGTACTGCTTAACCAGTACATGAGAAAAAAAAAAAACCTTATAATATTCTTCTCAGCAGAGAAAGGCACAGTTATAGTGCCCGCAGAAGTAAAGGTTTGGAAAAGAAATTTTTGGGAAGACATTTTATTCAGTTACAATATATGTTTAAAAGCTATGGATTATAGGCATTTTAAATATATGGCACCTTATTAGAAATTAGCTATTTGGCCAAGTTCTTTGCTTAAACACATAGATTCCTAAATCAATACGCTCTAATCTAATGCTGTTTCACAGAATAGGAACTTTTTTTCGGGGGCGGGGAACGAAGGCAGACAATCGAAGGCCATATTTGAACAAACTGCTGTGTGCCGAGCAATCGATTAAAGGTCTTCCAGCAGCTCTTATGAGGCTTGAGATGTCCAGTTCTTAATGATTACACAAAACCAAGAAGATATAGAGCGCCTACTCATAGGTTCGACAGTGCTTGCTCACTGGTATTGTGTACTTCAGGAGGCGCGTGCTTGTGCAAACACGCTGTATGTCATGCGTTACATCCCTCCATAAGGCCTTCACTGTATATTAAAGCTGGCTGCTGGGTTTCCCCGCTTTTTCTTTTCAACTTTTTGGGCTTATATTTTTTAACAGCGCCAGGTATGCACGTGCGAAGTTAGTACTTTGACAAACCACATGAGTGGCCTGATTAAACCCGGTCTACAAATAAACTTTCTCTCATTCTGCATCAACAATGGTACCACTGTAGTGGTTTATTCATGAATCACTCGATCGAATTTTTAGGCAGGATTCCTTCATTTCTGAAAGAAGCTGTGCACAGCTGGGCCCACCACTTCAAGCCTGGGCCCGGGCCAGGCCCGCAACATCAAGCCCGAGCCCAGCCTAGGCCCGGCAAAGCAGCATTTTTCCAGCCTGGCCTGATCTCGTGCAGTACTCTAGCACAGGCCCCTAACATTTTGTTAACTCTTCTTTTTTTGAACAGCAGAAGGCTAATTTTTATAAGTTAGTGTTTGTTAAGTATTAACAGTGATGTATGCTTTGTATACAAGGCACTTGCACACATACGGGTGTACAGTTGTTGATTGCTGCAGTCGAAGTGTGTGGACTGGAGGTGAGACGTGCCGTTATGTCCCCTGTGTTGTGGCTAGCTTGCAAACGTGGCCAGCTCGTCTGGTGACAATGTAGTAAGAGCATAATGGGATGGAAATTTACTGTTGCTGAGTGTGCCTATAAATAAGATATGCTGATAATATTTCTCACAAGCTCTACAGATACCCCATCTCACTTAGCAGCTGACATATTAGTTACGAGTACAGAAAATACTTCTCGAGTCAGCATATGTAATAATAATAATTGGTGCACAGGAAGGGAAAGGCGCAGTTTCTGTCACACTTGTTAGATACTGTGCCTTTCCCTTCCTGTGAACCAATTATTATTACAGATGCTGATTCTGGGAGTATTTTTTGTGCTCTTAACTAATATGTCATCTGCCAAGTGAGATGGGGTGGGTATCTATAGAGGTTGTGAAGAATATTGAAGGATTGGAATATGCTTGATTTCGCTGCCTAGAGGTGTAGGAGGTAGTTGTATACCTCGACATTTATGGTGCTGTGACGTGCACCAGGACATGCTCCTGTTAGCATGTTTCTTTTAAGGTTATGTTTCACTGGTTAAAACAAGATAGCATTGATTGAATCTGTGCTTGTTCAGCTCCTGGGGATAAAACTGCTGCTACAGCTGATTAGTAATTGGCATTTATTTTGTGTCCTCAGTGCCCCCTTGTAATAGAAGTTGTAAACGCTCGCCAAAATAAGGTGCAGTATATTACATTGGGGTTTGCAGGGAGCACAAACATTGAGAGATGCGAGAATAGCATGTTACATTGGCAAAACATGGGAAAGTTGTTTTTATGCAGTGCTCATAATAAAGCACTGATGGGTCCGGGCATTCAAGTCAGTTTCCTTTGGTGCAGTTTTGGTCTTTGCGAAGGTGCCCTGCTCTGTTGAACATTTATTCCAACAGTTGCAATATTATACTCGTGATTAATTATCCTAGTTTCCCACGGTTCTATGAGAAATTTTAGATCAAGCATTTCTCATAAAATTGTGTGTTAGCTGCCACATTTTCTTTTTTGATGCTACATCATGTTACGAGCATCAGCAGGAACGAAAGCATGATGGAAAAGCGACTGTGTCATCTTAGTTGCATGAAGGGGGAGTTTGAGGTTCAGAAGGATTTTCAAAGAAATATTATTAGATTGCAGTCTCAAACTGTTCATTCTAACCACAACTGAGGCCCCCCATCCCCAACAAATGCAGACTGCATTTAGAATATAGAAGCAGTCGATACATTGCTGCTGTTTTTGAGGCAACAATTCAGATAGTATAGAAGAGCAAAGCCAAACCTGTACTATGTTAATGCACACTGCCTCCCAAGCAGCAGCAGCAGCAGTAGCTGTTGTCACCATTGCTACTTACGCGTTTCGAACTGTCCAGTCCTGTGCCTGTTCACCCTTCCTTTCTTCCTTTAGTCCATTCAACTCTTTCATCTTTCTATGTCTTCTTTTCCTCAATGACCGACCCTGCATGTTTTCTTCATTCAAAGCCACTTTCTCCTTCCCACTTGCATGCCATACTCTTCCCCAAGGTCAATAAAGAAAAAAAACAAAAATGCTGGCTTCTCCTAGCAACTTTCAAGCCTAGGGGGCAAAGGCTGCTTTAGCTACCTTGAAAAAAGCTTAAATAAAATACTTCACGCAGTATTCATACTTTGATTCTGAACATAATATCAGGTGCATATTGAAGCATTTTTATTTTTTGTCTTCTGTGGAATTTAAAATTTTCCTCCGTGTAAAGTTAGGGGCTTTAGTCATGGATTTCAGCGGGTCCACGCAGGACAAAACGCTGTACGAATTGATTACAGATTTAATGGAAACACATATTGGACCCTATAGTGCAAAGAAATAGTTTCTGCACTGAGTTAAAATCATCAGTGAGACCAGACTAGTCTGCAGAGGCCATTGAACTGTCATTTGTGAAAGAGATTTGCAGGAGAGATGATTGACCTTGGCAAGGGCCCCAACTACATTACGTGTACCCTGCATCACATGATGCTTTGTTTGTAGTGCTCGCTCGCATGCTGCAACAGTGAGCAGCATCAGGAGTGGGTAGTCTGATGTTTTCTTAGTGTGCAAGTTGTGGAAGTTTTTGAATTCGACTCGAGGTGAGCGCTGAGTAGTGTTGAACATTGTTCGAAAGCTCAAATGGCATATGCATCATGCGAAATGACCAGCTAATTCTAGTTTGGAAAAAAAAGAAAACATGCACAAACAATAGTTTCTTCCTGTGTTATATCATTTAGAGTGAGTGCACTGATGATAGAGAAGTTGTCCTCTATTAACAAGGTGCCACATTCTAATCACTAAGAGACCACTTGCGGTAAAAATGAAGCATTTATAAGCTAGAAAAGGTAAAAAATAAATGCAGGTGTCATTATTGCCAGCTGATATCGCAAGTAAAATGCATGCATTTACACTGATTTTGGGGCTCAGGTTCAAAGGTAACCCAAGCTAAAGTCTGATCGTGTAATGGAAGCGGCGCATTTTTTGCATGATAGCAAACCGCGATACGTTGGGGCGCCACCAAAGCATACTTCGGCTCGCTGCATGTGCATGTGCGGCGGAGGAGTTGCACGAGGTGGTGTTCTCGCAGTGACAGAAGTGATTCTGCCAAAGCAAAACAGAGGTATGAAGTACTGTTGTGCTGCCGGCTACTGCATGAGTATGCAGAACACTAAAAAATGAGATCCACCTGATACTATACCGATTTCCTTGTTAGCTCTTCTGCGTACGGTCATTTTTGAATGAAAAGGTCTCGTTCCGAGACGTCTCGTATTTGTTGTGGAAACGAAAAGAGCCAAGTTTTTCTTTCTGCATAAACTCGGAGAAATCGCCAATTGACTGCGATGGCTTGGAGAGAGGTGTTGGGAAGTTGCAAGGTTTTATACCACACTTAAAAAAAGAAGGGAATGAAGAATTGTCCTGCGCCTCGCGCCTTGGGCGTGACTGGTTCCGGCCGATTCGTTATGGGGTCTTGTTGCTTTGTTAGTGCTCTGAAACTAACCGAACCGACCAAAATTGAGCATGCCACGTCTGCACACAAGACAGGATGGGTGCTACCACCCATCCTGTATTTTTTGTTGTTTACGCTTATTTCTACATTTCTTTTTTTTTTCTTTTTCTTTTTTTTTTTTGTGTCGCCGTGTGTTAAAGCTGCCAAAGCAGATTGCTTTCATTTTGTCAAGGAAGCTTCTTTCTCTGTGTATCCATTTTTGTTTGTGATAAGCAAAACTTTCTTTGGGATTCATGGTGTTATCCGTCACATGAGCAAATGAACAACGTGCTTCTACTCAAGTCTCCTATAATTGCCTGCTGGTTAATGAGAACGTGGAGTGGGAAGTGGATGTGTTCATTCTGAGGGTGTTTGAGAAATGGTACGGCCAATATTATCACTCCAGAGGAGCAAGGGAGAAGGCAACAAGTGTGGGAGATTTTATCTTGTACTCTTGAGCTTGCTTGAAAGGTCTTTTGGTGACCTATGACGCGCGATGTGCTGCATACAGCAATAATGTTAACTGTAGTATGCATTCGAAGGTTCAAGTAAAAGATAAGTAGTGTTATGTTAATGCATGCCTTAATGAGTTCAGTAGAGCATCCAGTTGGGCAGTTTGATATAGGTTCATGGTTGAAAATGAACAGCGCACAAAAAACTAGGGACCAGAAGAAAGGTGGACATGGGACCTTTCCTGTGTCCACCTTTCTTCTGGTCCCTAGTTTTTTTTTTATCCATGATCTTATTAAGTTAACCCTTCACATAGTAACTATGATCAGTTTGACCAAGGAACCAAACTATCTCATTACTCAATCGCAGAATAGATGGTGAAATAGTTTTATCTGTGGCTGCTGGCTATTTACTGAATGCAAAATAGAGGCGACTTCCTGTTCCCTTACTTTGCATTGCAGTGCTGGTAGCATATGCCTTTCAGACATGCTGTGTCCATGTTGTCCCTGTTTGTAGACACACATAATACCAACTTTCTGCAGCAAAGTAACTTTAATTTAGTTTTCTTTGTAAAGCTAAAAGTGCTGCAAATTGGGTATTGCAAATTGGGTATTGCAAATTGGGCCATGTGCTGCCGTCTAGCTCGGTGAGTAAGTAGGGGCCAAGGTAATGTTTTACATCTTCAGTTATTCAGCGTAACATCAATGTTAGTCCACCAGCCGACTACTTTGGACGCATCTAGCAACACCCGGTTGGGTGTAAGGTCTGTGTATTGGCATCTAGTTTCGATCGCACTAGAATTTAAATGCAGATTTAGCACAGCGAAGGTCCCAGTGGTCTATGTGAAAGGGTCATTTAAGTTTGTGTTTTTGTTAAGTTGTATGTTTTATGTACTTCTGGTAAGTTTGATGTAACCAAATATTTGTAAGACAGCCTGTAGTCTACTCGTATGTATGCAAGGTGGCTGTCCTGGCTTTATTTACAAAGGTCTCAGGCATGCCACTAACGTGGCATGCCTGAGACCTTTGTCTTTTTGGCATAAATCCTTTCAAGAAGCCTTGGAGAGAGGGTTTTATCTGTCATAAGTAGGAATAGGTGTATTCCAGAGAATGCCAAAACATTAGTGAACAAGGAGACATTTTGGGAGATGCTTGTCTGCATTAGCAGACATGCAAAAACACTTGAGCAAAAATAAGGGCATGTTAAAACAGAAGGCCCTCTTATGCAGCTATTACCTGGGCAGGGAGGAACCTCATTTACCTAGTGTACAGGGTGATCCACTTCTAGCTATAACACGGCCACTGCTTTCAAAGCATCATTGCGTCCGACCCGGCCATTCCATAAAGCTAGACGGCAGGCCCATGCGAAGCATCACCTCCGCGTCCCACTGTGCATATATCGCTTTGCTTCAATACACGCCTGCATTCGACGCAATGCTGCTTTAAAAGCAGTGACCGTGTTGTAGCTAGAAGTGGATCACCCTGTACAATGCCTTGTAATTGCACCCCTCTTCCAGTTTCCAGTGCACAGCATGCTGTCATCCAAAACCTAATCTCCTTCAAGCATGGTGTCCACAACGATGCATTCTTTATTAAGCCTGTTTAATAGCAGCTGTTCTTGCTTTCCTTTCACAAGTAAAATAGAAAGGGTTTTGATTCTGTTTGCTTTAAATTTTTAACCGTGGGCTTTGTTCTTTTATTTTATGTGTTCTTGCCTGTCATTTGGTAGTATGATGCTATAAATTTTGCAAAATTGCAAAGTAACTGACAGCAAAGTAGTATAGCCAACTCTAACTTAAGTTGGACTCTGTTGTCATTACAAAAAGCTTCCATGTGTTTTCAGAATTTATTTCTAAGTATTTCTAACTAATTTTTTTTCTGAGGCTCAGCTTATGTCAATGTGTTTTCTCATTAGGTTTAAAGTCGCAACCATATAGGTGCTATACCACACTGTACTAGGTACATGCAGCTGTGGTATAATGGAGAGCAGCATATGCACTTAGAACGATGGATATAAGGAGCATGGGAGCCTATTACAATACAGTACATTTCCCAGTACAGTGTATGGCAGACAGTTAAGTTAGAAGTGACACCATTCAGCGACAGACATATATTTTCCATTCATGGTGAAACCAAATGCACTCCTCTGCAATGGAAAATGGTCACATATGTTACATTCATTCTTTTTTTTCTTACGTGTGTCGGGATCAATGCTCTTGTGTAAATTTTTTTTCCCCCTGATTTGGCATGTGAAGACCTTACCTGTGACAAGCTAGTGGCATCATTTGTTGCCTGCAATAAGTAGCGCTCAGGGAGTGCATGATGGTTAGTCCTCGAATGCTCGCTGCCCTCGCTGACCCCGCAGTGCAGCCATCACCGCCAGAAGAGTGTAAAGCTTAGGCCCTGCGTAGGGAGGTAGTGGGGCGGTTCGACGACGTCCGGCAGATCGAGCTTGGTGGGGAGGTGCACCCTCGGCTGGCAGCGGGGCAGGTGGGGGGGTGGGGGTTGGGGCGGGCAGGGTTGACGGCGGCCCCTGTTTGGCCCGCAGGTATCGCTTCGCCGAGATCTGCTACCGTAGGGAGAACCCCTCCCCCAACGGCGCCAAGGTTCCAACGGCTACCCTGGAAAAAGTGGTGCTGTTCTTCCCCGACGTGTGGCGCTGCATGCCCACCCGACAGGAGTGGGCCGACCTGGAGCTGCGCCTGCGCAACGCAGACGACACAGCAGCTGACGACTCGGCAGCGGCAGGCGACACAGCGGCTCCTTCCAAGGCACTCGGCCCTCTTCCTTGCTTCTACCACGCCTCTCTTCCCCGATTGCTCACTTTCTTGTTGGCACAGCATAGCCATTGGGGTTTTTCTTGGTATTTTGTAACTGCATTGGTCGTCAGTTGGTCCTCCACTGCTCGAGCCATGAATCGCCCAGGACGTGCCACTGCTGCTCCAGCCACGTCGAAAAGAACAACTGACAACAATTTGCTTGGGAATACAGCTTGAACTTTTTGTTGTTTGCTCTCCCTCTCTCTCCCTTTCTCTCTCGTCATGCTTTAGTACAGGTTCTCGCTTTGGATATACTGTTCGACATTTTTATGCTAGTTCCTATATGGTGGCATCATCTGTTTTATGTTATTCTTATTTATTTTTTAGACATCAAAATGGTGGCATTGAAAGCCATCCCTTGTTTTCAGATGTCAACGTTCATCGCAAGATCTGTCATCACTGAAAAAAGGGAGGAGGGGGGCATCATGGTGGAGTGGGGAGATGAAGTCGCATAAAGAGGGGTTGCAAATATATCTACTGACACAAGTTTTTTTGCTAGAAGAATATTTTTTTGAACTTGCAGGCACTGAGTTGAGCAATAATTGATAATATTTTTGAAATATAACGAGCACACCATGAGTCTCCTATTAGTGTGAAGTTGAATATGAAAGTTTAAGAAATTGTTAGTTTTGTGAAGTTTAAAAAAAAAAAAATGTAGGATTTGTCACACACCAAATCCTGCTTTTAAATATGACCAAATGAAAGCATAATTATTTTTTCTATGGTGTGCTGTTTAACAATTATACTTGCTAGAGCAATTTTAAGACTACTAGTGTGCTTTATATACTTGACTGCTTTTTTTTTAATTATTACTGGTATTAGCCTGTCTTATAAGCATAAGCAGTACACCAATGATAAAGTGGTAGAAGCTACCATTTGAAGTTTTGGAGGATGTGTATTGCAAAACACACTATATTTAACACTAACATAGTTTCTTGTGCTGTCATTAGTGCATTTCAGCTAACTACAATTCAGTCTAGTAACGAGGGTGAGATACCTGCAGACATGTGCAAATTCGTCATATTTAAGGTATAGGAGGTGTTCAGTTTTACTGGTGTACGAGACGTTACATATTCATGTTTGTATGATGTGCTACTGGTTCTGAATAGGTAAAATTTTGACCAGTGTAGCTGAGAGGTGTATAGAGAGTAAGTAGTGAACTTAACTTTAGCAAATCATTCCTTTCTTACCAATATTTTACTTTAAAGCTTCATATTAGTGGCTTAATATCGAACTTCTGAGATGTGAAATTTTTACTTATATAGAATTTGCTCGTATATCCTAACTTCTTACTGCTATTCTTCCATCTCTCTCATTTATTCAGCTTGTCTTGACAGGAGTTTTGTGGTGTCATGTCTGCCAAATTAAAATGTGGCACAGCCTCAAGCCTTTTTCTTTCAAGTGTCGTAATGTCGAGGTATGAGCTTGACTAGTGTTTTGCAGATAATTGCAATCATCTTAGTTAAGGAGCCGATGCTGGAATCACTGTTACCTCTTGCCAGATTGTAATGTAAGTGGTTCACATATTCCAAGTAATGGGTAGCCATGGTTTTACACTGCTTTGTAGAGTGTGCTTTTTATTTCTTGTGGCTGACACTTGTCTTTTACTCTATCTTGAATGCTGCTGTCTCAACAAAACACAGGAAGAAGAGAGTGCTGCAGTGGAGACTGGTACGAAAGAACCGACACATTATGCTGACTTGGACCCTAAAACCATGAAGGTAAGTTGCAGTAGTAAACTATAATGGCTTTGCTTTCAAATCGGTGCTCTAAACATTTCATGTACTTCAAGTTTTTTTTTGTCTTAATGTGGTATCAAAAAGTATAAGCAGTAAAGCCTGATTGATATGTTCTCAGTTCAGTTCTCAGTTCATGTGCTCGAAATTGCACGCATTGAAAGTGTCCTGTGGAGTTGCACTTTCTTGCTCCCACTTGGTACAATACGGATAATCTCAGTTTCCAACACTATGTTCAAAGTGATTGCAAAACCTTGTCAGCATAATACGCTTAACATTCAACTGCACATGTCCACACATACAACTTTGCTGAAGCTGGGGGAACGTGACAAAATGCTGAAATGCAGCAGCAGTTAACCACCGTGGATATACTTGGCGAAGCACCAGATGTGCTAATGTAGAAGCGAGCTGTTCTTGCAGAAACGAGACATCAAGAGAAACGCAGTAGCTGTGCCTAAGGGCAAGAGGGCACAGCATCTCTTAGCTACAACGACGCTGCTGGCCAGTTCATGCAACAGACCACGTTTCACACAACTTCTCACTCCCACTCTATGAGCTCGGGTTTATTGGTGAAGTAGCGTGTCGAAAGAAAACAATAGTATACTCTCCTTGATACAATTCCACTTCATCATCATCAGCTGAACTATACTTACTGCAGGGTGAAGGCCTCTCCCATATTCCTCCAATTAGCCCAGTCCTGTGCTAGCTGCATCCACTTGACCCCTGCGAACTTCTGAACCTCATCCGCCCACCTAACTTTCTGCTGCCCCCTGCTACGCTTTCCTTCCCTTGGAATCCAGTTTGTTACCCTAAGCGACCATCGGTTATCCTCTCTTCACACTACATGTCCAGCCCATGCCCATTTCTTCTTCTTAATTTCCACTACAATGTCGGTAACTTGAGTTATTTCTCTGACCCACTCTGCATGCTTCCTCTCCCATAACGTTACCCCTACCGTTTTTCGTTCCATAGCCCTCTGTGTTGTCCTCAACTTAATTAGAACCCTCTCCTTAGCCTCCATGTCTCAGCCCTCATAGGTAAGTACAGATATGATGCAGCTAGTATTGTATACTTTCCTCTTGAGCGATACCGGTAAGCTGCTAGTCATAATCTGCGAGTACTTGCCAAATGCGCTCCATGGTTCGGATCTGCGGTTACTACCTGTCCTAAGTTGATATATTTGCCTACCACTTTCAGTGCTTCGCTACCTAACGCAAACTGCTGTTCCTTCTCGAGGCTGTTGACCATTACCTTAGTCTTTTGCATATTGATCCTTTCTGCTTTTCCTGTCTAGATCATTAATCATTCTTTGCAGTTCATCTCCTGAGTTGCTTAGCAAGGCAATATCATCAGTGAATCGCAGATTATCGAGGTATTCTCCCTCTACCCTTATCCCTAACTGGTCCCATTTCAAGTCTCTGAATACTTCCTCTAAGCAAGCTGTGAATAATACTGAGGAGATTGTGTCTCCTTGCCTAACACCTTTCTTTATAAGAATTTTGTTACTTTATTTATGCAGAACTATGGTTGCTGTGCAGCCTTTATATATATCTTCCACTACTTTCACATACTGCTCGTCTACACCCTGATTTCGCAATGCCTGCAATCAATGAATGCTATGTATAAAGGCTGCTTATATTCAGAACATTTTTCTATCACCTGGTTGATGGTATGGATATGATAGATAGTAGAAGTACCCTTTCTGAAAACCTGCTTGATCTTTTGCTTGATTGAGGTCTAAGGTTGTGCTATTCCTATTAGTGATTACAGCAGACTCTCATTAATTCAAACTCAAAGGGACCCCAGGATTTTGTTTGAATTATTGAAAGTTCTCGCATATATGACTGAGCAATTACAGTGCACATTATAATTAAATATCCACCTTAATCACATTTTAAGCACTTCTACTCTTTTATTACACAATAAAAACAGCAGAGGTGAAGGATCCAGAACAAGTTTATTGGAAATCTATGGCTGACTAGACCGTTTGAAGAAATCATGAATTGTTGATTGCTTCTTTTTTACATGTGCATTCAGAACAAAGTTCTCTATTCCAGTAAGAGCAGCCAGTTCTTTTTCAAGATTTTCTGCTGCAGTCAGAAATTTCCGGACTTTAGCAAGGTAGTTGAAGGCTTGTGCTGCTGTCACAGAGGAATGCTTCTGATTCCTCCTCTTCACTTTCGCTGCTGTACTGTGCTGGCAGCACCTCAGCTACCAAGTCGTCCAGACTGTCTTCCCTGCACACGCACAGGTTATCGTCAGCAGCTGCAAATTCACTGAGGTCAGCAGCTATGTTGTGTGCTTGGCGGGCAGAAAGCACTAGCCCTGCATCATCACTCTCCATTTGGAGGCAGTCTTCATTTTCATTTTGAGCGCAGTCAGGCAAAGTATCACTGCTGCAGCCTGTTATGCGTAAGGCATGGTGGAAGCAGTTCCATATCGTTGCTGGCGTTACTGTACTCCATGCATCAGCTAGCATTCCCACCGACGACAGCAATGTTACGCTGTACGACATGGAATTGTCCATGCATATTAGCATCCTCTTAAGGGGCTGGAGAACAGCAGTTGTGTTTGGAGGGAGGAATTCAAGACGAATTGCGTCCAGGCCTTCCACATCACCATGAGCGGGACAGTTGTCAACAATCATCAGCACTTTTCTTTTATAGCGCTTGAACACCACGTAAAGTTTCCGCAGCCACTCTTCAAACAAAGATTGCGTCATCCACGCACGTGAATTTGCTGCATATGAAACAGGTAGAGTTCGGATGCCTTAAAAGCACCTTGGATGCTTTGTATTGCCCACAACGAAATGTTCGGGTTTGTGGCTACCATCCATATTGGCACAAACCATAACTGTGAGTCGCTCCTTGCTCAACTTACCACCGGTACGTTCCCCCTTGCGACACAATGTTTGCTGAGGCAGGCACTTGAAGAATAGTCCCATTTCATCAGCATTATAAATATCAGCCGGGGAGTATTCAAGCAGTAGACTTTGAAGATGCATCTGCTGCCAGTCGGTAGTAACCGCCGTATTCACCACTGCCGCTTCTCCACTTAGTTTTGAAAGCGAGGCCATGTCGTTCCTTGAATTGCGACACCCATCCATCACTACTCTTGAAATCGTCAATTCCAAAGCGCACAGACTGTTCTTCGGCCTTCTCTCCCTTCTCAAGCTCCGGATGCGCCGCCGCCCTAAGCCTTTTTCTGTCAGGAGCAAAGCGACTTGCGTTGTTTCCCAGCTTGTCTTTCACCTTCACAATCATTGTCAGCATACTTTTCGCTATCCCATACTTCAGTGCCACAGCAGTCTTCTTCATTCCAGCCTCAACTTCTTGTATGGCTGCAAATTTTTCTTTCACAGAGAGCGTGATACTTCCCTCGCGGAGACATGCAACTTCTTGTATGGCTGCCAATTTTTCTTTCACAGAGAGCGTGATACTTCCCTCGCGGAGACATGGTGCTACTGACGCGGGCAACCCACCAGGGAAAGAAAAGCACGAGCGGTCACGTGATTCACAGTCGGCCGACGCTACTCGCGTCACTTTCACATCCCTTTTTTTTTTTCTCTTGCAGTTTTGAGAATTTTGACAAGCGCAGGCGGACAGTCCTCTTTTCCACAAATTTTGAGGGTTAAGTGTTGTTTTAATTTCGAATTTTCTCCATTGAACTGGCTAGCAAGCCACAAAAAGTTGAGCAGCGCCCTTCGGGAGGTTTTTGTTTCACTTCGAACATTTGTTTGTTAAGCTTTTCGCTTTCTTTTCTTTTTTTAAGTCATAGTGCGCTTATTTTCACATTTTCCACTGTTGTAGTGTTATAAGAATTCATATTTTTCGCCAGTGGCGGAAACAATAGCCAATAATTTTCCGGGATGGACAAGCAAAAAGTATGATATAACCGAATTGCGGTGTTTGAATTAAGCGGCGTGAAATACATTGAAAACATGACGAACCAACCAAAAATTTGATATTTGTTTGAATTAACCGAAAATATGAATTATCAGAGTTTGAATTATCGAGAGTCTACTGTACATTGGTAAATACCTTGTATATAACAGATAGTAAGCTGATTGGTCTGTAAATTTTTCACATCCTTAGTGTCTTCTTTCTTATGAATTAAGATAATGTTTGCGTTCTTCCATGGCTCCTGCACCGCCGATGACACCAGGCATTGCATACACGGGGTGGCCAGGGTAGCAGTATACAAGGGGACGCAATACAATGTGATTTTTAGGATAGGTCTTTGCATAGACTGACTCGATACTGGGGCATGCTGTCGGCATGGGCCAGCTAAAGCTTTAGAGCTTTCAGGGTCAGCACGAGGCATGAAGAGCTGTGAGCATACCTCTTACCTCCTCAGGTGCACTGCAGCTTGAAAGAAGCCGTGGGGGCTATGATTGCTATATAAATAACAGTCAATGGAATATGAACATTTCAGTGCTCTGCAGGTGTTAATAATCATCATCATCAGCAGCAGCATGACTATAAATTAGATAAATGAGGATAATGTAAGAAAAAATACTGCTCGATATTTCTTGAGAGTCTGAATCCGAGCTCGGCTCGTATTTCCTAATCAGAAGAGCCATCGCTCCAGTCCGCAATCGAAGGTCCTGCGCAGTCAGCCGTCCGAAAGTAACAGCGCGCTGAAGGGCGCACTTTCGGTGGCCCACACAACGTAATGAAATGGCACGCTGTGAAATCAAGATGACAGAGGAAGATGGAAAGTGGCTAAAGCAACCTCTTTTGCTGCTGCTAGCTGTAAATAAGGGCGCGGCGAGAGCGAAAGCAGCGTTTGGGTCGTGTGTCTACCTGTTGGAAAGGCAACGGCTCGCGCCCCTGAACTTGATGCATTATAGCAGACCCGGCAACAGAATAAAAATAAAAATCTGCAAACCGGCGGCAGATGTCAGAACAACCCTTAAACCCGTAACCGTACACGCGCACCGCATGATCGCTTAGCGCGATAGAGTAGCGTGCATGGAGTGGCCGCGCCCCCCAGCAATGAAGGTGGCGGGGATGGGCGCGGTCGCTCCATACTCTTCAATATATGCGTACCAACACAGTGCAGGGTGAAAATACGAACTTGTAGAAAGATTTGACAGATGGCGCAGCCAGTTCAAGCGCGCCAGGTTCCCGTTCAGGCGCAAAGTTTTGAACGCATGGTAGAGGATGTACCGGTGCGTCGGTGACACTGTGGGGGGGAAGCACGAAAACGTACTGGTACGTTCATGACAGCGAAAGGGTTAAAGAATTCAGGGAAGTTTTTTTTGTCTAAACATGCGAAAGGGTAGAAGCGAAGTGGTTGGGAGGCTTAACCTAAACCATAATTATGGGAAAATGTTAGTCTCTTTGAAATGAAAACTGTGAACTCACGTCGAGCTGCTTTGCAGTCCTGGCTTTCTTACAGTGGGAATTGGCATTTCATCTCTCACCTGATTTCAGCTGTTGAATGATGTTGTGTAAACAATAGCCTTTTGCCGGCTTCGAAGTTGGTTTGGTTTCTCGTAGCACCTTAACTATGAAGCCAACATCGAAAGAAAGCTACCCCATGTTGGTAATTCCGCATTTTTTTGATGCATTTAAAGAATAAATGCAAAAAAAAAAAGAAAGAAAATTAGAAAAGCTATAATCTAAGCGAAGCCACATAGTTTTGAAAATTTTAGTTGTTTAATGAGGTACCATCATGCACAAAAATAAGTTGCTAGGCCTAGTATTGTCGTGGAAATCACATGTACTGCTTCTGTGGCATGAAATAGACAAACAACTTCCATATTTGCTAGGTTAGAAATGCGAGCGACCCCATTTTAAAAATGCGTATTGTAGGAAACCAACTTTACGAGCTAAAATATACATATTTTTGACCTTACATATATTTTATAATGCATTGCAGATAACGGAAATTAAAAAACTTGACTCTGCCTATATGTTCTCGGCCTTCAGCTTCTTAATATAATGTGTCCCCTAAACCCAAAAGTAAAAAGTATTTAATTTAGTTAATTATTTATTCACTGAGCTGTACCACATACATAATGTCCGCATTGCTGTACTATCTTAGACTGCACCAACATTTCTCTCTAAACGTTGAAAGTAACAATTTGTGAACAGTTAAAAAAAAAAAACTATATATGAAGTGCACTGTTGTAGTTCGGAATGCTTTGCCCCCTTGCCGATCAACAGCTGAGAAGCTGCCATGTTTCACCTCATGTTGCACCCCGCAGGAAGAGCCTGCTGATATGCTAGTGTGCAGGTTTTTTTGTCATTTTCAGTGCTTTGCCCTTTTGAACATAGGATAGGGTCATAGCTGGTCACTGCCACTGTAATCCACTTCTTCATATCGTGCACCCTTATGTTTGCCTCAGTTTTATGTTTAGGTGTGTGCAGTTGGCTGCAAAACATTTTGTGAGCGGGAATTTTTCAAAAGTTTAAATGTAGTAGTTGGGAAATCATGTTATCCTGGAAGATACTAGCCGGGATAAAAATAGTTTTGCTCTGTTACTTTTCTAATTCTCATGGTTTTGACGTATGATATGAAAATGCATCAGTGGAGTTTTTCTGTGTTTGCTTCTGTTCACCATTGTCTGTTCCTGAAATGGTTTTTTGGACTCTAGGGACCATGGAAATGTCTGAAAATTCAAGAAGTCCGAAAAATCAGATTTTGTGGATTAAATCTCGTTACATAAACTTTAGATTGCCACTATGGTGGAGGAAGGGGTCACTAGGACAGTCTGACGCTTGGTCTTGCTGCGCAGTGTTTACGCAGACAGTGGGCGTTAACCAGCATTTGATAGTGGGTTAATGCAGTGGTGTAGTGTTCTAGAATTGAGAAGTGTGCCATCTTCAATGCGTGGCAATAGAAGTGAGTTGGTCGCCAGAGTGATGAAAAGCATAGGTGCTGCTGTCAGTCGCAGGAGCGCATCAGAAGCGCATGCTCCACAGAGGAAACTTTCAGGGCATCTGCTTCTGTGGCTCATGTCCTGCATTGATCCCTTTGCATCGCGTTGCTTCTGTGTCGTATGATACAATGTTGATCGGCCAGTCAGAAACATACGTGTCTGCAGAGAGCACAGTCACAGTTCCAGTCAGTCTCATTAAGCTTTCAACCCCTCTCCCTTTCCCTCCCTCTCTTGAATGCCCTCTTCAGAGAAGAATATTCTTCCCTATATTATTCTTCAGGGAAGAATAATGCGAAGAGCGTATGCGTGAATTTGCGATGTTTCTGCTGTTTTTCCCATTTGAGCCCTTCCCTTCTAGAGATACACTCTCTCCGCATGGTGGGGGAATCACGTTAGGCGTACAAGTGAGGAACGCACCCATCTTCTTTCAAGTCTGGTTGATAAGATTGACCGCTTAATTGACAAAGGAAGACTCGAGGACGTCGAAGCTACCTTTAATGCCCTTCCTCCAGATGATTATAAGTATGTCACTAGGCACAGTTTTAGCGGTCTCATAGCTTATATTGCAATATATATGGCTTGGAAGTTCATGCACATATCAAAATGCAGTACTTGTTCTGCATCTCATTTTGAGCAAATCCTGCACGGCACAAGAAGAAGAAAATAAATTCACCTCAAACTTCAACCACAGAGGTCTTCTTTGCCTGTCTGCGGAGCTTAACTCGTAAACATGCTGGAAGAGTCCTTCACATTTTTTTTTTTTTTAAGTTCAGGGAAAAAGAGTGCAAAGAACATATGTGTGAATTTGCAATGTTTTTGTAAAGCGCGGAGTTTTCCAAACTTGCATGTCCTACCAATGACAGAGAAATCACGCTTCGCATACTAAACCAAAAGCAGAGCAGATAAAGCACCTGAAGCTGAGGAGATGCAAATAATCTGGCTTGAGGGCTCTATTTAAAGACTCTGCCTGTATCTTCTGTGTTTTCAAATTTAGCAGCTTAATTCATTCATGTTGTCATAGTTAAGCGACATTTTCATATACTTCTGTAGTGTTTTTATATGTTGGTACCATATGCTTGAGTTATTTATTTATATTCACTTAAGTAGCAAATTGTTTATCTTGCTGGCTTTTGAGGTCATCCGCTGTGTGGTTTCATGCATTTGTATTGGCTCTCGCTGATCTGTTTCGATCTATTTCGTCGATAGAAGACTTCAGTCTAGCTCGCATAAACCGGTGCATTTGATAACCAAAATTTATCATAAAAATATGGTAGGCATTCGTCATTGGACGTCCCGCTAACGTTCGAGAAATAAAGTACTTAATATGTTCAAGAAATTTCTTACTGTTGCTTGTCAGTTAATCAGCAATCTGTATCTTGCATTTTCTGTATGTGCCTTGCCGCTTATACACATTTTTCCCTACTACAGCCTACAGCCGCTTTTATAGGGGCCTAGTTCTTCTATTCATGCACAGAATTGTTTTAATACATTCAGCCAAGCATGTGGGAGCTAAAGCGACTTCAGGGTCCGAAGAACTAGGGGGTGACGGAGGCGGTTCACCCAGCTGTCTGCTCGGTGCTCATCGTGCTCCTCTTGCACACAGCACCTTCTCATTTCGCCCAGAGCGGTCATCGCTGAAACAGCCGGCTCGCCGGTGGCAGATGGCACACTTTTCAGTTCTACAACTGGAAAATTAACTGGCTTAGACGAAGTCCAAACGCGAAATTGAACCTGCTGCTGCGAGTTTGCTGAACCACCGCGTTTTGAGGATGCTTCACCGCATAGTCTTATCTGCCGCGCAGTGAAGCATCGTCAAAACGCGGCAGGGCCGTATGTGAAAAAACTGCGCTGCACTGCGTACAGGGCCTCATTATTATAGCTTAAGATTTGCTTTATATACAGTCAAACCCGGATAATTTGAATTTTGGTTATATCGAACTCACTGCATATCCCCTTGAAAATCCCATGTAAAAGTATAGGAAAGCTGCATCGTATATCAAACTCAATTTCACCGGTTGTTCGATATATCAAACTCCGCACCACGCATTGGACGGTGCGCCTTCCCCAAAGATGATCGCATCACCCTCGGCCGTTTGCCGCGTGACATTTTCAAGCCACGCGCGGAAGGAATGAGAGGGCACAGTTCGACGACGGCTGGTCTAGGGCAGCGCCGTGCCCTTTCCCCAAAGGCGGCCGCATCTGCGGTGATCGCTGCCACGCACCAGCACGTGACGTTTGCAAGCTATGCGCTTGAAGGAACGAGAGGGAACCAATGCAGCCATGGTGTTCGGCAGAGGGGAAAAACTTGATAGAGCGATGCACAAGGGAGTGCCCACTCTTCTGCTGAGCTTTATCTCTCCCTCTCTCTTTCCCGGTCTTCTCTCACAGCAGCACGCATTACACATGCGCGGACAAGCCAGCTTGGCCCGTGGCAGACGCTTTCTCCAGTGCATGGAGGAAGGAAGCTCCAGTGTGTGTTGTGAATGCTCTGTGCGGGGCAGCTGACGTGCGATGCGCGTCTCGTGTAATCGTGCTGCATGTGCGTAAACTACGGCGGCTGCGGTCGCAGAAGCCGCAGGGTATGTTTTTTTTTTTTTTTTTTTTTTTGCGGGAGTAGTCGTCCTTACTTGTCATGCTGAACGTGCGGCTCAGCATCAGCCATGGCGGCTTCGGATGTTTTTTTTTTGTGTGTGTGTGTTTGAAAGTCATTCATTCTTAGATCTATGAATCAATGAAAGCACTCGGTCAGCTGCGATAACGACACCAACTTTTAGCATTGTTTTCTTAAACGGCATTTGCAGCTATCACGCTTCCAATGATTTTGTGGCAGTGGACTGCGCGTGCCCGGCGGAATAAATCGAACCAGGCTTGTGCAATCAAGCCATCACGGACACTCTGCCAAGTTAGCTCCCTGCCACCGCAGGATCTATCAAAAGTATAGTCAAAAGATAAACACGCTGTGACGTTATCACTGCGTAGTATCTTGGCGCGCTGCCAATCAATGAGCTGCGGATGCGACAGTCGAAATGGAGGAAATGGAGGGATGCATCTCCGAACGGTTTTTTTTTTTCTTTTTTCAAATTCTTGGGGGCAAAAGTGGGGGGTGGGCTCATTATGCGACTGGGCTGACTATGCGACAAATACAGTGTCATTTTTTACGATTGCAAGTGGCGTTTCAAGCCAATTTCTGTATATAAAATTATCGATATATCGAGCTATTTCGCAATCCCCTTCGAGTTTGATATATCCAGGTTCGACTTATTCACATTTTTCACCCCTCTTGAAGCCTGGATTAATGACGTTCCACAATATATGTTATATGGAGGCTTGGCTATTGGCAGGGGTGCCATGGCGAATGTGAATGAAGTGTGAAAAATCGAGCAGTAGGTTACGATGCGTCCGGAACTTTTGACTGTCATATACATTAGTTTTATGGAGTATTTCGTGTTGCTGTGAATCAAGCATGCCCAAAAAATCAGGTATCTGGATTTTCGGTCGTCGACTGTATATCTTATATGCAATGAAAGCTGCTCTTCATTGGGGTTTTTAACTCTTTCGTTACTGGGGGAAAAATGGCTGTTTTTCATAGGTTTCTGACAAACTTCTTTGCTGCAATTTATATGAGGGACAAAAATAAGTAAAATATATGCCAGTGATCGAGATAGAATGCACATTCGAAAACATTTCTTTTAACACAGATACCCCAGTGTGAATACAGTAAAACCTCGTTAATCTGGATCGCAAGGGACCGGCAAAAATGTCCGAGTTAACCGAATTCCGGCTCATCGAATTTACCGTGAAAACAACAGAAAAATACACTGGGCATGCACATACCTTTATTGCGCTATTGGTTTGCTATTGCGCTATTTTGGTTTGCTTCGTCGTCGGAATCTGTGCTAAAACTATTTTCTTTAACCCCATCAGGTAATGGAGCGCACGCTCACTGTCACGAGCTGCGACACAGAATTCTTCGAGTACAGCGAGGGCATCAGTGGCCTCCTGCACTGCACGACACCGAGGCAGCTGGTCGTGACAGTCATCATCAGAACAGTCATTTTCAACGCCGTCAAGCACTTCGGATATATCGTCAGTTAGCATGCCAGAAACAGCAACACCATCGTCTATTGCAACGTAGTCGGCAAGCTGGACATCGGGAGGAAGGAGAAACTCTAACCGGCTCTCATGCACTTCGTTGTCCATTCTTTCAGTGCCTTCAGGAGTGGCCTCGGGAGGTAAATAACTGTCGTCAAGGCAGACAAACCCACTGTGTCGGAAGGAGTTCACTGTTACCTGCGCCGACATGTTGCTCCACACATGCACTAAAATATGGATCGCGCTGAGGAGGTTTAAGTCGTATTCTCGACCTGCCTCTTTGCAGAGCAGCAGCCGTTCCATGACATGTCTTCGGTACTTGGTTTGACATGTTGAATGATGCCCTGATTCAGTGGTGTCAGAGCAGCCGTTGTATTTGGAGGCAGAAATACGAGTTCGATGCACTGCAACCCAGTCACACTAGTGTGTGCGCTGCGGATAACCACCACGAACAAAACCTTGCGGTTTGTGGCAGAGAAGCGGCGGTCGAGCTGCCACATCCAAGCTTGGAAAATATCCGAGTCCACAGGCAGGCGGCGAATGTTTTTGACGCACCTCGATTGCTTAGCCTTTCCAATTACTAGAAGTAGTAGGCGCTCCGTGCCCAACATGTTTGTGGCTAGAAGCACAGTGACCCTTTCTTTGCTTCTCTTGCCTCCAATGCATGGGTTACCCTTGAATGTAATCGTCTTGTCCGGCAAGGCCTTGAAAAAAAGGGCTGTTTCATTGGCATTGAAGATATCTGCTGGTTCGTAGCGAGCCAGGTAGTCTTCCAATCGGTGATGCAACGCTCATCGACCGCTGCCTTTTCGCACACGTTTCGAAAGGTCAACCCATGCCTTTCTTTAAAATGCGCAAACCACCCTTCAGATGTACTAAAAGAGTCTATGTTCATTTTGAATGCATATCTTTCAGCCTGCTGATAGATCAGCAGTCCGCTCAATGGAAGCTGTCCATTACACATATCTACGATCCATCGCAGCAGTGCTGTCTCCAGTTCCGGGTGTGCTGCTGACCTCAGCCTTTTTCTTGCTCCAGTGAATTTGCCACTGTCAAATGCTTCCAAAATTTTTGTTTTGTTCTTTATACCGGGTGTCCCAGCTAACTTGAACCAAGGGTTACAAAATAATATATTTGAGGTAGGTCAGTGAAACCAGTTGCATACAACTACCAGTCTGTTTGCGCACTACAGGCAATTTTTTTGTTTTGCAATTACTTAATTAGCTAATTATGTTAATTTTTCTAATTTAATAAATATCGGCTTTAGACCAAACATGTGAATTGGAAACTTGTAGAGCACCTTCAGAAACCCCCATTCCATTAATTGCGATAAAGAAAGTCTCACGTGTATCTTTTTTTCTGGGCTCAAAAGAAAGCCCGCGAAATACAAATAATACCACATGACTAGCGCATTTGAGCGCAGCGATCGTGGTGCTCTCAGTCGTGGTTTGAGCGAACGAAATCAGCTGCGGCCGTGACCCGATGGTCCCGTTGCAGCGGCAGGCAGAAACGTTGGCGATGGTTGGAGCGAGCTCGAGCTCGCCCGTCGTCACCGCGATCTTGGCCAGGCCTGTGCACCGCAGCAGCCTACATCACGACAGGCGGATGACGATAAAGAACCGGCAAATGAAGGTGCAGAGCTAATTTTAGTCGAGTCACATGATGTCATCTCGCCCCTTTACCGAAGCCTGTATGCGCAGATTCAGTGGCTGATACCTTATCGCTCATCCGTTTGCCGTAAAGTTCGCTGATGGGAGAGACTGAGGGTTTGTTAGAATCCCGGTGGTGTCGGCTCGCCGCTCTCGGTGCTTCTTTCACCACGTGGGCCGGCTGTCGGACGCGGGCGAAGAAGCCATCGCAGGCATATCGGCCTGCCGCTTTAACGGGGCAAAGGAGACACGGCCGCAGCTAATTTCGTTCGCTCAAACCACGACTGAGAGCACCCCAATCGCGGCGCACAAATGAACTAGTCACGTGGTATTATTTGTATTTCGCGGGCTTTCTTTTGGGCCCAGAAAAAAAGATACACGTGAGACTTTCTTTATCGCAATTAATGGAATGGGGGTTTCTGAAGGTGCTCTACAAGTTTCCAATTCACATGTTTGGTCTAAAGCCGATATTTAACAAATTAGAAAAGTTAACATAATTAGCTAATTAAGTAATTGCAAAACAAAAAATCGCCTGTAGTGCGCAAGGAGGCTGGCAGGTGAATGCAATTGGTTTCACTGACCTACCTCAAATGTATTATTTTGTATCCCTTGGTTCAAGTTAGTTGGGACACCCGGTATAGTCTCTTAACCCTTTTGCTGTTGGGCGTTTCTGGCCGTGGCACACCCCCAGTGTCGGCTTGGCTTCAGGGAACGAGCATAGCGATTTATTTTTGATTATTGATTATGGTTGCTATACAAATAACATAGTCAACGGAATATGCACATTTCAGTGTTCTGCAGGTGTTATAATTAACATCATCATCATTATCAGCTTGATTTTAAATTAGATAAATGAGAATAATATAAGAAAAAACTGCTCAATACTTCTTGAGAGACCGAATCCGAGCTTGACTCATATTCATAATGAAAAGAGCCATCGCCCCAGTCCGCAGTCGAAGGTCCCGCGCGGTCAGCCATCCGAAAGTAATCGCACGCACGGAGGGCGCACTTTCAGTGGCCCGCTTAACGGAGATGCATGGCACGTTCAGAAATCAAGATTACAGAGGGAGATGGAAAGAAACTAAAACAACCTCCTTTGCTGCTGCTAGCCGCCAGCAAGGGAGCGGCAAGAGAGAGCGAGAGCAATGATCGAGTCATCTATTGGAGAGGCAACAGCGCGAGCCCCTGAACGTGACGCGACGTAGCAGACATGCCAACAGAATAAAAATAAAAACCTGCAAACCTGCAGTAGATAGCAGAATGACCCTTCCGTAACCGCACGCACGCATGCGCCGCGAAACGCGCGTCGCATGATCCCTTAGCGCGATAGAGTAGCGCGCCCGGAGCGACCACGCCCCCCAGCAAAGAAGGTTGTGGGTGTGGGCGCGGTCGCTCCATACTCTTCAATATATACATACCAACATGACGCGGGGAAATAATACGAACTTGTAGAAAGATTTGACAGATGGCACAGCCTGTCCAAGCGCGCCAGCTTCGCACTCAGGCGCGAAGTTTTGAACGCATGATAGAGAACGTACCGGTACGTCGTGACACTTTGGGGGGGAAGCACGAAAATGTACCGGTACATTCGTGACAGCGAAATGGTTAACGTGCTCCTTTTCACTCCATACTTTTTCATTATCTCTTGCCGAGAAACACCTTCGTCAACCTCCTTCAGTATCTTCACTTTCGTTTCTAAACATTTGCCGGCTGCTGCTGTCGCTTTGCTGAGGTGGCAGTGCCATAACCGTGGAGCGTGACGGCAGTGATAATGCATCAGCACAGATGACAGATGCAACGTGGGCTGGCACGCTGACACTGGCTGACACAAAACAAAGAAAGCAGAAAAGTAAAACCGTCCCGTCGTCCTTCGTAGCGTTTTGTGGATTACTGGATGTTTCCCAGTGTCGCGATGATGATGATGATAATGTTTACTTTGCAGCAAGTGATGACTAGTGCCACCTTTCTACCGATCGTTTATTCACTATCATCACTACATTTTTCGCGCCTGTGAAAAACCTGTGTGAGTGGAGAGAAACTGAGGAAAGACGAAGAAAAACAAAATCACGTTTGGAAAAAGAAGAAAGAAGAGGAGAACGTGGAGGGTAGCTCGAGGAGCACGAGGAGAAGAGAACAGGCGAACAGCAGAGCTGGTCGGTTGTCCATGGAGCTCGGGCGGTGCATGTTCTGCCAGGCCTGACCTGGGGCCTGCCTGCCGCATCCTGTCCTGGTCCTCCTGCTGTCCCAGGTGATCGGACCAGGGAGTACTACTCCTACAGCTCATCGCCGCTGCTATAACGGCAGCTCATCACTGGCACGGGCGTTCGGCGCCGTGCTGGACCCAGGCGCGTCAGGGAGACTGGACGCATCGGCCGTGGAATGGCAACCCGAGGCCTCGTGCCTCCACTGGGCCCCGTCCGGTAGCCTAGCTGTTGCTCGCCTTGTTTCTGTTTGACAGACTCTTCGCGGCTTCTCTGTCGCTCGGCAAGGGGTTGTCGAGCCTCTGGGTCGATGAGCTCTTTCGGAGTTGTCCGAGTTAACCGGATTGCAACCACATGCTTCCGAGTTAACAAGCTTTTAACACCATAGAACTGCACACATTTTTGACGGGACCGCGCAGCAAGTCCGAGTTAATCAAATTTCCGAGTTATCGAGATCCGGATAAACGAGGTTTTACTGTATTAAAAAAATTTTGGGAAACACAAAATTAGTTGGGAGGGAAGAAAAAATTTTATATTACAGCCTAAGAGCTTTTGAAGAAAATTAGTAAAATAAATCTTACAGCATACAAAACGTTTTAAATCCTTCTTGAAACTTCCCAGCAAAATCTTAAAATTATAACACAAATGCATTTTGAGTTAGAAATTTTTTTTCTCATACTACCTGAAACAGGCCTAGTTTAGCCTTGATTTGATATAGATTTTACTCGCCAAGAAAAAAGTTGAAAGCCCAATTTTCTTTTACTTAAGTAAAGGCTAATAACTGTAATTTAAACCATTCTTCGTTTCAACTCGGATCGCTCTTGAGAATGGCGGAAAAAAATTACAAAACAAAGTGTAGCACCTTAACCTTTGTGACAAACTCTTGACAAAAATTAGAAACAAAACATGGTGAGATGAAATAAAATATGCAGACCTTTTTGCTTACCGAAAGCCTATCCACAAAGCATTCGATAGTTGCACTGTCACCGATACGTGGTGGACGAACACGCGAGTTTCGACAATGTACAGACGCTAAAGCGAACCTGTCACTGCAGGTTCGCTGAACCGCCGTGTTTCATAGATGCTCCACCGCGTAGTCCTCACAATTCCTGTGGTGAAGTTTCCTCAAATAGCGGCAGAGCTAATTAAGTTCGAAAAATCGAGTAATCATTCACAACGCATTCGAAATTTCAGGTGCTCATATACCTTAGCTCTGTGGAGCTATTCGCGGTGCCGCGAAAAAGTCCGACTTTTCGACCATATTTGAAAAATGAGGAATCGAAATTTTCAGGTGGTGACTGTAAATGCATACTTGTTGGTGTTCAGGCTTATGGCATTCAGAACTACCACGAGAAACAACAGTTTGAGGAAGTCAGCTACTTTGGAAAATCTTATACTGATACTTTGTAGCAGCCAGAAAGCCTGCTACGGAATGTCAATTTAATCTTGATGCCCGGAGTAATACTCAGTCAAAACAAAATACTCCTTTGTGATTGCGGAACATCTTCCCATTTGTTGTTGCGGCACTACAGATGACAAAAATGTTAATCATGACATTTTCACTGAGTGAGAGAGCTCCAAGGAAGAAACAAATGATAGGCAAAAACCGAAACGTGCGCACACAGTTGACAACATTCTATTCTGTTGTTCCCGAGTTTCAATATTACAATCAAAATCCGAGGATGCAACATCCTCTTCTAAGTCGCTGCTGCTGATAGCTTCCAGCAACTCTGCTCCAGAGACAACAAATTCGCTGGAAACAGTTGTTTTGCGAGCAAGCACTGTTCTTGAGGTTGATGCCATGTTGGGAGTGTTCCACACTGCAACATGAACTTCAAAGGTGTTTGAAAAATAGCAGCCACGCAAGAAAAATTGCAGAACATTCCAAAGAATAAAATATAGCGTCTGAAGTACAAATTAGAGGGTGCAGCAGGTCTGTTACGGCGCTAGTGGCATGAAATTTGGACTTCGAGTATTTCGTTCACCGGTGGTCGAATCACAGTAGCATGGCAACGAAAGAGTTAAGGGATTTATTTATGCAAAGAAATACTCAAGTGTATTTACCACTTATTTTGATAACTTTGTGCTCGAGCAGTTTCTTTTTATGAATGTTTCTCCTTACCTGCACGCCTGCATCGATGCAACTGTAATGTAGCTGTTGGTATGTGCTCAATAAATAATATATACATGTTTTACTGAGACGTAGAGAGGCAGTGCCCAGTCTCTAATCATTTCATATGTATTGGAGGATGTATAGCAGGTTTGGGTTTTGCAGGTAGGCGAACTGCGTGTGGAGCTGGAGGCACGTGGCTTGCCGACCAAAGGCCTAAAGTCGCAGTTAGTGGCACGGCTCAGCAAGGCTCTTAAAGCGGAAGCAGAAATGGCCGAAGGCAATGAGGAGGACCAAGAAGAGGAGGAAGTTGAGGAGGCCGAAGAGGATGAGGATGGCGAGGAGCCGGTTGAAGAGGCAGTCCTGGACGAGGTCAAGGAAGACATCAATGATGAAGTTAAGGAAGAGGATGACACTGACCGGCAGGAAGAGGAGAGAGATGCTGATGTATGTATTTTTAACTTTGGTGTCTTTTAGTGTGGTTTAAGCAAGCATGTAGCAGTGGGACTATCGGCATCCAGTAGTAGCTTGTCACTTGGGTGACAGTCTTATTAGTGTAGTGGAAGCTTCACCCCTTTCCATTAAAGTTTATGCGGCTTCATTGGGCTCTGAGCGAATGTTGAAATTTTTAGGCACTTCAAATCAAGCAAGTTATTTTAAACAAGTGTGCGTATTTAATGTTCTCAATAAGTGGAAAGGTGGGTAGCACTTCTGAAACGAAAGCTTCACTACGCTATGTCAAGCCAAGGTTGCCATGTGGAGCCGCTACTGTGCATGCACCGACTAACTGGAGAGTTGCGCCGCTGCCACCGTCGCCGATTCCACAGCCTCGCTGCTCCATATTCTTCATGCTGGAATGCTAATGTAAACAGACACGAACGCTTACTTGTTTTTGCTCTTTTAACTAGGTTCCAGCCATGCTTAAACCTGCACCTTCTGGACCAAATGACGGCGAAATGCAAAGGCTTCATGTTTTGTGCGATGTCACTGCATGTTGAAGATTCCCAGGTGGTTGAAATTACTCTGTAGCCCTCGACTATAGCGCATCTTTTCCTCTTTCTTCTTTCACTCCCAGCTTCCTCACTTCCCTTACGGCCCTGTTCAGGTGTCCACGCAGAAGTGTGACAGATACTGTGCCTTTTATTTCATTTACACTACGAACCACCTTGAAGGGCTTGGCAAGGTTAAAGTGGGATGAGCCTTCGCGCACGAAACAAGCTTAGTGAGGTGTCCACCATGAAGTGAGAGATACTGCGCCTTTGCATTGGGAAAATGACCTTGAAACGTACTCGTTGCATAGCTAGTCAGATGTCCACCAAGGGTTGAGCAAGATAGCGCGCCGTTCCATTCCTGAAAAAAAAAAATTGCTTAATAATAAATTTATGCTTCATGCTGGAACGTTAATGTGAGCACATGAATGGTGATTTGCTTTTGCTCGTGTAACTAGGTTCAAGCGATGCTTAAACCTGCACTAATTTTTGTTCAGTTCCTGTATTACTGCCAGTTTTCAAGGCTTCTTTGTAGTACCGTGTTTTTGAATTATTGCAATTATTTGCTCCTGTTTGTCAGTGTGACTGCTGAACCAGCTTTATGTGCAGAAATAATTCTTTTATTATGGCAGTCAGTCTGCATTATTGAAGCCAAGTTTGGCATTTTGGTTCAGGTTGTGTGTTTTTCTTCTTTTGTGCAGATGGAAGAGAAGACAACTGATCCAGTGGATGTGGTTAAGAAAGAAACTGTAGAAGGAAGTAAAGATGAGGCATTGGCCAAAGCAGCACCTCCCGGGAAAGTGGGGACCCCACTGCGTCTTGACAACTTACCCAGTGAGCCAAGCATTCTGGTATATCCATCACGTACAGCCAAGGGGGGCCGTTTTGACTGCTCAGTCATGTCTTTGTCCCTGCTGCTTGACTACCGCCAAGAAGACAACAAAGAGCATTCCTTTGAGGTGAGTTCAGCTGGCTGAGTATTCTTTTATTTAATGATGGAAGAGACCTTAGAATATGAGCATGTGTTATAATAATTTGGGATGCTACATTATTCCTATCTATTTATATATTGTACCCTGCACGTGTAAAGTTGGCTGTTCCAATTAGATACCAGTCTACATATATTTTTACTCTCGAACTTTTTCATGTGAGATTGACACAAAGGGTGACAAAGTGCCTTCAACTATGAAAAAGTTGTGAAAGCCCTCGCCTATAGATCAACACAGTGTGAAGCCCAGTAGAACTGATAAAGGCTTTTCACAAAAGTAATTGGAACTGAGAGGGAGCCACTGCAGGAATCCATGAAAGTAAAAGAGCATAGATACTAAATTTTTGCTTCCATGCTTTCAGGGGTGGAAGTGCTGTTCCAATTGCTTCATTCTGCTCTAAACTGCTTTCTGGGCTACGTCCTGCTTCAAAATGCAATATTACTCCAAAACTGCTCAAACATGGCTGCCATCGAATTTTGCGGAACTGTGGAACACTGTCACAGCACCGGGGGCAAAGATATAACACATCTTGCACGGGGCTTAATACAAATAAAATTTTTGTAAGAGAAGGAAGCATGGAGCATAATAAATATTTGTTTACAAGAATTTAGTATGTGCCACCGGCGATTGAAAATAATTGCAAAAAAAAAAAATGCACTGTGCATGTGATGTAGCACCTCCTCCCAGCATTTTGAATTGCCAGTGGAGAGAGAAGCAAAAGCAACAAGCGAAGCAGATAGCGCAAACAACTGTGAGTCGTTAGGAAACTTGTCCGACCTCAAAAACTGCATGAGTTGTTCTAATGATTCTGGTGTGAAAACAAGACTTCACCATCGAACCTCTTTGTCAATGACAAGTTTCTCAGGCCTATGGCAGACAAAATCTTGCTTGAATCTTTATAAGTTGGTACACCAAGATGTCAGTCACTAGGAAGCTTCTCAAGAGTCTTGAAAAGCCATACAGGGCCTATGCCAAGATGTTCAAATGTTAAAAATGAGTCGCAGCATTGCTCAAGTAAAGACATGAACTATTGGCAGAAAACAGTGAAGTGAAAAAAAGCTGAAGGATGAAAAGGCCACCCTTCATGCTATCTTTCCTGAAGGCATTACTGACCAGTGTTCAGGAATTTATCAGCGCATGCATAGGATCAAAACGGACATGCACAAGATAGAGCAGAAATGTCATGCCCAATAATCTGAGCTCCAAATCAGTGGCACTGTTTGAGCACATTGAAGTGGTAGACTCGACATTTGAATCTGTGAAGTCAAAATAGGTAAATGCTTTAGGTCACGCTAGGTGCTCAGTTATGAAGCGCACCGGGAAGCGTTCCTTTTGCTGCTTGTCTGTTCCAAATTTGTTGGCCATTTGTCCTGCCAGAGATGAGTGCGAAGTTGGAAAGGCATTGAACTTGCATAAAAAGGAATCAGATTAGAGATTTAGTATTTCAGAAAGAGAAAACTGCAATCATGAGAGGCATTGGACCTTAGAAACCTGTTCCAAAACATAATTCAAATGCTCCAAAATTCTGGTTTCATTGCTCCAAAGCTGCTCTAAAATGGCTTTATCACTACGTCCAAAGCTGCTCCAAAATGCTCAAGCCTGCTTCCATCCCTGGGCTTTCTTTCAAATGATATGCTAGACGTTAGTATACATGGATCACCCCTTAGTATTGACTGCTAAATAATTTATAGTTTAACTTCTTGATGCTGTTGTGGTTTTAGCAACTGAACAGTGGCTGCGAATTGCAAGAAGTATGTATTTAGGTCACGTGTGGCATGAGAAGAACTGTAGTATAATCGCTGATAGTTTTGCTCCATTACAATGATTAAGATGGCTCGCTTAGAGAGCTGGAATGACAACAAATTACAAATCAGCGATTACAGTAAACTTCCCTTAGAAGGAACTTGAAGGGACAGAAAATTTTATTCATTTTATTAAAGTATCTGTAAAGAAGATATACAAGGATGATAGGGGTGAACAAATATATATTACATGAAAACAATTGGTAAAATAGCCTTTCAGAGAGAGGATAACTGCTAATTAAGAATTTATTTCGCTATGCTTGAAATGAGCTGAATGCTGAGAGCATGGTAGTACCAGTTTACATCATCTTACTTGAAAATAGCATTGGTTCTTTTTTCATAGTCTCATCTTTCACTCACCCACCGAGGTGGTGCAGTGGTTAGTGCGCTCAACTTCTGTACCCAAGGATGGGGGAATCGAATCTTGGCCACGGAGGTCTCTTTTCAGTGAAGGCAAAGAGCTAGGCACCCGTGTGCTGTTCGATGTCAGTGCACGTTTTTGGCGCATCTAACAAGATGGTTTGGACGGGTTCAGGTATCTATGCCGGTGTAATGTCCAGATTGCTAGGAAAAACCTTAATGATTGAGGTAAGTTCATGCCATTCTGGGAAGCTGTACTGTGCTGGAGATATACACCTTTCCAACTTCTTTTTCGTCATATTGATCACCAGATGCGCCAAGCCAGAAATGCTGCACCAATCTGATAAAAATGCAAAAAATTGTGCCAAACTGATATAAGCTGAAAATGCCAATGTTGTTTGAAGCCTATTTATAACGAATTTGACTATGTCATGGCAATGCAGACATGCATAGTGTAGTTTTTATGCCATGTACACTAGCCACCATTTGTCCAGCGAAGCTTTTTGCATGTGTTTCAAACTGCTGGCCTTTTCTTTCTCGCACTTAAAAAAACAAGTGCCATGCATTGAGATGGAGGCCAATTGATGTCCTCAGGCTTGCTTGTCTTTAGAACCCAACATTTGCAGCATGATTCCAGCTAACTGGCCGGCCAATTAAGGCTAGTTTTTATCAGCAGGTAGAAGGTTACATTTAATCAAGAGGTAACAGTAACAGTTTAATAAGAGGTAACAGTAATGAACAAATATGGTGGCTTTTGCGTATACAAGCACATTGCATCTGCCACAGAGCCCGCACTGGGGGGGTGGGGGGGGACATGTAAACAGTGTTCCACGCATACGAACCCTAGAGGTGTGCATGGGCCGAAGATTTAAGCTTGGGCCCGGCCTCGACACTACGGACCCAAGCCAGTCTGGCCAGACTCTGAAAGGGACTGAGCCCAGCCCGGCCTGGCCCAGCGCTCAGATTTAAGGCCCAGGCCTGGTCCGGCCCATCATGCTAAAATAGCAGTTGAAACTATGAAAAAGAAAAAAAATAATTTCAGGATATTGGAAGGTTGAGTTCTCACGTTTAAAATGGCAAATTTGCTAAATATGTAGAGGCACAGCACATACGTGGAATTAACTTATTGCGCAAAAGCAACAAGTTATGCATTGAATTGGGACATTTGCGGTACTCCTGCATAATGAACCCTATGGTAGCACTGAAGTTCCTTTCGGCGTTAATGCTTGTGGCTTGAAATATTTACACATTCTTTGATAGGAAAGCAAGTTTTCGGTAAGCAGCTTGTTTGCTTATCAAAAAGTGCACTAGCTGTGAACTTAAACAAGGGGTTGGTTTTGTGTTCAAGTACTCGGTGAGCTCGCCTGGCTCACCGTGAGCCTTTCACATGAACTTTCCGCAACAAGAGAAACAATACAATTAACAGTGGTATTATTATTTGTGTTCTGTGCCACCCTCTCAGTGCAGGCCTAAACGAATTCTACTCGGTTATAGAAGCTATCATGACTGCAAATAACTGATTACTTTTTGCTTTTTGGAAGTGAGTGCTTGGCCATGGTAAAAGAAAGGAGACTTAACATATAGATAAGTGCACGAGCTCTTTCCTTAACTTTAGTCTTTTTCACGTAGTTGAATGCAAGCACTGAAGTGAGCAAACAAACCCTAGCCAGCCTCTATAGCCCATGTTAAAGGGCATCTTCATGTCGTCGCAGTTTGCTTGTGAAAACGCCTAGTGGTAGCAACTCCTGTGTTATAAAAGCTCCATTTTTAGAGAAAGTAGACTCCTTTCCATTGCAATAAGGTGATCTGCCAGTAGAGGCCAATTTCTGTTTGTCCTCACTGTCACTGGATTGAGTTGCTATACTTATATATATATTTTTTTTATGCGATTCATTCACATTCAGAGTTCAACTTCATCTCAGAAAATGTTCAAAAATGGGCCGGACATATGCATTCATGAGATGTGATTATTTATGTAACTCTAAATGTCTTAGGAGAACGTTATTTTATGCATTCTGTTTTGTTTCTTTTAAGGTTTCACTGTTTGCAGAACTCTTCAATGAAATGTTGATTCGGGACTTTGGCTTCAACATCTACCGGGCGCTTTTGGAAGCTCCTGAGCCAAAAGAGGTATCGATTAATTTTCTTGGAACATGCTTTAAAATTATAGGATAGAATCATTTTATGAACAGGATTGTAACCAAAGGTACACAGATGCTGCCGTTTGTGTTGTAAACAGGGGTAGTACTTTTCAGTTTTTATTGTTCCCAAATTTGGCAGACCTCTTTTCTGTGTTTATTTCAGGATAGTTGTTGCGAGTATTATTTCTTATAGATGGATTACCAATTTCTTTGGCTATATAAACTGGTATTCCTGTGCAGTCAAAGTCGCTTGTAATATATCGAGACTTGTTTTGTCAGCCTGAGCATTCAATTTACCAGTAATAAAAGCAGTGCTGGTTGCTAGTTACTGGTGCAGTGGAGCACTTATAACAGTGCCTAATTGTGGATGGAAACATTGTCAATAATGCATCTCAACTTCTCCACCTTTTCTCAACTCTAAACTTCAAATGAATTTTTTCCTGCATTATAGTATTCCTCTAAGTTCAGTCGATAAATGCAGTGTGGAATATGAAATGAGTGTACCACCTGATATCTCATGACATTAAGTGGCTCGTAGGTTTCTGCAACAAAGAATCTGAATAAAGAAAAAAAAAAACGAGTGCATGCGTATAGTAGTTTCTGCATGCAGGCTTTGTAACGTGGCTAGAGCAGTAGTTGAAAGTGGATATGTAACCTTTGTGTACCTCATTTTGTCAGGGCTGTAATCTTTGTTGTTCCCCCCTCTTTTTTTTTTTTGCAAATGTACTCAGGAAAAGAAAAAGGACACTCCAAAGGAGTCTGACAAGAAGGGAGACCGTCGAGATGACCGCAAGACAGATCGTCGTTCTGAACGTCGAGACCGCAAGGTACATTATGAGCATAATCTACTGCAAAGTCTTGTTTTGGGGCCATGTTTCGTTTAAGTGCTGATAAGGTAGTTGTGAATAAGGTGCCACATAAGCTTGCTAAGTTTGCCCCTGTTAATTGCGAAACCCAGCTAATTCGAACTGCCAGCTTGGTCCTGACCAGCACTCATCTGTATGCTGTTTCACATGCAAGCAAAACCACTCTCAGTTTCTGCTGCCATGAAACTTGTTTTCAGCGGTCAGAGCAACGATGTTCCAACATGGAAATTTTTCGCCTATCGTTGCTATCGCTTATTCCAGAATTCACTCAGTGTTTGCCTGTGTACTGGCCTTGAGACTGTGGCATTGTACATACTAATTTCAATGCTATTGGTCTCACATCAGTTATTTCAAATTGGCTCTTGAAAGGAGGCCACATCGAGGTATGACCAGCGTGGCAAGGGATAGTGGAAGCTGCCCTTTTCAAAACTTGAATTCTGTGCTGCAAAGTTTTGCTCGTGCACTTTTGACATGCACACAATGGCAGGCTTGATTCCGTGCAGGCCAAGGAGGTCATCATTGCGTTAGCCGCCTCGGACCCGAATTCGAGAATAATCCTAATACTTTCATGGCGAGCCTATGAGCATTATGCGGCAGGTGAGGTCTCACCATTAGCCTACCACCACCTAAGGCAGGCTCTGAGGGAATCAGATCTCTTTCCTAAACGCATCACTTGGACTTAGACCACCATGGTCTACGAGGCAACGAAGCCACTGACAGGGCCGCTCGAGTGCTTTCTTACCATGGTCCTCATACAGATTCCTCTGGCTTTGAGCCTAGACAACTGCTCCTGCAGTTTTGCGAACTCTTATTATTATTGCGAACGTCAGCTTTACTCGGTTCCAGCAAAGGGGCTGATCAGTGCAGACAAATGAACCCTGGGGCGTCTGCAAACAAACACCTTGTGTCCTGCAATGGCAAGGCATTTTTGATAATAAGATAGATAGTGCCCACATTATAGGGAGACTTCAGATGTCTACCACATGATAGGCATGTGAAAAAAAAAAAAAAAAAAAAAAAAAATCAATCCTACCCTTTTTTCTACCCCTTCCACCATCAGAGAGGCATGGGAGGCCTGCTCAGCTGTTCATTGCTAGAGTGTCAACGGGCTCTGGCCAAACGGGCAAGGGAGGTGGCTTTATCCAGCGGGGTACCAGACTATGGTTGCACTCATGTAAAGGGCCAGCCTGCACACTCTCATTCCTTCATTAAATGTTTTCACCACCACCACTTCTCCAGGTAAAGTGCAACCGCTTAGTTTCGGAGTCGTCTTTCTGAGCTTTTTGCTGCCCGCAACGGATGCCCAAGTAGCCACCAGTCTGCCAGCTGACCAAGCCTAGCTGAGCTCGGTTTCGGATACTAATTGGCACTTCGCTAGTAATTCCTCCTTTCTATCCCCTGCTTCTGTGCCACTGATTGTTTTCTTCACTTTTGTCAGTGTGGTTTCATTATACCAGTGCACCAAAATTTCACGCTTGTTCACTGTTTGCACGGTAAAGCTCCTTCGCGCACAACATTGCCGCTTGTCAGGGGTGGGACATAGCACTAGTACTGGAGCTCCACCACATTGCACCTTGGAACATTCGTAGGCTTACAATTTTGAAACTGTTCTGCTTCTATGCTCTCAACAGTATGCTTGCAGTAAAGTATTGATGGAACTGTGTAAAGTAGTCAACACCTTGCTAATCTCATCTTTAATGCAATGACAAGCCTTTCACCAAATAAAATGAAATTACTTTGACGCATGCGGTTCGTGACAATTTTTATTGCGTGTTGCGAACTTTTAGATAATGTGAATATTTTTTTCCAGCCCCTTGAAGCTTGAATGAATGAGCTTATACTGTGTCATTTTTTTTTTTTTTTCTGCCCCTTTTTTAAGTCTGCCCCAGGCCTAACTTGTGCCTTTTGCATCAACCTGCTTTTTGAATTTTTCTATGCTACACTTTTCTGATGACAGTTGCTAGCTCTGCTTTGAGAATCACAATACAGTAAAATCTGTCATACGAATTTTGGGATGATAAGAATTTGCGAAATTCCATGGCCAGAGTGTATTATGTACAATATGCAAAATTTCGGATTGTCCGAACACTTTTCCGCGCCACTAAGGATGATACGAATGCGCAAACTGCGACCACAACCTTGAGCACTACGCACTGCCCGCACATCATTGACTCCGCGATCGCCAGCCATGCTGTATGTACGAATCACGAGCGGTTTGCGGTGATTTGTGGTCCACACCTCGCTGATGTCGCGATTTTCTGTCAGGCTCACGCCCTGAAAAGCTTTCAGCGGTGCGTGGCCGACAAACCACATAATCGTCGTAGCTGGCGGCATCATACGCGGTGGGTGCGCACGGACCGGACATCGCTGGCTCCGCGATCGCGGTCCGCGAGCAGTTTGCGGTGCTGCGCGGCCTGCATGTCACCATCTCTAGTAATGCTGTACGTGCCGCGAAAAGTATGCGGAGGCGGGTGAACCGCGCGGGAAAAGTTTTCAATGGCGCGCAGCTGTGAGTAGTAGTCGGCGGTGCACGCGCCTACCACCGCGTGCGGGCCGCACGTCGTAGACTTTCCGACCGCTAGTCGCGCTGTACGCATTGCGAGCAGTCTGCTGCACCACGTGGCTGTCACGTCGTCATCTCTTGTCGGGCTGTATGTGCCGCGAGAAGTCCGCGGAGGCACGCGGCCCACGCGTCGCCGACGTAGCGATCGCCTGTCGCACTGTGTGTGCCGCGAGTGGCGAGCTATAACCGCCCGACCGTAATAAACCTTCTCGGACGTAAACAGATATGCTTGACTGCCTTTCCTATGCTTCTGCATTCTTATCTTCGTTCGTTTTGATGATACGAATGTTGGGATGATACGAATTTTTTCGCGACCCCGTGAGATTCCTATCACCGAGATTCTACTGTATATAGTTCCTTTAACTTGTCCACATATACCGTATTTTCTCGAAGGGCTACTTTCTATATTGCCCAGTGGGAAAAAATAAAACCAAGAATGTAATGCGAGATAATCGCTTGAAAAAGTACCTTTAACAGACATTATGGCCATTGCAATCTAATAAAAAACGCTCCTTCATTGTCGTCATCGCCGGAGGCAGAGTTCTCAGAAACAGTCTTCCTTTTCACTCTCGTCCTCCCAGATGTTTCGGAAGCCTTTGCGGTCAGGCTCACATTTAAAAATCGCTTCCCGCTGCATCCGCCATCCACGTAAGGTAGATTTGTAGTGTCTAGCCGTCGAGATGCCGCAGATTTTGCGATTTCTTCTGCTATCACAATAGCTTTTTCAGGCGAGTGTCATACCATGCATGGTGCGCTGCCATCGTGCAAGATATGATAACAGAAGTAAATGCGCTACTCCACTGCAAAAGATCCAACAAGCGCGTGATGAAGGGAACAGCGTGATTCTGAGCCCACAAACAAAAAGTGCTACGTTTTGACTTTGGATGGATTGGGATTTGGCTGATTTGGCTTCCCTGGTACCCATGTTGCCAACATAACATCGTAAAACCGCGGACACCGAACTCAATAGTGACAGATTCAATATGGCTGCACCCCGGCTCTGCTTTAGGCCAACCGAATCGCAGAATTCGATTAATAATGCGAGGGTAGACTTTGACCAAAAATTATGCAAAAAACTTTCGTCACATTCGAGCAAATATGGTAACATAGTCGAACCTTAGTCAGTGTTTGATTTCAGTAGAAGCTGAATTTCTGTAATGAAAGAAAGACGTAGAATCAGTTATAGTATGACAGCTTTTTGTATAGTCAAACCTCATTATAACAAAGTTCCATTTGGCATAAAAATAATTCAATATATCCGATATTGATATTAAAAATATACCCACAAATTTCTGCAAATAAGTCTGCTAACAACCATATGGCATCAAAATGCAGAATTTTCGTATTAAAAGCTTGATATAAAGACAGAATCTTGTCTTTCATTCAGTGTTCATTCAGTTTATTTTGCAAAACTGCACAGGCCGCGACTCCAATTCTTGCCACCGCTGTCTCGTGCTTCGTGCTGCGTATGTAGTGCTATGAATATTTGGCCATCTTCCCTTCACATTTTCTAGCTGCACTTTTACTCTTTTACTTTTTAAACAGACCACGCCGCTTTCGTATGTTTGTAGCCAGCTTTACATTTTTTCCTACACACACTGTATGCTTTCCCTCACGGCTCCAAGGCATACGTAAAGTTGAATTCTCCTTAGTATCGGCTAAGTCTAGTATAAAGCTATCCTAAAAAAAAAAAAAAAAATTCTTGTTTTTGAAAAAAAAAAAATAATAATTTCCCTTGCGATCCTAGGTATAGCTCGTGCGGCGATGTCATTTCGTGGGAAGTCGTCGCTGCGGCGAACGCACCTTACTATAACCGATTTTTACCACTAATGCCTTTACTATAAAGGGGGCAAAAATGGACAGTCGTCTATTCAAGATGAACTGGGACTTCAGTTTAACTTCGCTGTATTCGAGTTTTTACTATATCCGGGTTTACTATAGCTGGGTTCTACTGTATAGCGTCTTCTAAAGTTTTGTTCAGCTGCTTTACGCATTTCGTTGTACCGCTTCGTTGTAGCTGATCAAGTATCAGATTTAGAATTTTTTGTTTCATTGTACAGGTAGAATTCCCATAGAAATACTAAATCATGGAGCATCGAAACTTTACTTTTACTTCATTTTACCCGACGGCTTGCTGTACCCGTATTCGTTACAACGAGGTTCGACTATTTGCATGATCTGAAATATGTTACAAGCTGAGAAAGTCTAGAAGAAATTCTGCTAGCTAGTCGTTTGAATTGCTCATGCTTTTGTCCACTGGCACCACCATCGAATTGCCGCATGATCGAACAATTGCTCCTTTGCATTGAGTTTTTCATTCGCTTAAGGGGAGACCCTGGTCTTTGACCAAATTTTGTTAATATTTAACTTAGATGAAACTTTTGTGGCTAGTGTATTTTGGCATCCTAAAAACTAATATGCAATCCATTTTTGCCTCTCTCTGATAGATTTTAAGATTTCAATTGTTTTAATAATCAGAATTCTGCCCAAGTTTTAATAATTCGTACATTAATGACTGGGAAAATTTTTATGTCTACTTGTTCTACTGCAACCCCAGAGTGCAAGTATATCGTCAGCATAATTTTAGCTGCAGCAGTTCAAAGATTGTAGCCTGTCATAAGGTGTGCATAAATTTGTCAATTTTTTTTTTCTACGGAAGTGCTAAGTTAATTCAATTTTGCCAAGAAAAATTAGTAGTTTTTTGTTATAGTTGCACAGAAGGATATACATCATATACATACATCAAGAATGAAATCTGATACATCATCTGATACATCAAGAATGAAATCTGACCACTACATCAAGAGATACCTTGGGGAACACCGTATGTCATGCTAAGAAAAACACTTTTTAGAAGACAAAGAAAGAAGTTTCAAAACATAGCCTGAACTTATTTACTGCAAACTTGGACATGAAATAGCACGCACTTTGTATTAAAACCCTCCGGGAACATAATCAGTCATTTTCCTTGATGCGCTTTTGTTTGTAGGAGCCTTGGTGATTAAACATAAGATCTTGAGGAGATTTCTATTTCTAAATGATCTAGAGTCACCAAGTGGTGCAATAAGCCTATATATGAATATTCAGCTAAGAGTAACTCATTAAAGTGGGTTCTGACTGGCTTTCAATGTCAGTGCATCATTTACCACCGATATAATTGCCCTCGAACGAATAAAATTGCCGGCGAACGAAATGCATGCTCTGGAGGCCGCCACCAAGACGAGTGCGTTTGTATCGTGACCTCCGCAAAAGTTGGTGCTAAGTTCTGGCGCACGATTGCCATTCTCACGTTCATGCTGTAAACGCAGTCAGCCTGCAACTAGTGATAAGAGCCCATTGCTCGTCTTGCACCGCGTAGTGTTCAGAAGCAAGTTTATTTTGACAAGATTTGGGATTCCGCGCAATCTTCTCTATGTTCCGCGTGTTGCGGGACGTTGCTTTGCGACTGCCGCTGGTCGCAGCACTGCTTCACAGGGCGATCTATCCCGGCGTTGAAAGCTGCACTTGCTCATCTGCACCATCACGATTCCGTACGCGGTAGATCGTACCGCTCCTCTCTGTCGCACTAAGCACGACCGGCTATAGGCTTCCAAAGCACCGTCGAGTGGCGCTGCTGCTCCTGACAGGGAGCGCCATCTCTGACAGAAAAATAGAAACTGGGGATACACGCGGCGGCACCACCTAGGCATCCCGTGCAAGTTTTCTCCTTTCGCTCGCTCGCTTTCGCGCACGTGCAGACTTCTCGCGCTGCTTTGTCGCGCGGGCACACACTGGACGCCGCCGGCTCAGCTCGCTGCCTTCACGGTGTGCGCTGCGCGCTTTCTCTAGCACGAGCACGCGTCTTGACGCGCCCCCGCAGGCGCACCGCGACATGCCACCTGCATTCCGTCTTGACTGGGCAACCTGACGCTTATTTCCATGAAGGATACTTAATTTTAGGCGGGAAACGTTTTATTCACGTCTGCACTGTAGAGCAGACAACAGATGGGGGTGAGTAAATATTTATTGTGAATGCATCCCATGTTAGCAAAAACGTAGGAAGTGCATCTCGAGGTAAGTCCGCTATGTAATTGTATTGTCGTATGTAATATGTTTAAAAACTGCTAAAGTATCATCAGTACTGTGAAAAAGAGTGGCGCGCTCGTTGACCATCGTTTTGGCCTATAGCATGCTATCTATATACGGATTTGTTTTATTATTACGACGTTACCAAAGCAAATCTTGCAGAAGAATAAGTATATAGTCCGAAGGAGGTGTTTCTTCAAAGACAAGAACGCTAGCAATCTCATAAGCACATGCGTGCTGCGTGCGCTGCACACGACATAACCGGCTCACTGGCTTGGAAGGCAGGTGAAATCCAAGCTTGTACTACTTAGTGTTTTATTTCGCTTCTTATTAAATTGTTGTGCTTCATTTATGATAACATTTGGTTTGCACTCAGGAACCCTGTGACGTGAATGGGGTGCTCCGTGCGTGTAGTGTCAGCCGAGCCATAGCTAGGATCACTTTTGTACTGCACTTTCGACATATCTTCGTTATTAATAATAATAATAATTGGTTCACTTATTGGCCAATTTGCGAAAATCTGTAAAAGCGTCTCAGCAAGGCATGTTTTCCAACGCCGCCCCCACCCCCGATAAAAAAAAGGCCTCATTTCTAGATATTTTCTTGGTCAATCTAAAAATGAAAGGCAGATGCGGACACTTAGAGCACATTCACACATCAGTCTCGATCGCAGACGTCGCATCTGTTGATTTGGCTGCTTTCAGAGCACTCACAACGCAGGGAGAGAGCACAGAAAATCGGCAAAACTTGACACGCGGGGAGCGAAAAGCAGGATAATCTTCCATCCTCTTCACTTTTTATGCATGGTGTTAAACCACTGTACGTTTTTTGATGCCTCTCCAAGCCGTCTTTGTCAACTGTCAACATTTCTAAGTTTACGAAGAATGGGGAAATTGGCTCTCGTTTCCACAAAGAACGCGAGACTTCTCAGAACGCTGTCATGCGGTTGGAAAACAGGTCTTGCGGACACGCTTCCAAAGGAATCTGCAAAGTTTCACACGTGACCCTCGTCTTTTGGTGCTTGGCCTACTATTGTGGCTTCCCATGACACAATGCTACTTAGTACCTCCGTTTCGCATCAGCGGAAGCGTTTTTGTATCGCCAAATAACCGCCAGGCGCAACGCGATCGCCGCGCGTGCACAGAAAGCTAGCGGAGCGTCTGCTCCGGCGAAGCCCAATCGTTTCATATTTCGCCACCACGCCAGGGATGCGGCGCTGCCGTCGCGCGGCGAAACTTGAGCTTGGGTTCCCTATGCTACGGCGTTATCAGGCCATCGCAGACTCGACACGGAGCGTCGGCATTTCGTCATTGATTGCAGATAACCAGATGCGGCAATGCTGCGTCCCGGGTGCGTTTATCTCTTCTCGATACTTTCTTTGGGCTAATAATGAAGCGCATTTCGCGTTGTGGTTACGATGAGGGAACGGCGCTAGGCCGACTAGACCTAAAGGAGAGACCTTTTCAAAATGGCGCCAGGCCGCGAGCAGTCGACGCCGCCAGCCAACCAAAGCTCGCCATTTTGCTCACATGCGGTGGGAGTCCAATAGCAGGGCTTGCTTCACGCAATTTTGTTCCTTTGTTTTCCGCTTCGGTGGGCTCGCTCATGGTCGCCAACTGAGATATAGGAATGGCCTGAATCGCGATCTTTCGAACGACACCAAGATTATGCCCATGGATCGCGTATTTCTATAACTGCGGGAGATCGAAATTCGGCGTGATTTGACCTCAGTTTTTTAAAGGGCCACACGCGCAGATTCTCGTCCTTGGAACGCTGTAACGCGCAAATTAGGCGATATTTTTCAACAAAACTTCGGAGATAGCTGTGGAAGGATCTCATAATCACGAAAACAGGAAGATTGAAAATCCGATTTTCTGACTGATTTTCGGCTGCAAAGACCCGGGTCCCCCCTTAAAAGGCTTTTATTTTGCAATGTTTAGAAAACTAGATGTGCAGTCGGAATTATCTGAATCACTGTAATTCTTATTTTTGTGCCTGAAGGCATGATGAATTGATTTTTGATACTTTAATGGTGAGGTATGGTGTATCTAATTGCAAGTGAAAGGCATCATCAGCGTGAACGAAAAATCATGAGCTTGTCTCTGACAGGTGGCAGGTGATGTGACCAGCACTGGTTGGTAGACGAGGCCACATGACATGGCTGAGCTGGCAGCTCGTTTGAGATAGGAAATCGAAGTCTATGGTAAACTTGAATCTTGACTCTGACATGCTACTTCAGTGCCATGCTGGCACATCCATGTGCCCTGGTTCGAGGGGGGGTTTTTATCTGTCGGGTGGTCCTTAACATAAATATGGAGTATGTGAAAATTGAGAGGCAATAAGTAGTGCCCATTGATAGGATCATCGCTGACTTTTATTGTCTTTTGGGAAGTGTTGATGTGCAAAGCTTGTATATGTGTGTATGCGGCGATAAAATTTCAGTTGATAGTTTACGCACTTGTTTTTCGTGTTGTTTTCTGTTCTGTGTCCAAGTTCTTCAAAAGCACAACCATGTTTGACCATGCTTTTTGTCACTTTGTCAGTTGGAGGCACTTTGGAAATAGGGTACTTAAGAATAAAAACAGCGAAGACAATATGGCTATGAAAACATGGCACAAAGTTAACTGTATGCCAAGCAGAAGGAAGCTTAATGAAGCACATTATTTTCTTTTACTTGTTTTTACTCAGGAGGATGAGAAGAAAAATGATGACCAGGATGACAGTGATGCTGCTTCAGAACCATCAGATGGAGAGGGTGATTCTGAAGAAAGCAAAGGTAAGACATGCGTAATTTGTGTCATTCTTCACTTGTAATGAAGGAACAATTGCTTTGATGAGTTAGTTAAACTTTTGCGGTCCTTTGTTTGAAGCCCTCCCTATAACGCGGCACAGCCGTTCCGGTCCGCTATTGGGCACCACCCGACAAACTTTCTGTTATTGAATTATGTTTTTTGAACTATGCATGAACTGCCATCTGTTATACAGTAAACAAATTTTATTTTTACTCGTGGTCTCTTTTTATGCACTAGGGGGCAGCACTTGCAAGCTTTTTTTTCTTTCTCTGAGCACTGGCGTGCCGCTGGCAGCAAAACTTAGCAATGGTCTCACCAAGTGTTTTTTGTGGCGAGAATTCGCAAGCTGTTAACAAAAGTAAAAATGATTTTAGTGAAGCAAAAGAACACCGCGCCTTTACCAGATGACGATTTAGTGATTCTACTTAAGTGTAACATTTGTGGGATTTATATATTTTGTCACAAGTCTGTGAAATGGTGAAAAAAGGTCTTTTCCTGGTTTTTCGAAGTTTCAATCGTCAACAGCTTCTTTTGAATAAAAATAAAGCAGCTGAAATAGGGCTTAAAGTTGCAGTAGCACTTGCAGTATCACCGCCACCTTATTAGGTATAGTATGAAGCAGGGATTATCTGAATGGCAGGGTTGTGAAGAAAGGCTGAATGGGATGCTCCATTTTATGGATAAGAACCTTGGCCAGGGCACCACGGACTGCGCTGTTTGCAGTGACCGCAAAACAAAAACAAGGCAGGAAAGAAATAGTTTTCGTCTCTAAAACATGCATTTGTAATCCAGGACTATCTTCAAAAAAGTGCTTTGAGTGCTACCTCAGGTTGCCCAGCTATCTCTGTAGAGGTTGTACGCGGAAAGAAGCACCAAAAATAATTTTTCCTCGAGTTGTTCTTGCGGAGTAGTTGTTTTCTGTCATGGTGCCCAAAATTGGCAAAATGGTTTCGGACCGCAACAGCCACAATGCAGGTCAAAGTTTCGGATTACAAGATGCTTCACAAGCATACTGAATACAGGTTTTTTTTAGGCATGCTGTGTAGGAGCCACTCATTTTTTATCTGGAATTTGCTTTGATAGGTGTGCATTTGACGGGCTTTTCCTGGAATATTCATTGTAGTGATCCGATTTTTTTGGGACAAACATGCTGATTGGACGGATGGGTTTCTGACAGACTTGTCTTGCTCTACAGAAAAACGGGCTCGCAAGGAAAGCCGTGCCCAGCAACAACGCACAGTACAGCGTCACCTTCTGCTGTCATTCATATATTTTGACCAAAACCAATGTGGTTACCTGCAAGATAGAGACCTTGAAGACATTTTTTACATCATTGGCCTTGAACTTTCACGCGGTCAAGTAAGAAAGCTCTTATTCTCACTTTTTTCACTGGGTATTGTCTTCATGTTGGCTCCGATATTGATGCATGCTGTAAAGTGTGCTGACATGGACCAAATGGTGCTCTTTAGATGCTTGATAAAAACCTTGTGGGAACCCTTCTGAACCCCTGCCCTCTATTTATGTGTTGGCAGGCCATATGTGCCTTGCCGTTTGTGACGAGCCTTGGCTTTGTTGACACTTTGGGGGCTAACTCACCCTGTGGCTGGCTGGAAAAGCCATCTCAGCCCACGAGGTGCATGTGGTGCATTGTCTCTCAGAGTTATGTTGTGTGACACTGCAAAAGCAGCTGCCCACTCTTGAAACCTCCCTTGGCATCCTCCCTTTACTGGTGTCAAAGATGCTGGATGCAGGCAGCTGATCTAGCCCACTCCTCTTTGAGGAAAGCAGAAAAAGAGGAGAGGCTGGTTTTAAAAACCACATTGCTATCAACAATTCTCAATGCTGAAGCCTTCAAGGAACATACCACACAGCTATAACAAATGCTCATTTGTTATGAATGTGGATGAATCTGCTGTCAAAATACACTGAAACCTCATTAATTTGAATTCTTCAGAACAGCAAAAAATATTCAAATTAAACGGGCTTTAATATTAACTGAACACAGCAAGTCCAGGTAAAAAATATCATTTCGAGAACGTACTACAAAAATTGAACGTTACACTATGTCATGTCATATATTGTTAAAAAGGTCTCAAGTAGGAACCTAGATCAAATGTTAAACCATGCAAAAGTTATGTACAATAGCTGACCGATTTTTCGGACTCCAGTAATTTGGACTTGCACAATATTTCGGATATTTTGGGGGGAACTGTCGCACACCCCACATGAATGTGTCCCCGCAGGGGACACCTGTTAAAGCAGGTGCTTGTGTGTTTTGTGCGACACCACAAACCCCGAGCACCCACGCTTAGCCGTGCGTGGCATCGTCGTGTCTGGGGAAAGGGGGATCCTGATGGTTGAGCCGATGCCGAGTGTTTGGACCTTTAAGGCCCCTCGGCGGAGGCAACACACCACCTTGGCCCACGCTTCCCATAGACGGCACCTCCGGCCTGACCCGACCGGGGGAAATCGGCAGTCGCCTTTTCCTGTCCTCCCCTCCATCTTTCGCTTTCCTGTCTTCTTGCTTACAACTGTCCTGCCTCTTCCTCTTTTCTTGGATTCTTCATTTTCCAGGCGGCAAGGGTTAACCTTGTGTGGCTAACCACCTTGTGCTAAGCCATATTTGGTTATAGTCAGGGTGCAAGGCTGGCGTGGGCTGGACTTTCTTGGAAGCTCCTGTCCCGTCTCCTTGTTGGGCTTGGTGGTGGGTAGCCGCCACCCTGGCCGAACATCAACATTATTTTTATGGCTTCTTTAATCGATCCCGAAAAAGGGGTCGCACCGATGAAACCTCTAAATTCTTCCTGAAAAACCCAAACAGGTTCCCACGATTTCATGTAGTACACAGTGACAACGCTGAGAAAACGGCTAGACAAATCTCACCTTTCATAGTGACCAAGACACTGGCAGAAATAATAGGTCAGGGTTACAACGTGAAGAAACCTCCGAACGGAGACCTTCTATTGGAAATCTTCTATAATCATCAGCATGAAAAACTGTCCACATTAAAGTCTTTTGGTGAAATCCCAGTGACCATCAGTCCACACCGTTCTTTGAACACTGTCCGCAGAATTATCTCTGACGATGACCTCAGGTCCCTGACCAAAGAGGAACTTCTAGAAGGCCTCAAAGACCATAATGTAACAGATGTCTATAGAAGAAAAATGAGGCGTGATGACAAAGAGATTCCGACCAAGCACCTAGTCCTGACATTTGCACAAAACATCCTCCCCGAATCAGTCGAAATAGGCTATGTGAAACTTCAACTCAGGAAATATATTCCAAATCCTCGCCGCTGCTTCAAGTGCCAACGCTATGGTCACGGCTCCCAGACCTGCCGCGGCCAGCCGAGATGTGCAAAATGTGCTTCCCGTGAACACGATTCCGAGAAATGTGAGGTTCAGCCACATTTGTGTGCCAACTGTGGGGGTAGTCATCCTGCCTATTCACGCACATGCCCAATGTGGAAACAGGAAAAGGAAATCATTACCATTAAGGTCAAAGAAAACACAACTTTCCGGGAAGCACGAAATCGTGTTCTGTCAAAAAAACCTGCCTATTCTGTTGTGGCACAACAGGGCACTGAGCCTCAACAGACACAGGCACCTGCCCAGGTTTCACACAGCGAACCGGGAGCAGGACCATCCGTGACATTGGTGGCTGCGGCCAGCGCTGTGCCACCACCAGAAAAACAGGCTGCGCAGACCCCCAGGTCAGCCGGCCTCAAGGCCTCTCACCACGTGGTGAGGGGAAACACAAACGTACCTGTGCGGTCCGCACGGGCGTCCAGCGTGTCAGAAGACGCGATGGACACAAGCCAAGGCAGTCCTGTGCCTTCGACGTCAGACGAACGGCGCAGCTCCTTGGATCAACAAAAAAAAGCTAAGCCCCGAATCAGAGGGCCCGAAAACAAAACCCAGCTTTCTCTACTCATTTCATACAAAATGGCTTTTATACAATGGAACTGCAGAGGACTTTTAACTAAAATGAATGACATAAAATACTTATTGGCCACTCACTCACCACTAGCCTTGTGTTTGCAAGAAACAAATTTAGGTCCCAAACATAAGAACATACTCGAAAACTATACAGTCTTCCGTCGCGACCGAGAGCAGGTGGCATTGCCATCATAGTAAAAACTGAAGTAGCAGTTCGAGAACACAAACTTAAAACCAAGTTTGAAGCTATAGCGGTGACCTTACAGGCTTTTAAAACTATAATTAAAACTATAACTGTGTGCTGCATATACTTAGAGCCACACCTTAAATTTAGTATTCATGAATTAGAAGATCTTTTAAAGCAGCTTCCAGAGCCATTTTTAATAGTAAGAGATTTTAATGCACATTCCATTCTTTGGGGCAGTAGGAAAACAGATACGAGAGGCGAAATCATCGAGGATTGTATACTATGTAATAATATCTGTCTCCTTAACACCAGGAAACCAACCTGCTGTTCATCAAGTTCAGGAAAAATGAGCTGTATTGATTTATCCCTCAGCTCACCCTCTATTTTTACAGATTTTAAATGGGACGTTTTAGATAATCCATACGGAAGTGATCACTTACCTATACTAATCAGCTTAACATCTTCACCACAAATCATCCCGTCCAAGCCGCGACGCTGGAAGCTGCATTTAGCCGATTGGGCACTGTTTCGAGATAAGACCAGCCTAAAAAAATTACTTCAGATAAATATAATATAGATGAACTAAATGATGCTTACACAAACTGTATCTTTACTGCAGCGCACATAGCAATTTCTCAGTCCTCTGGAGCAGGGGTTCTCAAACTGGGTTCCGCGGAACACAGGGGTTCTGCGGGCTGTCTTCTTGTGTTCCGCGAGAATCCTCAGAGCTCAGGGCAAGCACTGCTCTCAAAGAAAACTTTAATGGTGAAGGCTTGGTGAAATTTTGGATGGGGACTGCTCCGCTGTTTCCATGCCTCGTTGAAAGGGCAGTGGACATTTTGCTTCCCTTTGCAACTACATATGCATGTGAACTGGCATTTTCAGCCCTCACCTATCTGAAGAACAAGCACAGGAGCCGTCTTGACCCGGCAGCTGATATGAGACTGGCTCTGAGGGGGAGGGGGGCGGGGGGGTTCCCTGGAACTATTTGAAGGCTTTTGGGGTTCCTCCGAGCAAAAAAGTTTGAGAACCCCTGCTCTGGAGTGTTGAAACAAAATCACAAAGTCTGGTATTCAAAAGAATGTAAACAAGCAAAAAAGGAACAAAACAAAGCATGGGGAATTTTTCGCAGGTACCCAACACAGGACAATTTCGTGCTACATCCGTCGCCGCGCCGAAAAAGCCTCCTGGCAGAATTATGTAACTTCAATAAAACAGCTCAACAACATAAAAACAAATGTGGGAACAGGTTAGAAAGCTAAATGGCAGCTACTCTTCATTTACCCCTTCTAACAGCCCCCGGAGTACAGACAACTATACAAGAACAGGCCGACATTTTGGGTGAATACTTTTCTGCAGTTTCCAGTTCATCACACTACACTCAAACATTCCTAAAATACAAAAACAGCAGAGAAACAAAAACTCCCTACAAGTAGCGGTACAAAAGAACCGTATAATAGCTTACACTACAAGAAATAAAAAATGTCCTAGCTGCCAGTAAACAAACTGCACCTGGTCCTGACCAAATTCACTACGAAATGCTCGCCCACCTATCCGAACCTGCTATAGAGGCACTATTAAAATTTTTAACAAAATATGAGTCCTAGGAAAATTGCCAGAGGCGTGGAAAAAAGCTGTTGTCGTGCCATTTTTGAAACCCGGAAAGGAGCAGACATCTCCTGGTAGTTATTGGCCCATTGCTCTCACCAGCTGTTTAGCAAAATCCTTTTAAAGTGTTTTAAACATGAGACTAACTTTTGTTTTAGAATTTCATGAACTCTTAAACATTCATCAGTGGGGTTTTAAAAAAGGATGCTCAACAACTGACCATCTCGTGCGTCTCGAAAACACTATCAGAGAGGCTTTTATACACCGACAGCATTGCCTTGCCGTTTTCTTTGTCCTTGGGAAGGCATATGATACAACTTCGAGGTTTGGGATATTGCGCAACCTGGCAGATTTAGGCATATGTGGCAGAATGCTAAAGGTGTTAAGTGACTTTCTGTCACATCGTTCGTTTCAAGTACGTCTTGGGACCACTTTGTCAAGAACCTTTCTGCAGGAGAGTGGTGTGCCCCAAGGGTGCAATTTAAGCACCACACTATTTGTTGTAAAAATGAATACGATTAGTAAAGTAATACCAAATTCCATAATGTATTCACTCTATGTGCACGACCTTCAAATAGCCTATACATCTTGCAACATGTCCACATGTGAGAGACAGATCCAATTAACAATAAATAAGCTAACAAAATGGGCCAGTGAAAATGGGTTTAAATTTTCTCCGCAGAAGACAGTTATGTTCTCGCTCGAACGAGGCTTACAGCCCAATCCTACCTTACACCTAAATGAAATCAATTTGCCCGTAAACAATAATCATAAATTCTTGGGCATTACTTTTGACAAAAAACTCACTTTTCTCCCCCACATACAATCACTAAAAAAGAAAGCCTCCAAATCCCTAAACATCCTAAAAGTCCTTTCACGCAAACACTGGGGATCTGATAGGGCATGCCTTTTGCATATATATCGCTCTGTTGTGTGCTCCTCCTTGGACTATGGAAGCATAGTTTATGGATCAGCTAGGCAATCATATTTACAGAAATTAGATCCAGTGCATAACTTAGGCCTCCGCCTTGCTTGTGGTGCATACAGAACGTCTCCTGTGCATAGCCTCTATGTGGAAACTAACGAGCCTTCACTGAAAGATAGACGAGCTTTACTTACATGTGCATATGTCCTCAGAATAAAGTCACAAAAAAACACCTTGGCTATTCAATAGTCACAGCTTGCCCCTCCAGAGTCATTTTCACAAATAGGCCTCAGTCAACGAGGCCATTGATAATGCGGTTTGAAGAGATATGTTGCAAACTTCTTATTCTGGACACATTACCGGATATCGCTCAAAACAACAGCCCACTACCGCCATGGTACAATCTTCCCACAATCTGTGATCTCACTCTCACACAGTTTCTAAAGACTAAAACCCCACAGGAGCACATTAATCAGGAATTCCTTAAACTTCAGGAAGAATACAGAAGCTTCACAGAGTTCTATACCGATAGATCGAAAACAGCTGTGTACACGGGAAGTGGATTCGTGGTGTGAGGAGATTCCGAGGAAATAATAAGACTTCCTCACTACGCATCTATTTTCACTGCTGAATCCCACGCCATTTCTGTTGCCCTAGAGAAAAAGTCGAAACCCGCAATAACGAAATCGCCGGGGACAGCAAAAAAATTCACTTTCGCGAGAATTTCGTTGCCGCGAAAATGAGACAAAAAAGATAGAAAACAGCCCGCAAAAAGAAAATTTATTGCCAAAAGTCAGTCAGCTTAGTATGCCGAGCCTTGCCTTGCAGCAACTTCATGGTTCTATTCTCACACTGCAAGAAGTGATCCATTGCCACCTCGTCGTCGTGTGCGCCTAAGAACGACCGGATCGTGTCAAAGGCGTCCAACACATTCCTCGGGTTCGGGTTTACCGTCTCTCCATGTTGTGGACCTTGGTCCTCGGTGTCGTCAGTTTCGCACACGCTGCTGATGATAGCCTCATCGGTCATTTCTTCATGGACAACTACATCGTCATCAGCGCGAACGAAATTATCGACACTGAGGCCATCTGGAACAACATAGGTGTCGACAGCACAAAGTGCACCCCATGCGTTGGCCAGCGATTGTGGCACTGCACTGGCAGCACAGTCATCGTGAAATGTCTCTTCAAGCACGCTTTCATTTGGCGACTCGTCCACGCATGATGTCTGCTGGGTGGGGGCGAAGCCCGCATGCTTGAAACAGTGCTCAATCACGGTCGGAGGCGTCGCAAGCCATGCAGCGGCCAGCATCTCAAGCGCCATGAACAAGTCCACGTCGGTGGGGCGCTTGTGATGGAGGTTAAGAATGAGACGCTGAATTAGCCTCTCTTTGTAGGCGCACTTCACACTTCGTATGACGCCTTGGTCGAGTGGCTGCACAACAGAAGTGCACCCGGGCGGAAAAAAAAACAAGTGCACGTTTGTGAGCTCCATATCAACATGATGGGCGGTGCAGTTGTCTAAAAAAAGGCTCACCAACCTGCCTGCCTTTCTCATGTCCGCATCGAAGGCCTCAAGCCAGCTGGAAAATATTGAACGGGTCATCCATGACTTCCCGTTCGAGGTGTACTGGACAGGCAGCGTGCGGTTCCCCTTGAAGCAGCGGGGCTTCTTGCTCCGGCCAATGACAAGAAGCGGCCGTTTGTCACTGCCGTCCATATTGGAGCACAACAATACTGTTACGTGCTGCTTGCTGTGCTTCCCTCCGTGGCATTTTTGACCTTTCAGATCCAAGGTCTTCGAAGGCAGCATCTGATAGAATAGACCCGTTTCGTCCGCATTATACACGTCTGAGGGTTCGTACTGCCCCAGGATTTCTTCGGCAGTCAGCTGCCACGACGATGTTGCCACCGGGTCCACTCCTGCTGCTTCGCCCGAAATCACCTTGGCCACAATATCGTGACGGGCTTTAAAGCGGCCCAGCCAGCCAGCGCTTGCTCTGAATTGGTCATGCCCGAGCATGCAGGCAAAGTCCAGAGCCTTCTGTTGCAGCAGTTTGCCAGACAGAGGCACTTTGTTTGCGTGCTGTTCACAGAACCAGGCAAACACCGCCTTGTCAACGTCTGGGAACACCGCAGCCGTCACTGTTTTATGCTGTGCTCGAGCACCATTCTCAAGCGCACCGAGAATGGCTGCCTTGCTTTTCAAAATTGTCGACAGTGAGCTGCACGCAATCCCGTACTCGTCGGCGATATCCATTTTTTTCCTGCCTTTTTCTGCTTGAGCAATGATGGCAGCCTTCTCTTGCAGAGACAAAAATCTTCGTTTTTTGGCTGGCGGAGACATCTCAAACGCAAACGTGCGGACTGCTGCTCATACACACCGCCACCACACACAACGAACACGTGCACCGCTCGCAGGCCTAAAAGTGCAGCGCTGATGATCTAGTGTCGCCCCCTGATGGTGTCGCTGCGAGGCTGCCTTCCCTGAACATAGCCTCCGAGATAAACAACCACGCGGAACCGATCACAGAGGACACGCGCTGCGCCGGTATGGTGGCTAGCACCGGCTCAAGGTGGCTAAAGTTTTTGTTGTTCCGGCTGCAAGGTTGCCAGGCGCCAATGCTCTCGCTGTAGCCACGCAAGCGCGCTATTGCAGTTTGCTCAATTTGAGTGCTTTTTTGACGCTGTTATTCATAATATGGGAGACAGTATGCGGACCGACGCTTACTATCATGCTCAGGTCTCGAAACACTAAAGAAAAAATATTTTACCCCATTTTACAAACACATTCCTTTTAACCCAAAACGGATTTTAGGCGAAGGTGGACTTATAGATTTGTCTTGTGTTCTCAGTTTTCTAAAAGAAGCAAATGTCTTATGCAAACTGTAGAATAAATCAAGTGTGCATCAGTAAACAAATTAAAACCTCAAGCTTTCCACATCATTGCATTAGCAGCTTATGCTCCATAAACACCAACACAACCCGTTTCGTAAAAGGAGACTTTCTAAACAAACTCTAGTTAAAACACGCGTTTTCCCCCTCTGTTTCACACACAGAAAATAACCTTGCTTTTGACGCATGATAGCCTTAGTTGCTTATGCGCCAAAAAAACACAACACAACACATGAATGTGTACATTTTCACTACCGTTATTTTGGACTCTGTGGAAAACAATAGTTCCATTTTTCGGACTAAAATAGGCTCTAGCAATACAGTGGAGGTCGTTTTTTGGCCAAACGAGTTGGCATTGCTGCCACAGTCAACTGGTTCTTCGCGGGCATGAAAGGTGCCATCTTGGATTTCAGTGGAGTCTTTCGGGCGTACTAGCTTGGCTATTTGTTCATAGTTGCCATCTGAGATAGCGACAATAACTATGCACTCTTCACTGTCATCTAGGTGGCCTACAAACAGCATGCGGTCGCTCTGAAAATGGGACAGGTGCAATATCCACCACGGTTTCGATGACATACCGCTTGCGGGGCAGGGATGGGGGTGAAGGGTGCATTCAGTGGTGCTCGTCGCACTCATTTTTTTTCTGTGTTCCAACTGGCAACCATTGTTGCCGATGGAAATTGAGCGTTATAGCTTTGCACAGTATGACTTGCAGCCGCGTCACGCTGTCTTATGAGATGCAGTGGGGCAGACATGACGAAAGCATGACTCTGGTAGAGGTAGCATAGTGCGATCCACTTCCACGAGGCAGTAGTGCAGCCTTGAGGGAGTCGCATGCAGCATATTCCCCTGCAGCGTTGCACGCTTGCCGCATCGGGAACACTCAGCGCGTGTGACATGTGAAAGCAGATCACGATAGGGGATCGCAGTGTGCTGTAACTCTGTTATCAGCTCACAAACAAAATGTGGAAAGTGCTGAAGTTCGCGATTTTTAAACCTGATTTTTCGTAGAAAATAGCTCGTAGATTTCTACTTCGATTATTCAGACAGTTTCCTAAATCCTGCGGAGTCTGAAAAAATGGTCGGCGACCAAGTTAGTGCTCGTCTGACTCGGTTCAGCCATATTTAAACCACTGCTATATATTTTTTTGCTTTTAATACATTTTGTATGTTATCGTCATCAGCCTTTATGTTTCCCTACTTATGCTGTGGTGAAGGAATTTTAGCTGAAGTACAGTCGAATATCAAATACAGTCGAGCCCGCTTATAACGAACCTGAGCGTCACGCGGCGTCCATTCGTTATATCCCAAAGTTCGTAGTAACTGGACCACAAACTAAAAAAGAGAAAAAAAAAAGTTGGCGGTCAAAACACGAAATTTATTTCTTAGCAAAAAAGTCTGTGATGCTCGTCTGTTTCTGCAGTGCAGATGCGATGAGGGCGGTCTCCAGTTTATTTAAAGCACTAGCGTGCTCTTCGCCGAGTCCCTTGGCATAGACAAGTTGTCTGAGGCCCTCTATATAGCCCATTGCTACAGATGTGCTTACGAGTGCTGGCTCAGACGTTTCATCTTCATTTGATTCTTCCGCGTCGCTTTCGGCCCGCACTTCAGAAACGATGCCTTCGTCCGTGCACGGTTCCGCAATATCCGCGTCTTCATCCGCAGAAATAAAATCCTGCCAACCAATGCCAGGACCTCCCATGTCGGAGTCGACGACGCACTGCCACAAATCGCCACCGGAATCATCATCATCGGAGGCATCAGGCCCGACGTCCGGTACTGCGTCGACGAAGCCGGCCTTGTGGAAACAGTTTCGCACGCAAGCGGTCGTCACCTCCGCCCAGGCCACCTTCACCATCTCAAGGGCTGAATACAATGAAACTCGGAGCGGCAAGTTAGCGGCCGGACGGTCAACGGCGATGAGCAAGCGCTGCACAATGCGGTGCCTATACGATGCCTTAAAGGAGCGTATTATGCCCAAATCAAGAGGCTGCACTTTAGAAGTGGTATTGGGCGGCAGGAAAAGTACAGTCACTGCCGTCGGAGACGTTTGCACGTGGTGCGCTGAGCAATTGTCGAGCAACAGCAGCACGCGCCTGCTTTGCCTCTGCATGTCGCGGTCAAACTCGCCCAGCCACTCTGCGAATAAATCCCTCGTCATCCAGGACTTAGTATTGTGCCTGTAGCGCACGGGTACATGGTTCCGAAAGCAACGTGGCTTCTTGGATTTTCCGATTACAAACGGCATGCGCCGGTCGCTGCCATTCATATTAGTGCACAGAGGAACTGTAACGCGCACTTTACTGTGTTTACCGCCAGCGCATGACTCCCTTTTCATGGAGTGCGTCCTGTCTGGAAGCATCTGATAAAATAATGCAGTTTCATCTGCGTTATACACATCCTGCTCCGCGTAGCTTGCAATAATGGCTCGGTTTGTTGCAAGCCAATTAGCAACGTCCTGGTCACTTACCGAACGCGCCTCACCGACAATCGATTTAAAAACAATCCCATGCCGCACTTTGAACCGATGTAGCCAGCCATTGCCTGGGCAGAAGTCGGGAAAATCTAGTAGGAATGCGAAGTCTTTGGCTTTGCCCAGCATCATTGGTCCACTTATCGGAATGTTGCGAGCCCGTGCGTCGACGAACCACTTCAGCAGCGCATCCTCTACGTCCACATAGGTGGCCTTCCGCAGGCGCTTTCTGTCCGCTGTGTTGGAGTCGGAGCTGGCGATCTTTTCCTTATTCTTCAGAATTGTCGAGATGGTTGATTTCGACACGTTGTACTTCTTCACCAGCTCGCAATTTTTAGCACCCTGAGACAGTTCCGTCACAATTGCTCGCTTCGTTGCCATGTCCAGCGCTTTTCGTTTCGTGACCGCTGGAGGCAGGCAATTCCCGTCCGCCATCCTGAATTATACGACTCAGGCCCGACAGACGAAGCGCTCACACCACACACACGAAAATGACAACAAAGCGCCGCAAATGACGGATCACGTGCGCACGTGCGACAATCACGCGAGGCAAGCGAGGAAGTGCCTAAGGAATGGAACGGAACGGACACACAGCGGGTCATGGTATGCACAGCGGGGAGACCAATGAGAGGCATGATGATGATTATGTGGCCATCCCTTTGCATCGGGGGCGCGCACGATGTGCACCCTAGCCGTTTACATGACATAAGTCTTAGCCTATACACACACACAGCCACACACAGACCACTTATACACAGTCGGGGGGTGCCTTCGCTGGAGTCACCGAGTTCGCCTTCGGCTTGCGCTGCTGAGTCGACCCCCACCACTGTCGAAGTCGGCTTTTTGTTGCCGCCACCGCCGCATGCGGAGTGTCACCGTCACAGGCGGCAAAACCCAGCGCCTGCAGTAGGGTGGTGCCCTCTGGGTGTTGCGGTGCCAGTTGCGGGCAGTGGAGGACCAGATGCTCTATGTTCTCCTGCTCCCCACCGCACGTTTGGCAGCATCCCGCCTGAACCACCGGAGACTTGTCGAACTTCTGCCGGTGCAGCAGAGTGCGCAGCGCCCCAGTACGCGCCTCGAGGAAAAGAGCGCTCCCACTGCCGTTGTCATACAGCTTCTCTGGGGCCGGGGCGGTCTTGTGTGTGCGGTAGAGAAGCAGTGTTGACTTCGCGCACATTGCTGCGCGCCACTGCTCCGTCTCCGCTTTTCGGACGCGCTGCTGTACCTCTCTGGACCGCTTCCGCTCGCTTGCTTCCTGCACTGGCTGCCTCAGGAGGCCAAACTTGCGGCTCAACGTGTGTAGGCGCGCAGTCCAAGTTGTGCGGATACCTTTGAGATACAGGTAGCGGAATATTCGGCGTGCCCACCTGCAGTCGGGCATAGTCCTCAGGCGGCCCTCATAGGCAAGCTTACTGCGCGCCTCGCGTGACTCAAACGAAGACCAGCCGAGCTCGCCCTGTTTGGCCTCGACTGCAACCCGGCCATGACAGCCCAGTGCCACTCTGCCCACTTCACGCTGGCTGCGTTCCAACCATGATTGGGTTTTGGCCGATATGCAGAGAACAGCATTTGCAAAAGTTAATGCGGGCACATGAACCGCTTTCCATAGTTCGCGGACCAGCATATACCTGTTGCAGCCCCACAGGCAGCGTCGGCGTAACATGTTGCCCACCCTGCGGCTGGACTGCCGAACGTGTTCTTCGTGGGCCTCCAAAGGCACAGGCGCCGATCCGATGAGTACACCTAGGTACCGGTACTCGGTAGCCCGAGGTATGGTGTCACCGTTGGGCAGGGTCACCTCAGCCCCACTGGGTGGGCTCGAGAATTGCAGCACTGCGGACTTCCTGGCGTTGAATTGCAGGCCCAGTCTGTGCACACCGGTGGCGGCCAGGGTGACCAGTTGCTGGAGGGTGTCCACGTTCTCTGCCAGCAGCACCAGGTCGTCGGCGTATGCAAGGCCTGGCAGAAACCACACTTCCGGCATTCCCTCATATATATGGGGAAACGGGAAGCCCAGCCCTGACTCAAGCAGGGTTTGCTCAAGGCTTGCAACATAAAGCGCATATAGGAGCGGTGAGAGTGGGCAGCCCTGTTTGAGGCCCCTCGTAACGGGCACGGGCTCCGAGCGGGCGCCACCCAAGCATGCCACAACCGTGTTCTCGGAGTACAGCCGGCGCAGTAGGTTTATCCACACCGGTGGCATTTCCATCTCTCCCAGACGATGGAACAATGGCTCATGGGGGACGCTATCGTACGCCTTGGCGACGTCCAGGAAGCAGCCCACCAGGCCCCGAGCTTCTTTTCGAGCAATTTCCATCGTCTGGCTAAGCACAAAGAGGTTGTCCTCTAGGCGTCGTCCTGGGCGGAATCCATTCTGAAGTTCAGTGAGCACACTCACATTCTCTGCCCATCCACTCATCCACCCTTTCAAAATGTGGGCGAACAGCCGGTAGAGTACGCTCGTTACGGTGAGCGGCCGGTAGTCTCGCAAAAGCCCCGCATCGCCTCCTTTCTTTGGTACGAGGCTAACCCTGCCACACTGCCAGCCCGACGGGATCGGGTCGCCATCTATTATTCCGGTCAATATGGATGCCAGGATATCCCGAGCAGCATCGCCGAGACTCTTAACCACACCTGCCGGGATGCCGTCGAGTCCCTGCGCGGTGTGCGCTCCAATGCGTGATATAGCGCGGTCTAAGGCCGCTCGCGTGACCTTCCAGCCAGGCTCGGATCCTCCTTTGGGCTGGCTGGGGGCTGGCTGGGTTGAGCATTCGTGGCGTGTCATAGGGTCCAGAGGCAGGGGGGATTCGTATGTCTGCGACATGTGTCGAGTGAGGTGTTGTGACATGTCGTTGACAGGTTGGCCAGTACTTTCGTCCCTGATTGTCGGGGCAGTGTCTCTCTTGTCGAGTGATGTCACGTAAGACCAGAACTTCCTGGTACCACTGCGACCTGCGCTTGTGATGGCTCTGATCTGCTCGTGGTCATATTGGGCTATCTTGCGCTGGACCATCTCCTGCATGGCATGCTTGCACTGCAGGTACACACTCCATGTTCATTGGCACTCTTCATCCAATCCGCGTCAGTGCTGCCACCTGTTGGCTCCTACTGTAGTTGCTTTCAACCGCCCATGGCCTCCGAGATTACCTCCACAAATCTCGGAGGCCACGAACCGTCACCGCCGTACTGAATGCAGCGGCGCGCGCGTGCCGCTGCGCATTCAGTCTGCGCGTGCAAACAGTACAACCGCTAGCGTATGAAGAGGCCTGCCTCCTGGCGCCCCGCGCCCCTGGCACGGCCGCTCAATGGAACAGCCAGGAAACGAAACGACGAAACTTCGAAGACTATGCCGGCGGCCGGCGCCGTGGAGACAGGCGAAGATGAGGGAATGGCGAGAGGAGAGGGGAGCGGAGAGGGGAGCAGAGCAAAGTTGCGAGGAGGGGCGGCAGCGTCGCCTTGGAGGCCACACCACACGCCGACACTCGTAGGCAGCGCGCGTCGGCGAGCAAAGCGTAGCTCGCTTGCGAGGAGGATTGCGAAAACAGACGAAAAGGGATGGGAGCCCATCGTTATCGCGAATCGGGGTGCCGGGTTTACGCCATCCGTTCGCTGTAACCGATCGGCAGCGCTCATGGATGTTCGTTATACGTGCGATCTTGTGCCATTGAAGTAATGTATATTTTAGCGATCGCTCCGGTCTCGTTCGTTATAAGCGAAAGTTCGTCTTAAGTGGGGCCGTTATAAGTGGGCTCGACTGTATAGCAAACTCAGAACAACCCCTTGAAAATCGCATGGAAAAGTACAGGTGTGGTGTACGGGTTTATCGAACTCCTGTTCAGTGGAATTCTATATCATCATCGTCGTCACCATCATCAGCCGGATTAGACTTACAGCAGGGCAAAGGCCTTTCCCATATTACTCCAATTAACCCAGAACTAATGCTCTATATATAAAACTGCATGTCATAGCCCTGCAAGGGGCACTTCTCCTAACGGTGCCTCTGCGATCACACTTCACTCGCGGAGCCAGGTTGACTTAGTGGCAGCGGTAACGCTGTGAATGTCTAGTCCCATTGACGGTGCCGTTCAGTCAGGAGTGCTTGTTCAGGTTATGTGAAGCGAGCCCAGCTGACAGAAGGCCTGCTTTGCTGTTGAACAAGACTGCGAGACTAAGAAATCAGTTGTAGCCTATTTTAACTAATTTACCAGCGCATGGGTGTGTGCACATATGGTTCACTAATCTGTGCACCCACGGCAAGCAGTGAGTGCAGTATGCTGGTGGGCAGCTCTTCGCTGCAGGAGGCACACTGGTAGCTTGTGTACACAGTATTCATGCTTCTGGGTTACAGAAGCTCATCTGTTGGCATGTCTTATATATCGGACTGTTCTGTATATCCCTGATCAACTGTGGTTGGGAAAAACATGGAAGTCTAGCTTTGGTATACACCCTGATTCACTCGTATGGTACACAGCACGGCCACTGGTTATCAGTGGGTGCAAACTTGCTCCATCCTGTTGCTAGACTTATCAAGTGGGATATGCTTAGAAAATGTATCTTTGATTCTGTTTTGTGAAGACCAGAATACCTTGTGCAACGGTGATCTTTTGCCAGGCCTATCTTACGCTCTTGAAATTTATCATCCAAGTTTCTCACTGACCAAATCAAGTTAGGTTTTCGTTTTTGGCAACGGGTGCACAGCTGTGTCCCATTTCGAATGCCCGATTGTCACTATTAGATGCTGTCAGGGGACATATTTATAAATTAAGTCAACACTTTGTCAGTCGGGTGTGTGCAACTGTTCTGTATCACTGTGAATGATAAGAGCCAATCTGTGCATAGTTTAGTTGTCACAGTTTGTTTGACTGCACCAAATATTATTGTGGCCGTTTCTGACTCATTCGCAGGTTCGTCGTCTGCTTCAAAAAGTGTCAAAGCGGGAGACGGTACGATACCGAACCCTGACTGATGCACCAGTCTGTCCTGAGGACATTGTTGAGGAGGCACCTGTAGTTGATGAAGAAATGGTGGATGATGAAGATGGACCTGTTGATGAGCAGGCATCTGAGCATGACATTGGAGAAATTGCCTTAGGTTTGTCAGGTCCTTCCTCTCCCCCACCCCTTTTTTTTGTTTCAAAACAGTTGGAAGTTGAAAGTTATTTATTTTTCTTTCTGAACTTTTATTTGTGTGCAAGGGTTGCAAATGTGAGTTTGTAAGAGTTTTACATGTGTAGGGAAAATTAAGAACTGAAGTTTGGCAAGATTGCATCCAGTTGTGTTATAGTGGCAGAATTGCTTTATTTTCTGGACTATAGTTCGTGAACTATGCGTATGCCTGCCACACCTCCCAATTCTCTCAGGGCACCGCCAAATTTTGACAGTACTTTTCAATTGTACGAGCACTGCTCTATATCTTTGGAAAATCGTCTCAGCATGCGAGAAAATTGCTTTTGCGAAAAGCTCCTTGCTTAACTTGCAGCATTACCATCAGTGCCTTTAGCATTATTGGATGAGCAGCTAATGAAGACATGATGGGAAAAAAAAAAAATGAGATCATGATGCCATGTTGCGAGCCTTCCCAAGCAAAGTGCTCAGGACATTGTTCTCTCATATGTTTTCGCTGTCAGAGTCTGTTCATAATGGGCTTTAGTATGTATTAGTGTACGCATTGGAGCAACCCATGGTGCAGGCATTTGCAATGGCGAGGTTGAAGTCTCCTTTCTTTTATTGCAAAAGCAATACTACTTGCACTTTCAAAAAGCCTTCAGCGTAGCGAGGCGGTGCATACCATTGACCTTTAGCTTCACCCCTGGTGTGACGTCATGCCATCTGCCGCAAAAACCGGGGGCCCAACGCGCGCTGTCAGCCATGCGAGGCGGTGCACACCAACGCAGCCTAACTCCCGCTCCTTCCACGAGGAGCGCTACAGACGGAGTGACGTCATGCCATCTGCCGCAAAAACCGAGGGCCCAACTCTCGCCATTAGCCATGCAAGGCGGTGCACACCAACGGCGGCCTAACTCCCGCTCCTTTTGCGAGGAGCGCTACAGACGGAGTGACGTCATACAGTTGGATAAATCGGGCCCTGGCTCTGATTCTGATTGGATCACAGGAAGGGAAAGGCGCAGTATCTGTCACACTTGACGCCATCAGCCATACGAGTCAGAATCAGCTTGCTAGGACCCTGGCATTCACGTTACCCCTATAGGCCACTAAGGTGTGTTCATACGGCTCGGTTAAAGGGGGGCTTTATATGTGGGCTGTGGAAGAAGAAAAAGAGAAGAACGTTCGGTCCCCCGCAGCTGATGCTTTCGCTCAATATTTGGTTCAGCAGCGTTGAACTCTTGTAATTTTTTCTCCTGGTCTGTGCATGTGCGTACAGTGGTGGTAGATGTCGCTGCTTGCCATAGGACTGACCCTTTTCTTTTTGCTCTTTATGAATAGGCCTTATGATTATTGCCAGACATCCCGTCCTTAGTTCTTTTTTTTTATGGATGAAAGCCAAATCAAATAAAAGTGGTCGTGGCTTATTTGCTGGTACATAGTTCTAGAATGCTTTGCAGTGGCAAAAGTGGCGTTCTGCTCGCGAGGTCTCTGAAGCAGCTTCTATGGTGCTGGCTTTTAGAGTGCACAGTCCCTGTGGCAAAAGGACTATTCGCCGTATTCAGACATTGCATGAAATTTAAAATTTAAATCGAGGATGCAGTCAATCCCTCCCAGATATTGAATGCACCCCTCCTTTGGTGTGGCATGCATACATGCTTAAAAGGTGAAATTCCAGAAGGTGCTGACTGCCTGTGTGTGTGAACTATGCACAGTTTAATTTTTAAGATTGTTTGTCGCAGTGAAAGTATCTTAACTTGATTGTCAAAAGCAAGAAAATATGTCGCCTGAGTGCACCTGTGGCATTTTACACTGCAAAATGACAGTGAAGCTAGCTCTCATATGCTGTCAATTTTAATGTGCAAGCAAATACTGCTAGCAGTGACTAGCACTTATATTTGTGAGCAAATGCACAAACCTCAATGATGCCAGGTGCAGTTAGGTAACTCCTCATACTGTGGACACTGCCAAAGCTATCCAGGAACTTGTCAACAGCTTCATGAAAGCTCCTCTAGAAACAGTTGCAACACAGATGTCACATTCTGAAGGTGATAAAGACATTGACAAGTTGTTTGTTCAGTTCATCTTGTTAGACTTTCTCTCTTCGGACAGCCACATGGAAAAAGGCATTTGATGGGTTTTGGAACTGACTGCTATGTGGCCTGACAGGCCCAGCTTTACAGCTTCACAATAAAAGTTTTACTTACCTACTATATACATATGTTATGTTGAGGCAGAAAAGGAAAGAAAAATAAAGAGCCTCTATATACAGTCGAACCCGGATATATCGAATTTTGGTTGTATCGAACTCGCGGAATATCCCCTTGAAAATCCCATGTAAAAGTACAGGAAAGCCGCGTCATATATCGAACTCAATTTCACCGGTCGTTTGATATATTGAACTCCGCACCACGCACTGGAAAGTGTGCCTTCCCCAAAGACGATCGCATCACCCTTGGCCGTTTGCCGCGTGACGTTTTCAAGCCACGTGCGGAAGGAATGAGAGGGGACAGTTCGGCTAGGGTAGCGCCGCACCCATTCCCCAAAGGCGCGCGCATCTGCGGTTATGCAGTTATCGTTTCCCACGCGCCAGTACGTGCGTGACGTTTGCAAGCCATGTGCGTGAATGATCTAGAGAGAACCAGTGGAAACGAGAGGGGAAAAAACGCGATAGAGCGAAGCGCAAGGGTATGACCATTCTTTCGCCGAGCTATCTCTCTCCTTCCTCTTTCCCGGCCTTCGTTCGTAGTAGCACGCGCTACGCATGCGCCCGTTTTCAGACAGAACGTCGGACGATTTCTCCAGCGTTTGTTGCGAACCCTCTGCGCGCGGCGGCTGACGTGGCTATGGCGCCTGCGGAAGTTAAGAAACGGCAGATCTATCTTTCTTTCTTTTTTTTTTCTTTTTTTCTTTTTTCGAGAGTCGTTTGTTCTTATCGTAGTGCTGTACGCACGGCGTAGCTTAAGATATGGCGTTACGAAGCGGTTTTCTTTTTTTTTTTTGCGGGAGTCGTTTATCCTTGCATGTATGAATCAACGAAAGCACGCGGTCAGCTGCGATCATGACACCGGCTTTTAGCATTTTTCGCTTCAAACAGCATTTGCAGCTACTTTATCGTGGCAGTAGACCGCCCGTCCCAAGCGCGGCGTGATAAATCGAACCAGGCATGTGCAATCGTGCCATCACGGGCAGTCTGCCAAGTTCGCTCCCCGCCGCAGCAGGAGCTATCAAAAGATAAACACGCCGCGACGTTATCGCTGCGCAGCATCTTGGCACGCCGCCAAGAAATGAGCTGTGGACGAGACGACCGAAACGGAGTGCGACATGCAAGCGATAACGCTGGTGATTTCTGCCGCGGCGACACGGAAACCTTGTTTTGAGCTGCTGCGGTGGCTCGTACCGCTATCGCAGAGGGACGCAGTTCCAACAAGTTGGAAATTTTTTGCTCTGTCACTGCCGCTCGTCACTGAGATTGCTTAATTGCTTGCATGTGAGCGAGCTGGCCTTAACGCTTTTTTCTTTTTTTGCAAATTCTCGAGTGCAAAAGTGGAGGGTGGGTTCATTATGCAAGTGAGTTGATTACGCGACAAATACAGTATCGTTTTTTCGCATCGTAAGTGCCGTCCCAAGCCGATTTTTGTATATCGAACTGTTTCGCGATCCCCTTCGAGTTCGATATATCCGGGTTCGACTGTACTGCTTTTCGACACTCAAAAAAAAAAAACGATTTCAACCTTTTCAAAGGTCGAATTTTCTTGAAAAGGATTTCCCCAGATGGTCAGGTTAATATTGACTCTGAATAAGCAGCATGAGTACTCGGGTAAACGAGGGGGGGGGGGGGGGGGAATTGCGGCAGTATTTTGGTGATAGCATTACTGATGCAGTGCTAATAAAGATAGTAGCCAGCATTGGCAGGCCTTCGCAAAAATGTCCTAATAAAGATGAAAATCAACTTTCTGGGGCCTTCATTTATGAAAAAACTGGAACCGAAAAAGCAGGTTATGTCACTAACTGCATAAAACGCTAAAGTTAAAAATCATTTTTTTCTTTCTCTGCAAGAAGGTAGCATAAGCAATTTTATTATTTTTCTATTAGATCCTAGGAGGTGGTAGTACTTTCCATTAAATGAATCGATGAGAAGTTTCAAATGCAAGAGCGGCACTGTTTGGGTGTGGTAAAAATCCTGGGAAACCGAAATCTACAAAGTGTCAAGACAGAATTCATCCCTCTGAACTGTACATTGGCTGTGGACTGTTCAAGCAAGAACTTTTTTATTTTAAAGGCGTATAGACACCTAATTTTTGTTTTGCATGTTTTATTGTTTATAATGATGCGTAAGTAATTACTGCACCTGATCGACACATGCTATTGACCTAAGTCTGCTAAATAATTTATCGAATTTTTCTCCTCACTTAATTTGGTTTAAACAGCACAGCAACGTCTTTGACATCACTATTAAGTCTAGGTGACATGGATGAAAAAACTGCAATTGCTCTCTTATCATTTTAATTCACTACAGCACTAAAGCCAGCCTGCTTCAAGAACAGAAATACATATATTGCAGCTTTTCGTTCGTCATGTGACTTGGACTTAACTTTGACATCATAGCTATCGCTCACCTGTTTAAACTGTAACCAAAACTGTTGAGAAAAAAATCGATAGTAGGTTGCTTAGCCACGACGTGATTCATGTTCAGCAATTTATCAAGAAAAATGAAACCAAAATTTTGGTACCTGTATTATTTAGGCCGAAATTTAACCCTTGGACTCTAGTTTAGAAAATATGGCACACTCATAATAAGGCAAACTTTCCTAATTTTACATGTTGTAGATGCAAGTAGACAGCGCATTGCAACTTTTATATGCACAATGCTCCTGTGTGCTGTTCTTTTGCTGCTCAGCGTTGCTCCATGGAAGCAAAACATAGCATCATTGCTTGAAGTTTCTGGTTGCCTGGCAGCAGATTATCGTAAAAAAACAAGGTGCTGCTCTGGTTAGGAAGGTGTGGATGACATACCCACACATATAAATTCTCCATGAAGACAAGGGAAGACTTTCACAACTGATGGCATAATTTCAGCTACATGTTGGCCTGATGCATCGAAGGTGTTACTGACAACTCAATCTGGCCATTCAGGCACATCAGTGCATCAGAAGTGCTGGTGAGATAATCATACCACTAAATAAAAGGTCAACATATTTGAAGGGAAAAGAAATGAGTGCACAAGAATCAGTATCTGTCGGATTGGCATATTGAAAGACTGTTTGAATTGTGCGGAATTACCAAATTTTGTTTTCTTGTTCTCAGCACTATTTCTGGTTTTATGTTGTTCCTTTTTGTGCTGTCTATAATTTTAGTTCAATGACAATTTTCTTTTGTTGCATTTCCCTTTTGCCAAAAATACCTTGTGCCATGGTAGCATGGCACAGTCTACAGTTTGTAGCATGAAGTGCCATAAACCACAAATGTAATACAGCTGATCCTGGATATAGTGATGTATTGCTTATATTAAACTGAATATGGCCACGAATACCCTATGCGAAAGTGTAGTAGTGTTTGCATTTATTGAGCTCCCATTAACGGAGCATTTGATGGATTGAACTGCATGCCATACCCCTGAAAGGGGCGGCAGTTTTCCTAGTGGCCATAATAACTTCGTGTACTTGGAGCTCGGTTGAATGAGCGTTCTTGGGTGCCTGCTGACAGCGCTTAGGACCGTAAAGCCACATGACAAGGTGACCATTGAACCCACTTGAAAGTGGCCTTCATTCTGATGTGTTTTCAATGCAACGCTGCGGTCATGCGGGGGATGCAGTACACCAGCGGTCGTGGAGTGAAGCCATCCTAGCTTATCAAAAGCTTGTGGTGGCTTGAGTAGCCTTCACTGCTGAAGGCAATGCAGAATTCAACTGTACCCAATTTTATTTGAGTTGTTGTGCTTATAGTGTGCCATGGAGAATTGCACCTGTTATGATTGGTGATGGCCTTTCCCCAAGCACCCTCTGCTGCAGCTTTGATGTGAGATCCAACTCCAGCAGTTGTGCAGCGCGCGTGGCATCAGGAATGCGAGCTCAGGCTCTCTAGTCTGGTGCGCACGTGCCCCTCGTGGGTTAGCGCATTCGTAGCAAGTGGTGCGCTGCCGGTAGGCAACATGTCACTGCATGAAGAGCTGCGCTGGTGAGGGTGCATCGTGTGCACGCTTCTGGGTTGCAGATAAGTTAATCTGCTAGCATGTTTTATATAGTGAATTATCAGTATATTGACCTGTTTCATGATCCCCATCAAGTTGAATATACAGTCGAACCCGGTTATATCGAACCCGGATATATCGAATTTTGGTTATATCGAACTCACGGAATATCCCCTTGAAAATCCCATGTAAAAGTATAGGAAAGCCTCGTCATATATCGAACTCAATTTCACCGGTTGTTCGATATATCGAACTCCGCACCACGCACTGGAAAGTGTGCCTTCCCCAAAGACGATCGTATCACCCTTGGCCGTTTGCCGCGTGACGTTTTCAAGCCACGCGCGGAAGGAATGAGAGGGGACAGTTCTGGACAGCGCCGCGCCCATTCCCCAAAGGCGCGCGCATCTGCAGTTATCGTTTCCCGCGCGCCAACACATGACGTTTGCAAGCCATGTGCGTGGGTCTGCCCATTCTTTTGCCGAGCTATCTCTCTCCTTCAGCACGCGCTGCTACGCATGCGCCAAGCCAGCTCAGCCAGTTTTCAGACAGATGTCGGACGCTTTCTCCAGCGTGTGTTGCGAACCCTCTGCCCGCGGCGGCTGACGTACTTGGCTGTGGCGCCTGCAAACGTTAAGAAGCGGCAGCTCTCTCCGTTTTTCTCTCTCTCTCTCTCTCTCTCTCTTTTTTTTTTTTTTTTTGCGAGAGTCATCCTTTCTTATCGTTGTGCTGTAGCGTAAGGTATGGCGGCTGTGGACGTTAAGAAGCGGCAGGCTTTCTTTTTTTTTTTTTTTTGGCGGGAGCCGTTTATCTTTGCATGTATGAATCAAGGGAAGCACGCTGTCTGCTGCTGCGATCATGACGCCCGCTCCGCGTGGCGTGATAAATCGAACCAGGCTTGTGCAATCAAGCCATCACGGGCACTCTGCCAAGTTCGGTCCCCGCCACTGGAGGAGCTATAAAAAGATAAAACGCGCCCTGGCGTTATCGCTGCGCAGCATCTTGGCACGCTGCCAAGAAATGAGCTGTGGATGAGACGACCGAAACGGAGTGACGCGCGCCATCCACATGCAAGCGAAAACGCTCGCGATTTCTGCCACAACAACACAGAAACCTTGTATTGAGCTGTAGTGGTGGCTCGAGCGGCAAGAGGGACGCAGTTCCAAATAGTCTGAAATTTTTCGCTCTGTCGTTGCCGCTCGTCGCTGAGATCGCTCAATCGCTTGCATGTGAGCGAGCTGGTCTTAACGCTTTTTTTTTTTTTTTCAAATTCTCGAGTGCAAAAGTGGACGATGGGTTCATTATGCGAGTGGGTTGATTACGCGACACATGCGGCATCGTGTTTTGGCATCGTAAGTGCCGTCACAAGCCGATTTTTGTATATCGAATTATCGATATATCGAACTATTTCGCGATCCCCTTCGAGTTCGATATATCGGGGTTCGACTGTAGCAGAGCTTAACTTTATTTGTACTTGCTTACAGCTTTCTACGAAGGCGAAGCCAACTGTGTAATGAAACTTTGTCATCTGTGGATGAGTTGCGAAAATATCTTGGTACCAGCTTTTCAAACCCTCATTTAAACAATCTCTGAAAACTTGAAGGTAGCATAGAACCTTTCACAGCAATGTGGCTCATAGCCTATTTGCAGCTGTGGGTGCAGAAATAACTTTTCCATTCCTCCTCTTGTCTTCTAACCTTGCACTGGCTTTTTTTGCTAGGCAACCGTGGTCTTCTCCTGAAACCAGAGAGTCACCCTCAGGAGTGTAGTGTCACGAATCCATCTGCTGCCAGAGCGAAATTGGTCTTCCATGATGGAGCCCTGCTGGATGTGGGCAAGTTGCTGCGTCAGGTGGAACGTAGCGAAAGGGCCCGCACAAGCTCTGAGACTCGCCTGAAGGAACTTATTGAAGCTTTAGGTGAGTAGCCGGCACTGTGAAAGTCAACCTTAAAGCTAACTGTAGCGAAGATCGTCACATATGCAATGAGGAACAGTTCAGATGCTTGTGAATTATCCTGCATGAAATGTACATGTGAGGATCTCAGTTGTTTACATACTCAAGGTTTTTATTTGCGGCAAGAATCAGCAGAGGTATTCTAAAAGAAACATCTGTAATTCATACTTGATTAATTTGAAATTTTGAATAATTATTTATGGTCCATTAATTCAATATCTAAAACTTCCCAAATAATTTGAACTGGTGGCCTAAATAAATCTGGATAATTAAATTTGCAGTAATACGGTGGCTTTTTGGAACCACCAGACGGCACCGCATATGGATGCCGATGCATGATATGCGGAGTCTGAGTAATGCAAGAAGAGAAACCACTGTTTGGTGCAGCTCATGGACATGGAAAATGTGTGCCTGCACCAGAGCAGTACTTCACTGCACTGCAGCGGGGCATAGCTTTTTGTCGCATACTTTCTGCACTTGTTCAAGGCAGCATCTGCAGAGGTGGTAATCAACTTCCCATGAACCATTTCTCACTGTGTGACCATTTTTGCTCTCTACCTATAATGGGTTGACTGTGCAGAGGCTCTTTATTTTTCTTTCCTTTTGCATGCCTCAGCATAATATATGTGTGCTATCCCTGTGGTGTGCTATGGTTAGGCGGTTAGGTTAGTTTTTCTGAGTACTTATTAATCTTGTTTATTTGACCTCTTTAATTCTGAAGTCCGGATAAATCAAACCAGAAGTGCGGTCTCTGCTGATGGCCATGTAAATCTGCGACGTCGGTCGCTTTGGTTAATTTGGAAGAGGAATCACGTCGGCGTGCAGCTCACGAAGTCAGCAGTCATCCAAATAGACCACACTGAACGTAAATTGTATGGAATAGTGGTGCCTGCGGTATGCATGCTGTGGCAGGCGTAACTACAATGGGAAGCCCCCCCATTGCCAAATGTAGCCCAGCACCATAGATTCAGTTTCGCTTTCGTTAAATCCTTGCCATCCTGCTGCTGCCATTGGGCATACCCATCTGCCAGTCATGCTGCTTCAAGCATTGTGTTGTACACCATCTGCATCCTCTCCCCCTTCCCACTTTTTTTTTTTTTGTGATGGGGTCATGCAGTTATAACACCTGCACATTTCTTTCGCATTGATGTTTGGTTTGAGGATGCTTCACTGCATAATCTACAGTCTGTACGTTAAAGCGTCCTCAAAACATGATGGGGTCATTTGTGGAGAGTCAATACTGCTGCTGTGTCGCACTGCAAAGAGAGCCGCAGTTTTTTGACAGCCCCAAAAGTGTGTGCAAAACAATGTATTTTACAAAATGGCAAATAATCGTTTTTGTCTAGCTTTGATTTCAAATTTGTAGGCAACCAAACATATTCCAGGCATTCGATAAATAAATTTACTGTGGTGAAAATGGTTCTTGGCAGTTTTTTTTTTTAGGACCATTTGATAATTCCAACATTTTCCCTGGTCTCTTGAAGGCCAGATTAACAATTGTAAACTCATTCCCACAACAAAACATTTAACTGGGTTTAATTCTTTTTTTTGCTGTACTGTGTAATTCATAGAAGTGCTCAATTCTCCTTTTCTTTTTTCACAGGCCCAATGACTTAACTTAATGAGATTTTACTGTAGTTAAGTATGGACATTAATTTTCCTGTAGTTGAACATTAATTTTCCTGTAGTTGAAAATTAATTTTGGTGTTCATCAACGTCAAGTGCTTTTCATGTAAATGAACATTTAGTCAATCATCAGATATACTAAATGTAAAATGGTTGTTTTAACTTGGTGTGGATAGTGATAAAATTTCTCTTGAAGTGCATCTAAATGAAATAGTATAGAATAGTGGCAAAAAGTCTAGTTCAAATTCTGAAAACTGCACAGAAACAAACAACCCAGAGGAAGCTTATTGCACCAATTTCTGCTATCCCATTACAGTCAAACCTTGACATAACGAACACGCATATAACGAATTATTGACTATATCGAACTCTTCCGAAATATTTTTGTCAAACACATGCATATTTAACTTCCCATAGCGAACGCGGTTCGGCATAAAACGGATATTACGAACTTCGCGACGCCAAGCACTACCTCACTTTAATAGCAGGAGGCGGGCTTCGTTGCACAACATGTGTGTTATGCGGCACAGAAACGTTCAGGACTACCTCGCAAGCGCTGACAGCGCCACAGATGCCACGATAGCATTGGGAGTTGTCAGCCAAAGAAATCTATGGCCTCCGAGATCACCCCCGCATAACTGTTTGTTGTTCTGTTGTTCGTTAGCTCAGCGTCGACGCATGTGTTGTCTGTTTTCTACTAAGTGGTGCTACAGCCATACAAATACTAGAGGCCAGGAGCCCAGGGCACGTCACTGGATTTGTATTTATTTTGCATGTGTCAACCGGCAACAGCCAGGACCGATAAACATGTTGCACATGAGCGTGATAAAGGTCCATGAAGGAGGCTGCTGAGGCGGAAGCAGGTGTGAACTTGACCAAGCGCAGATGACCAATTTCTGCATAAGGAATTTGGGGAATGGAAACGCAGTACATGGCTCACCGAGTTTGCCACAAGATACAAGTTTGCCACATTTTCTCCGCCAGAAGTGATGCCATAGCACTGAGCAAGCATTCTGGAGAACTGGCGTTCAGCACTCTGTGGGATTATAGTTACGCCTGCCATTCACCCAGGGGCTGCAGTGAAACTTGTCTCCCTCTAATGCAGAACCCCGTGCATACCTATGTGAGTGAGAACCCTGGAGCCACTTCAGAAAGGACTCCACAATAAATTGTTAGCTCTCACCACCTCGTTGCCCCCTCTTTTGATCCTCTTTTAGTCTTGTCACTTGAGGTGAGGCTATGCTTAAAGTAGATTCCTGTAAAAGTAGATCGCAGAATTCTGGTTTTAAGTGGATCAAACTCTCCTTTGTCTTCACAGGTCTAAAGGTGCTGTGCACATTGGTTGCTCTGACGGCCAAATATTTGTAATTTGGTATGCATTTAGATGCCGGGCAGGTACAGAATGGCTCAAGAAACGCAGGAAATCTAGTCTGGAAGAAATTTTGGAAAAGAACAAAATGGCAGTATAGTAGAAACCCACTGTTGTGTTCCTGGGCGTTGCGTTTTCCCAGCTCCTACATTTTCATGGGCCAGTCCCAGCCAAGCTCCCATAGAAAACCATGCAATGCAGACTCGGCTGTTACATCACAAAAATATGAGAGCACTGCAGCACCTACACTGGTGAAATATGAAAGTGGGAGCATTGTTGCAGCACTAACTGCATCATGCCTTTTTTTTTTTTTTTTACTTTCTATTTTTTATGTTTTTGTTTGTTTATTTCTCTCAATGCCCTCCAGCATCCTTGCACAAGACTGGGAAAATTATCAGCACTTTCAAGTCTGCGTAAAGTAATTGTTTGCAAGTTTGGCTGTGACATGGAAATATGGTGGTTCGAGTGTTCCTGCATGATAACATTATAAATGTCGCAGGGGTGCAACAGCTGCGCCAATTGTGCCATTTTGATACGGTGCATATTTCGGCACCAAGCTGCACCATAAGTGAGAAATTTGTTAAATTTGCACCACGCTGCGCCAGAATCCCCCGACTAGCCTCAAAAAATTGCCATACTTGGGGACAACTTTCTGCGGCTGCGATATGACCAGTCACAACGTTTCAGACAGAGCAGTGTGCGTCATTGGCCGTTTCGTTTTATTTTGAAATGGCGTCACGCCGTTCTAACGCCTACTCATACTTTTCTCTCTTGCATCCACGTGCTTCCGCCACTTTCAGGTACACTGAACCGTATCGGTTTGAGAATGCTTCACCGCACGGGTGGCAGTCTGTGCAGTGAAGCATCCTCATAAGCAGGGTGTCTAGCAACCGGGAAATCCGGGAATTGTCAGGAAAATCAGGGAAACGTCAGGGAAACCATAAAAAATTTCGCCAAGTCAGAAGAAATGGCACAATATTTTCTGCAGTGCATTTTTATTTTAAGCTGGCGCACAGCAAGTATGTTATTCACGCAGATTTTAAAATTTTTTTTCTGAATGCACGGTCGCCACCGCGGACACACTGAAAGGCGACACGCAATGTATTACTTTGACGCCAGCTCATGGTTGAGCTGCCACAATAGTAGAACCAATACGCATGCGAGTTGGGTACTCAGTAACATATGTGGAAGCATTGCATGGGAATACTAGTATGCGACAAAAAGCAGGAATAATCGCACCGGCAGCGGCCAGCATTCGGCGATCGGCGAGCTGAGCTACAGCTGAGGTCCGTTGTGACACTCCAGCAGTTGACTGCTCACGTCTTCGCAAGCCGTAGGTTCCGCGCTTCGTGTGTGCGATAAAATTTCTTAACACTTTCATGTCCATTATCACGAACTTGGTACCGGCATCGCACTCCTCGCTAATGCGTTAGGCCATGGACTTTCCCGACAGAACGGACTTTGCGCCGACCACTCAGTGCGCCAGCTCCGCCATAGAGTTGTATGCGGCGGCGGCATCAGCTCAGTTGTACCGTGATCCGGGATGCAATTCGCGCTGTAATTTGAACCTGCGGTGTTGTCATTCGGCAGCGTGGTTGATGTTCCCTGCACATCTAACTAGTCTGGCACCAGCTGTAGCTCAACTGTCCCGATGGCACGCTTGTGGCCGACGTCGTTTTTGTTCCTCACCCGTTTCTTACAGTTTCCAAAGACTCGTTGCGTGCACGGTTACGATTACTGTTTTCTGGCATCTTGATCACAAGGAAAAAAACTGCGCAGAGCTGTGCTTTAAGAAACACGAGCGCAAACGGGGATGCGCATGAAGTGGCCGCCACGGTGACGAACGCAAAACAAAAAGGAAAAAATAAGATGTCACGCCGATAACGCCAGCCAATGGGAGACTTGGAACGGCGGGCTTGAACAGTGCAGTGCGTGAGAGCTAACCAGAGTCCACAAACGGCATTAGGAAAACCGGCATGCGCAGCCAGTCCGCTTGAGCAAAGCCATTTTGAGATAGCATGAATTGCGCACAAAGAAAGCAGTTTTAAACAAAAGCCAAGATGGCGGCGATTGCCGGCTGCAACGCACGCGGGAATTTCGAACATAATTTCTCTCTCCGGGGGGCATTTCATGGGCTGCTGTGACATTTTGAACGCCAATTTTATCGCATTTCCTGACCGAATGCAGCATTAATAATTTGAGTGCAGGTGCTCGAAAGGATAAACGTTCCGAAAATGAGTTTTTCTCGAAATCGATTTTCGACCATTTTCGACCGTTCCAAGACTCGCGTCTCCCCTAATTAACTCTATGGCTGTTGTCTTTCAGAATTTTCGCTAAAAGCGTGCTAAGAGAAGCGCGCTCTCCCTCGAGACCGGCCGTTACCTAGGGTGCCTCGCATCAAGGCACCCTATAGGGAGCTTGCATGAAGCGATGCATGCTGGGTAATCCGCCATGATGATGTCGCTGGCAGCAGATGGCAGGCAGCGCAGCCAGGCTGAATTGAGTCATTGAATTGAGTCATTGAGGTTTATCATTTTCGATAGTCCACCGAGCAATATGCAGCTTTTCGTGCGCTGCCCTTGCGTGCTTGCAATTGTCGGCAGATCCCTCAGAAATGTATGTGTCGATGCTGTGCCTGAAAAATCGGGTGCGCTATGAAGAAATCCAAAGCAGTGCGACATGGACCTGCTCAAGCTACTCGAGAATAACTGACTGCACTATGCATCTGGACCTGGCCACCCGTCGACATCGCCGACTTTCATGATTTCTAGTTTGGCAAGTAGTTTGATACCTGCCCGGATTGGCGTCGATCTCTCGTGTGTTGGCCTGTGCGAGCCATTCGCGTCAGCGTTGCTAGAGGAATCCTTTGCTTTCTTGCCCTCGTGCAGACATATTTTTGGAATCGTGAAGAACTCGCAGTCGGCCAGCATCGTCTGCGCGCACTAGGCGACCATGTAGATGAGGCTGTGTGGCAGTGATGTGCTGTGTCGTCTGCTGGCAACGACATCATCATGGATGATTACCCAGCATGCATCACTTCATGCAAGCTCCCTATTACACTCAAATTTTGACCAATCAAAATCGTCGTTTTTTGATACATGGGGCCTGTAGGAAATTTCGCAACTGGTAGTATCAAAGAGTTCTTCTGAGATTGCCATCAATGCGCTTTTAATTTTCAGTAAACTTGCGACGTTTTTACTCGCCATTAACACTAATAACAGCCTTTCACTATTATACACTGCAGAATATAATTAATAGTTTTTTGTTTAGAATTATTCGTCTATGCTCATCATCAGCAGCTACATTTTTGAGCCTCTTCACTCGTCAGGGAATCTAATCTGAAATCGGGGAAAACCTGGAGGAAAAACCTGGAAAAGTCAGGAATTTTGAAAATAGTGGTTTGCTAGGCAGCATGATAACGCAAAGAGGCCACTTGTATTAAAGCAGCGCTCCTACTGCGTCACGCTGCTTAAAGGACCATTGTGGTACTTGTGACTTTGAACAATACTTCAACACTGTGTTTTTTTATGTGCCGCATGCTTTTTATGGATGTATTTCTAGTTTTTTTATGTAGCTCTTGAAAGTTTTCGGTATTTAGTTTTGCCATTAATGTACAGCAAGGTTCTTTTTATGATGTCTCGTCGATAGACTCATCTCGTCATCGGATAGGAGGTGCATCAGTTATGGATTTTGTGTTTGTACTAATATAAATTAAGGTGGTACATGTGAAATTTATTTCGGGTGTCAGTAGGTCGGGAAACGCGCAGCATGCCTTAGATTTTCAATTCCTTAACGCCGCAGTGAAGCCCGAGACTGCCAAAATTACATTTACGGATGCTGGAGCATTGAAATACTATAAAGTCTCTCGCCGGGGTGGCACAATGGTTACGGCGATCATTTACTGTGGCCAAGGTTGCGGGATCGAATCCCGGCCTCGGCGCCACTTTTTGATGGAGGCGAAAAGCAAGGTGTTCGCGTGCTGTGCGATGCCAGTGCACGTTAAAGAACCCCAGGTGGTCGAAATTTCCAGAGTTCTCCACTACGGCGTCTCTCATAGCCTGAGTCTGTTTGGTGCGTTAAAGCCCACAAACCAAACTATAAAGTCTTCTCTGTGTACGAAATATATAACCTAATATCCCTAGTCATCTCCCTTCTTCCCTCAATCAAAATATCCAGTCAAACCACCGAGTCATCACCAGCCCTTAGAAAGCGTCAGTCGCGGGCCGAAGACGCGCTCGCTTCTCAGTTTTCTTTGCTTACAACTTTCTTACCTGCTTTCAGCATTTGCCCTTTCGCCTTTTGGTCGCTGTTTTTCTATTCTTTTTGTCTTCTTTTTCCTGTTTGTTTTAAAATCAGCGTTTCTTTTTTGCTTTGTTTTTGTACTGCGCTTGCTTTTGAGCACAGGCTGATCGCAGTCGCAGCTTCTAGTGGGTGAAGCAGAGCAAATTTATGAATTTATTTTTTCTTTAAAGACCAATGTCTGACCGTTAAAGGTATTTTATTAATTATTTATTTAAGCATACTGTAAGCCTTGCTAGGCTCTTACAGGAGTGGGCGAACTAATGGGACCGTTATACAAAATGAAAAACATCAGAAACACAAGCACTTGCATAACAAAATTGCATGAAATTGCATAACAAAATTAAGGGCCAAGAATAACAAATTGGATTTCAATAAAAAGCAAGCAGAGCAGAGGTTAGAAAACAGTGCTAGATGCAAAAAAAATTTGATATTCTCTAGGTTTTTTTCCATTTTATTCAGTCCCTGAAGTTTGAAAAATTAATCTCCTTTGTTTTATGGTTCACATTTCTTTTTTTAGTGTGATAGCATGTCTTGCAGTAAAAATGCTTATTTACAAAAATAGGCACGTGCTGGATTCCTAAAGGAAATATACTAAGTGCCGGTGATAGGTGGGCCTTGCTAGATTTCCTTTGGATCACATCCACAAGGTCCATGAAGGAAAGAAGCCAACAGTCGGCGATGCCAAGGAAAGCGTTGGGGATGGTACTTTTATGTCTTTTTTTAATGTTTGCTTAGATGATCACAGAAATTAGTAATGTAATCTGTTTAGGGGAAAGATAATTAAACACAAAGTAGAAGAAAAAACAACGTGCCGATGGTGGGAACCGAACCCACGACCTCCGAATATCGCGTCCGGTGCTCTTCCAAAAATATTCAATGCATGCTGCAAAGTTCGGCTTTTTGTTTTCTGTGAGCTGCTCCAAATATGGATTTTGCTGCTCCAAAAATTGCTACAAATCCTATTTCAGCTGTTGCACCCCTGATATCGCTTTGCATTAATAATGCTTTACCCCATGCTGGGATTTTGGCAGCCTACATTCAGCATGCTTGGAACGGCAGTGGCAGACTGGTGAAACGAATCGCAGTTCAATCTCTGCTTGACCTTCACTCTGTTCAGCAGCTTCCGGCATATCGCGCCCACACTATTGTCGAATGCACTTATGGGCTACGTGAATCATTTTGCAGCTGTAGGATGTAGATGTAGATCCATTGCCACTTCAGTGCAAGCGCGAGCAATTGAAAACAAAACTATACCCCAGCATAAACCATGCAGAAAGTACCGTATGAGATGCAGTTCTATAGGTTGGTTGTGAGGTATGCCTGCTGTCTGCATTTTCACTGTTGCCTGCAGCCTAAAACAGGAATTCTCAAGTAGAATACAAAAGGATTGTGTAGGAATAAAGCGCTATTGTGAAAACACTCCAGCTTTCATTCACCCTGCTCTATTCAAGCAAATGGAGAGCATCGCACAGCATTGAGGATATTTCTGTACATTACGAACATTCATGAGAGCCACACAAAGCCTAGCATCGATAGTGCCTTTTCAAGACGAAAAAGTCCATCCCACAACAAACCGAGGGCTCGTGGATAAAACATCATTTGAGTTTTATTTTCAAGAAGTGCATGATTAGTGCCCATCATCATCAGCAGCAGCATGACTACACCCACTGCCAGACAAAGCCCTCACCCGTATCTGTTCACTTAACCTGGTCCTGTATCAGCTGGGGCCATGTTATTCCTGCAGACTTTCTAATCTCAACCTCTGCTCTGCTTGCCTTTTATTGAAGTCCAATCTGTTATTCTTGGCCCTTAATTTTGTTATGCAATTTCTAAATGCCTTTAAGGGTCAGACACTGGTCATTAAAGAAAAAATGTTCATAAATTTGACATCTTGAGGGAACTTGTGTTTTTGTGTGTTGGTTCTCAATAGGGCATTTATTTTCGTGTAAAATATTTTCTTGCACCATTATGCAACATGCTATGTAAGTTTTTGTAATGTTTATCTTGACATCAAGGAATGCAGGATGGAAAAGGTTGGAATAAAATTGTATTGTATTGGGTAAAATTATCATCTTGCTTATCGTAGAATGTACTTGCGTTCTAGGGTATTGAAGTTGTTATGTCAGAAACAAGAATTAGTTTAAAACGAATAGGATCCATGAAGCTGCAGAGGTGCGTCGGGGGTGAGACAGTTTCTCACCCTCCAGAGATTATTTTGAGCTGTGGGAGTGTTGTAAGTGCCCTCTTGCTAGCCTGTGTCCTAGTACCTTTCACCAGCCTTGTACATGGCAACTACAAACTCCTTACAGCACCCAAACAGGTCTCCCTCGAGCGACACCAGGGCCTTAGGTGCACTGTAAAGCAACATTGCACACAGTGCCACCTACCATTAGTGCCGCAAGCCTGTGTTTCAGATGCGCCTTTATCTCCGGCTGATGGCCTTCTCAAAATGGCTCCTACTTTAAAATACTAGTAGTGAAGTGGTCACGTGCTTCCGGTTATAGCTGGTATCTCTAGTTGTGTTTAGCACTAGCCCTTTTACAAGAGTTGTTTCGGCGAGCATTGTATACATGTTTGCCAGAGAAAACATAGCCTTTAACCTCGTGGTTATTTCTTTGTACCTCCTAATTGCATTCACAACACAGATCTTAGATTTTGTTGCTCACTTGCATCCCGAATTATTCTTCAGCTGAAGTACGGGAATCATGGGAGGCATCCCGACAAGAAGTGCTGAAAATACAGATAGACTTGGACCAGGCACGTCGCCAGCTTGTTACTACCGAAGACGACCTGTGCTCATCACGCAAAACTGCTCAAGAACTACGACTAGCCCTGCAAAACTGCAAGCAGCACCTACAGGTAAATGTTTGCTGTTTTCGAATAAATGTGATCCTATCTGGATTGTGGCCGTCTATAAGCTTCAATTTTGTGTTCATACAGTAACATTGTGTTAATCCGACCCCCAGTAGTAATTATGAAAGTCCGATCATTTGAAGTAGAAGTACAACCCTGGCCATCATCTATGTAAGCTGAAGGCGTCAGTCTTGCGGTAATTTGGACATGGGCAGGCTCGCACCGGCTAATTCAGACTGGTGGTCATGTCGAGGTATAACCTGCGAAGCTAGCAAGCATTCAGGTGGACTTGCCAATCTCAATAGCATGGAACAGTGGTACCATGCACCTCACGTGTGCACGCTACGGCAGGTGGGGCAACTGTCGAAAGTGAAAGTTCCCGGGACACTGCCAAATTACTAGGCATATGCGAATTGTAAATTTTCAGTTTGAAGTGAATATAAAGCAAATAGTTTTTTGTTCGAATATTTTGTAATCGAAGCGAATATGTAGCATTAAAAAAAATTGATTTTGTGAGCATTTGCTGAAAAATGTTTTCAGATATATATTTGAGGCAGTTCGAATAAAGATTAAACAGAATAGAAATAAATGTTTTGAAACTTGCATTAGGTAGTGTTCAAAAGGCAGCAAACCAAAGTGTACTAATCATCATAGTCTCTAGCCCTTCCAGTGGACTGTTATTAAGCGGAACCTCAAAGGACCGGGAAAATATGTTCCATTTATCAGGAAATTCATTTAGAGAAAGAATACATTTTGAATTGCCAGACCACTCCAGCATGCCGTCAGTGCGCATGCGCCGCTTAGTCCGATGCAATTGGCAGTCTCTACAGAAGCTGTATTTAGGCAATAAAGAGAACGGTACAATATGGGCTCTAATTTTATTCTACAAAAGCAAGCAGATTTATTTTTTCTTAAACCGAAGTGCACTAATCATCGTTGCCTCTTGCCCTTCCAGTGGACTCTCATTAAATGGAGCCTCAAGGGACTGGGGAAATATGTTCCATTCATCAGGAGTTTCGTTTAAAGAAAGAATAGATTTTGAATAGCCAGACCGCTCCAGCACACTGTCAGTGCATATGCGCCGCTTAGTCTAACGCAGTTAGCAACCTCCGCAAAAGCAGTATTTAGGCAATAAAGAGAACGGTACACCATGGTAATAGCAAGCAATTTTTTTTTTTTAAACATTCTAATGGAATTGAAAAATAGTAATTCACTTACGCACTTCATCTTTTATGAATAATAGGAACTGCGATTTACTGAGCAGTGAAAAATGACTATGTTTGCTTGTTTCAGCACTTGCAGGTCCTTTTTTTTTAATGCCATCTGTTGTAGCAGCGGACAGATTGAAAACAGGTTCGGTGGCGAACGCAGGTCCGATTTATTTTCACAGACACAGAACTATATCTAAGCAGCTTGCCTGATAATGTAACACAAAAGAACCAATTACATTTGACGCGTGACTGTACACTATGTCTTATTTTCCTCTTTTCTTTAAAGCTGCAGTCTTTCTACTGGCCTTCGTTGTCGTGTAGACGTCGTGTAGGCCTCTGCAATACCGGTGGAGGAGAGATACTTGTAGTTTGCTCGGCAGGCGGCGATATCGCAGGCACTGGAACTGCGGTGTTGTGCCCTGAAGACTAGGATGCGTTGTTCACCTTGCGGTGAGGCCCGACGATCTGTGTTGCCTGGGCTGGACGGAGCAGAGTCGTGCGCTTCAGTCTTTAGCTCCCCGGGCGAAATTGCACCGGGTTGGGCCCTCTGTAGTGTCAACTGTCACCAGCCGCACTGGAACCTGGAAGGCTGTATAGAACTCGGAGGTTGATGGCAGACATGCGTCTAACCGTAAGCTAACTTGGTAACTGAGCAGTATATCAGAGGGGGACTTTCCGCACGGCAAGGGGGTACGTCTGTAGCCGAGTAACACACGCACTACCGTTGTCTCGAGGTCGCTCTGAGCCGACAGCTTGGAAAGGCCTTCTTTTTGTGGTACAAACAGCGTGCTCCGCAAGGCCATTGGACTGTGGATGATGCAGCGCACTGTGCAGGTGTGCAATGTTGTCAGTGGTGAATTTGGCAAATTGCTGGCTTGAAAATTGAGGCCCGTTATCTGACATCTGTGTTCGTTAGTGCCCATAAGGTACTAGTCGGTATGCAAGAGCTGTCAAGGCTCTTAATTGAGAGCGAGTGTTCTGGTAAAGCTCCCTCGTGACAGACATCGGGGGTGGCACAGGCAAACGGCTGAGTGCATTGGAATTTTGCTTCCCGGTTCTATACCGAATGCTGTAGTGATACTGGCTTAGGATTAGCGCCCATCTTTGAATACGTGCCAACGCTTTTGAATGCACTGGTCGATCTTCTCGTAGAAGTCCCACTAACGGTTGTTGGTCCGTCACCAGCACAAACTCCAGCAGATAGCCCTAAACTTCGTTACTGCAAATACTAGTGCTTGGCGGGCGTTAGCGTGTGTGAACGGAAAGCAATGGGCTTGTTTAGATTCCATTCCCCACAGGATTAAAGATTACAGCTCCTACACCTGACGGTGATGCAACGCATTCCAAACCGCACTGGTTTGTTGGGGTCTAAAAATGTCAACACTGGTGAGCTTAGGAGAACAGATTTAGCCTGGTGGTATCCACAGGTTGCGCAAAGACAGTTCGGAACCTTCTCCTCTTCCGGAGAAGTTCCTAAGCATTTGGACTGCCGATTCTGCCTGTGCAGGTGTTACCACAGGATCAGAGTCAGACTCCTATTCCTCGGGCTCGTCCTCGCTTTCATTGGAAGGTACACATCAGCAGCAATGCTTTCCAATGTGTTTTCTAGGCATGTTGCCACATCACTGACGATCTGGACATACCAAATTGGATGTCCATGGCAGCACAATTCACCAGCAGATCTTCCTCGGCTTCATCTTGCACTTTAGGCTCATCCTGTGTACATGGCTTTTCTGCAGTTGAAACAAATCCTGTATGCCTGAAACAGTTTGCAGTCACTGTTGCACTAGCCTGCTGCCAAGCGTCATCCAAGAAGTAAATGGCGCGCAGCACATCCGCCATGTTTTCCTTTCCCTGGTCCATGCACAACAGACTTCTGCGGGAATGCAACTTCACTGCTTGGATCACACCCTGATCCATGGGCAGCAACTCTACCTGTATAGACTTGAGTCCTAGCACAGTTCCATGTCTAAGGAAGTTGTCAACGAGGAACAAAACTTTCTTCTGAGACGTGCGTCCTCGCGATGAAACCATTCGCTAAAAATGGCCTTGCTGTTGGAGAAACGGGCAAGGTTGCGACGTTCATGAAGCACCTTGGATGCTTAGGTTCCCCATTCACTAGCAGCTTTAATTTGTCGCTTCCCATCATATTAGCACCAATGAAGGACGGTAATCCTGTCCTTACTAAGCTTCCTCTTGGTGCACTTCTCTCCTTTGAATGTGGAGGATTTGGAAGGAAACAATCAACATTGTAGATGTCCTCTGGGTCATACTGCTGCATAACTTCGGGGAGCTGTTTTGCTAGCCGCTTTTCACATGCCGTCGCATCAGCAGTGACCGCGTCCCCCAAAACAGCAGAAAACACCAGACCATTCTAGTTAGCCACCCTTTCCTTTTGAACGAATGAGTGGCTTACTGATTGGTATGTTTTCACTTCGGGCTCTCCGTAGCCAAAGCACTAGGCACTTCTCTAAATCTTGATCAGCTGCTCACAGTCTTTTTCTCTGTGGACCAAAATGTGACGTCCTTATCCTTGTCCTGCAATATCCATATTAGGCTCCTCATAGGGACGGCATACTTAATCGCAAGGGCAGTTTTATTGAAGCGACCACTCTCAAAGTTGTTGATATCTTGATCTTCCTTTCCAGTGGAAGCGCGTTGTGTGAGTGTTTCTGCGCTGCCATCGGATGCTGACTGTGCAATGACACCCAAAAAAGCTTTAAGCTTAAGCCTAATCAGACCAGCGACGACAGCAAGCAACAGTGGGCGCAGTGTGCGAGACACTGGAAGTCACTGGAGACTGAAACCAGGAGTAAAAAGAAAGGATGGGTGAGGGTGGGGTGCAGTGATGCTTACTGTGATGGCCCTGCGCATGGCCCACTAGCTGCGGTTTCGAGCTTATTTCCAGTTCTGTTTACACGCTGGTCGAAACATTTGAGTTCCAATTAACGAGATTTTTTTTTACATTGGTTTAACACAAAACCAACCCATTTTGGAAAGTTTGTTCCGTTTAACTGATTTCCATTTATCGAGATTCTACTGTACTTCTCTAGCCTTTACATGCTGCTGATTTTAAATATAGAAGGTGCGGAGGTATTTTTCGGACATGATTTATAATGCAGATTTGTGCGGTACCAAGCCACAGAGTTGAGTATATAGGCGAGACTGAAATTTCAGGCCTTTCACATTTCATGCTGCAATTTCACCCCCAAATTTGACTTGAGTTACATTGGTCACATGACCGCATTATACACATGATGGAACTTTTGTTGTGCTGCCAAAGAGGAGGCTTTGGCTTGAATTGTTTGTTATGCAAAAGTCTGAAGGTGTCAGCGAAGGCACCACGCATGCGCTGGAAGTGACACATTATGCCCCCGAATGCAAATCACCAGATGCAGTACCTGCAATTTCTGGCAGGGGTGCTTGCGTAGACCAACCATAGACCAACAAAAGCATCAACGACACGCATCTTTTCCGAAGCTGGCGATCAGCATGCCACTATGCTGTTAACGCATGCCACAATGCGCCCACTGCATGTGTGCGCCTCCAACGTGGCAAGATACAGAGCATTCTGCGCATGCGCATTTGTTGCCAGCACAGCGTATGCCTTAAAGTGTATAGCGGACTAGAATACTTTTGCTTAACACTGCCCGAGATGGAGGCATGCCATCTGCATGGGCCAGGGCGAATGGCAAGGAGACGCGAGCACGCCTTCTGGCACTGTCAGATGTGCTGCTGCGCAAAGGCATAGGATGCATCCATCCTTAGAGAATATGTTTAAATTGTTTTCTTTTGAGTTGAGGAACACGTGAAAAGGTAGCACAGAAGTGCGGGAGAGGCGGCCCCTAAACCATGACCATGAGCGCACGAAAATGGTCTACTTTGCAATCATGACTGTGCACATACATCAAAACACTTCACCGTGCCATCTTCCCGATTTAACCTATAGAAGGATGTAAAAGATTAAAGCTGTTATCTGCTTCAGTGTTGGTTTCCAGCGACAACGCAGCTATGAGAGCCATTGCTGACAAAGTGCTCGCAAGATAGTTCTGCATTCTTATATCTTTAATCTTCGTCTTTTGGGCCTTCCAGGCAACAGACGCACAAAGCAATTTCCGCCACGGGCTTTACACAATCATATGCACTGGTGGACATGCTAAATGGTGCAGCCGTCAGAGTTTTTGACATGGTCGCTATGCTGTGTGTGTGACACGTGCAGATGCACAGGGCGGTGCGATCATGCGGCTCTGTCCAAGAGAGCGTAAGATCATAAAATGCTTTCCCCAAAAGTTTATTTTCTTGATTTCTAGAACTTTGAAATACTTCGATGAAAATATTTTGATTTTTTAATACTGCTATTTGCTTTGATGCCTGAATCAAATACCCCATTATTCTCTTTGATATTCGAAACTTTCTAATATTCACATAATCCTACAATTTACAGCCCAGCAGCATAGTTTGAAGTGTGTTTTGGAATTCATTTATATTTTGTTTTCTGTGTTTTCTGAGTGTCTGTGAACGTATAGGTTTAGTCAATAGTCGTCGTAAAGTAAGCCCACAGCAATAAAAATACCCACATACTGTTTGATTTCAAAAGACTCAACCTCATCACGGTGGTAGCCAGGGAAAGTACTATAATCCTTGAAGATACCAAAAGTAATATGTAATAACGCTTTCAGACATGATCTAGATGATATATTTGTAAACCGGTGCATATTTAATAATATTTAATAATGATTTCAGACAAGACCTAGGTGATATATTTGTAAACTGGTGCATATTTGCCATTTAGAGAGCATATCAACAAAATAACAAGCCCAGTTCAAGTGGACTATATTCACAAGATCACTCCATGTATTCCTCCGCCATGTGATGGACTGAAAGGCACTTCATGCATTGGCTGACTACTCCTACTCCCCACGGTGATTTAAAAAAGAATAAACGATGGAAGAGGGGTCATTTAATTTGATTATTACAGGGAAATCGGCCACACAGGAGAATATTCGAAGTTTGTAAGATTGCTTGGAAAGTGTAGATTGAGTTTCCACCATCAAAAAGTGAAAATTCACTTTAGTGTGCACCTTTAAATCCACATCATCTTGCCACTGTCATCGGGCACACACATCAGACGCTCCTTCGCACATCACCGGTCTTCAAGTTTTATTTTGGGTTACTTTCGCAGCTCTGCCATCGATGCATATTCCTCCCTCTTACATCCACGAGCTTTAAGCTCCGAACCGTCGCAATTTGCCGAACCATCGTAACTTGAGTCAGCTTCATCGTGCAGTCTGCGATGAAGCATCCTGAAAACGCGATGGTTCCATTTGTGAAGAAGCACCACTGCTACTCTATCGTACCGCAAAAAGGGCCGTCAAGGCATCTACAATTTTGGCTATATTTTTCGACATTCCTGACAGTGTGCACAAAGCATAGCATAGCACAAAACCATGAAAAATTGTTGCTACAGCTTAATTTTCATCTCAATTGCATATACAATCATATTCTAGTCATGCATTAGATAAATTTGATGCAAATGGTTTTTTGAAGCTTATTGAGACATTCAACAAGTTGAACATTTTTCCCGGTGGTCCTTTGGAGGCCAAATAATGAGATTCTACTGTAGATTCGCTTTATTTTCATTTATGTTTTATATCTGTCATTCCCATGCTTTTTTACTTACTCTGCTTTCTCCGTTAATCGTTGGTAATGAAGACTGAAAAAGAAAAGTGTGTTTCTTTTAGTGAGGATTTGTACTATTGGTTTTGGCAGTCTTTAAATGTTTCTCTCTCTCTTCTCTCTCCAGGCTACCCTGGGAAGTCTTGAGACAGTTCTGGGACGTAAAGAGCACAGAGGAGACACCAAGAAAGAAACGATAGATGACTGAAATGTTTGTTGCCTTTTTTTTTTTTTGTTATTGTTATTGGCCTTTAGGATTGGCGTTTGTTTCTGTTTTGTTTTTTTCTTTTTTTTCCATAATTGATAAATGCAGAAATGGAAAGGCACAGTATCTGTTACCTCTTCTGTGGCGTCTGAACCGCACTGTAAGGGGAAGGGAGGAAGGTGGGAAAGAAAGAGGTATCATAATGGAGTGCTACGCCACCTCACCTACACTTAATCAGGTGAAGGTCACATCGCCTTTTGGAGGTCAAGCGGCTGGATGTTTTGGTGAAAGAAAGGCACAGTATATTTATAGCCACACTTCGTCCTGTGGTTCCTTGAAAGTCATTGGCTAGGGCAGGCTGATATTGTGTGTTAGTTTATAGGGAAGGAAAGGCACGCTATCTGTCACATTCTTCTCTGTGGACATCTGAACCACATAGCAAGTTGGTTCAGGTGTCCACAGAGAAGAACTCCTGCTCCTTGAAGGTCAAATGGAAGTCCGTGTGTGTTGGTTTACAGAGAATGCACAGCATCTGTCACATTTTTCTATGGACACCTGAACCGCATAGCAACAATTGGTCGTCCTGCTCCTTGAAGGTCAAATGGAAGCCCATGCTGTCCTTGACCTGAAGTGGCGTAGTGAAGCTTTCACTTCAAAACTGGCAGCATTGCATTAACTGGTTAACTGCACCTTTTCACCGTCTTGGAGGATTCCGGAAACTGCAGTCTATGGTAATACAGGACTAGCTGTTTCAACATAGTTGGCATTTATCTTCGTATAAGCTGCCCAAATACTGCTCTGTACCTTGCGTTACACAAAAAGTGCTACCATGTACATTGTTTTTTTATTTCTCACCGGGAGCACAATGCGAGGCCGGTGGGAAGCCGCTTATAGGTATTGAGTGCTTTTCGAGAGGTAATAATTAGATTGCATAAAAAGTTAGATCACAGAAAAAGGCCCAAAAGTGAATTGTTTGCTTCTCTTGTATTTGCTGACGAGCACTCCTGGTTGCTAGCAGTTACGCTAGTAGTTTCTCGCATTTGGCGGCTGCATTTCGATAAAGGCAAAACGGAGTGGCGTCCGTGTGCTGTGCGATGTCAGTGCATGTCAGAGAACCCCAGGTGGTCGAAATTTCCAGAGTCCTCCACTACGGCGTCTCTCATAGCCCGAGTTGCTTTGGGACGTTAAACCCCACAAACCAACCAAGTAGTTTCTCGCATGATACAGTTAAATCTCAGTATAACGAATCGCGGGGGACCACCTAAAATCGTCCATTATTTTGAAATGTAATGGATAACTTGCTGTTATAAGCCAGTGGTCAAACCTAGGTATGAAAAGGACATACCTTGGCAGTAGACATGTATGCAGACAAGCAAAAGCTCAAATGAAAATGTTGCACTAACTTCAAATGTACTTTATTTTCTTCTGACGTGTGCAACACACGACCGATTTAACTCTGTACACCTTCTACTTCGCGCAACACTTCGTGTACATCGTTGCACCGAGCGATAGATACATCATCAATGTTCATTGAAGTTTGACAACCTTCTCATGGTTTTTCAAAATGATCACAATGGTCGATGGAGCAATGCCAAGCTCTCTGCAGAGGCAGGTTTGGTTTTTCTCACGCGAACTTTGCAATAAGGTTATCCGCAACAAAAATTCCCGCTCCCACGTGCAAATGGCACAAACGACTGGCCTGCGAGTCACACATAACACAGAAAAAAAAGGCAGGTGACTAGGCTTGCTGGCTACTGCATATATAACTGCAGCTTTGTGGTGGTGCTAGGTGGCACAAAGAAATGGCAGTTTGTTTCACGCAGATGTTGCGGCGCTGTTAATTTTAGATGAATTTGTAATACTGATGTTCCTTGATTACCGAAGAAAAATAAATTACGTATGTTAATCTGAAATATGCGCTATACTGAAATTTTTAGTTCTGAAATATTTTTACATTGAAAACATTGGAAATGAGTTTGGGATTTTCAAAAAGTTCATTAGTTTGAAAAATTCGTTAATGTGGTGTTCGTAGTAACGAGATTCGGCTGTCCTAGCTTTGCATCTGCCGCTTGGCTTCATGTGCCTGCCTTTAATAAATCCTGAACGTTTGGCTAGCTTTTATAGAATTCTTATGCATTCTTTCGCTTGAGTGGATCCGTAGCTTACCTTCATGTAGCCTCGGTCTCAGTAAGTAGCACACATTGTAGGCTGCATAAACCGATTATTTACCGCTTGTAGTCAGCGTTTTGTTTTCACATGCTTTGTGATGGTCAAATTTTCCTAACAGAATTGTGTAAGCGATGCTGTATGCCCACAGAGCAGTATTTGGCAATCATGGTAGGGCCATCCCTCTGCCAAACACCTGGTATTGTGTGGCATCTCAGTATGCATACGCAGACCTATCTGGCAATTCAGTTTGTGGCATAAGAATACTCTAGCTTCACATGCGCCTTGCAGAGCCGCGACGCTGGCAAGAGGTAAACACACAAGGAAGGATTGAATGAGAGGCAGTTCAATAGGCTCATATTGAGAGCTACAATAGGGATGGAAATGAAGAAATTTTGCAAAAAAGGCCATGTGTTCCGTTTTTTTTTTCTGCCTCAGTGCATGGTTCACCCCTTGCTAATATGTGCAGTCGATCCTGGATATATCGAAATGTTGCTTATATCGAACTCCCAGAATATCCCCTTGAAAATCCCATGCAAAATTATGGCAACATCTACATTTCTCCAACTTCTGTTCAGCGGATGTTCGATAATTAAACTGCTTGCCACGCTCCTGCAAAGGCGCTTCGCTTAAGTGCTCTCTGACAATCATACAGGGGAACAGTGGAACAAAGGCAGGACGAGACAAGCGCTGACTATCAGCTGAGTTTATTGAAGGATGGTAGGAGAAAGATATACAGAGAAACCAAACAGTCTAGCATAAAAAGCCAGTGAAAAAAAAGGAGCTATAAAAATCAAATCTATATCACATGGGAGGTGATATATGCTACTTCCTTGTCATTTGACTTCACTGAAGGTCCACAGTTAGTGGACCTTCAGTGACCTACCTATCCCAGCCCCATCGGGGCCAGGACCAGCCACCCCTTGGTTTCACTGTATATATTTCTCCTACCATCCTTCAATAAACTCGTCCTTGTCCCACCTTTGTTGTGCTGTTCCCCAGTATGAATGCATACCAACTCGCCCTGATTTTAGCTTCTTTCTGACAATCACTTTTTATGCATAGAACCAGGTCTGCTGCCTGGCCCTTAGCACCTGCTGGCTGCACAGAACACTATAAAACCGCGTGCTGAGGTCATTGGCGAGTCTGCTTAAAAGTGGCCTTCGGTCTAGCATCCTTCTTTCTTTTTTTGTAGGGATATTGCTGTCCTGAAGGGAGACCAATGTTCAGTCCACCAGTTGTCATGCAGTGAAGCCAGCTTAGCAGACTAAAAGTTTGAGGCGGTTTTCACTTGGCCTGCTTGCTGCTGAAGGCAACACGGAAATAAACTATGCTATTATTATTGTGTTCACAGGTACTAAGTACCATAATCAGACTTTTTATGATCTGCAATGGCACTGAAGCGTTATGTGGGCCTCATCTGCAACGGCATTTGTGTAGCATAGCAGCATGAACTTCTGTCCCTGCCCCGTACTTGGCGCTTGCGTTCACACCCACGTAGTGGCATGTGATGGTGTACCCAGTGTGTTCTCCTTTTTGATGCCTGGCAGTGGTGTGGGATGCTCGAAGCACGGATGTCCGTGCATGCGCCTCGCAGGTCACCACACCCGCAACTGGCAGTCAGCACATTGCTGCAGAAAGTGCACTGCTACCGTGGGTGCACTGTATCCATGCTTCTGAGTTAGGGGGACGGTCATCTGTTGGAATCTTTTATATAACAATTTTTAGATATATTGAACTATTTCGCTATCCCCAGCGTATTCTATATATCCGGGATTGACTGTAAAGACGCCCTTACGTAGCAGTCTTCCAGTCGTGACGGCGGCTCGGTGATAGTGGCCGCACCTGCAGTTTCACTTGATGCCAGCACTGGACCTCATTGGTGTTCGGACATTCTTGATATCCTGCTAGTTTAACCACCTCAGCTTTGAAAAGCGTCGCACACTCTGTGGTGGCCGAGGTTGCTGAAGTGCAGGCCAGCGTTTGTTGCGAGGGCATCGTTGTCTAGCTTGGAAACGGGATCTATGGCAGCTGGCACAACCAACCAACGTCCAGCCAGTGGTAACATTAATTTCAGCTGCTGCTAGAGTGCGCCGCTCACCGTGAGCCAGTAATCAGAGTGTCCACGTTTGTCATGCTTTGCCTCATTTTGCCCCTCTACCTGAATGGGGAAAATGGTTTGAATCACAGCAGTGGGAAAAAGCACCTCATTAACATTGAATCGTAATATCTAAGCAAAATCTTTTGCTGCCGAAGAAGTGACAAAATAGCAAAACCCTGTGCTCTTGGATATTGCTAACACAAGAGTTGCAACAGAGCTGTTGTTAGTGTCCCTTTAATGCTGCATATATATGTTTTGGATCCTGCATGCTCGATTATTATGTGCCGCCTCATCGCGATGGCACAGTGGTTAGGGTGCTGAAATGCTGTACCCAAGGATGCTGGACTGAATCCCTTCTGTGGCGACTGCTTTTCGCCTCCAGCAAAAAGCAAGGCACCTGTGTGCTGTTCGATGTCAGTGCACATTAAAGACACCCAGGTGGTCGAAATTTCCGGAACCCTCCCTCAACGGAGCCAGAGTTGCTTTGGGATGTGTAATCCCAAAACCAAACCCAATCATAATATGTGCCAAAATTGGATTGCAGTGTATCTGAGATTTATGCGACTTGCATTTTGTTTTTGAAAAGTGTCATCTATATTTTGATAGTTCTTTTGAAAGTTTTAGATGTGGACAGTTAGCAGTTTTGAAATGTTTAGGTTCAAAATGTTGTGTAAAGATGGAAAAAAAATGGCTATAGCCCCTGTAATCTTAGTTCTGCTCATTCTTATTGAAAAGCATAGTGCTTATTGAAAGGTGACTCTTAACTGCAGTTGTTTGCTCACATTCTGTATTTTATTTGGGTATGCATTCATATTACACAGTTTGAAACACTTTTGGCTATGTTCCTACTGCAATGTTGACAAGACTAAAAGCTTCTGTTTCATAATTTTGCAGTGGTATAAGTTGTGCTATGGTGGAAACTGTGTTTCATGGTAAATGGGCAAAATTACAACTGTTAAAGATGCTTCAGACATTTCTCCCGTTTTTGTGCACTTAACTCGGGTGGGACAGCTCCTGCAAAATTGTGCCATTTTGTTTTGTGCCATGCTGTGTCAAAACCATTAAATTGACTGATATTGCACTAGCTTGCATCAGAAAGGCCAGGCAAGCCCCACATGATTTTTTAGTTTGTTTGCCCTGCATATCATGGCTTCCAGGGTGTCCTAACATTCGAAATGGTTCCTGCTAGCAATTTTTAACTCCATTCACATTGCACTTATTGTATATGTTTGTCCAATGTGCGGGATTTTTTGTGTCTGATCTTGCGGCCAGTCATCGTAGATTCCAAATGGCATCCACTGGTTGCAGCATTTTGCAACTCTCACGCCATTTAACTGGTCATCTTTTGTGGATTTGATGTGTGTGGTAATGATAGTTAAGAAAAAATGTGGTGCTTTGATGGTATCAAGAGCCTGCGCAGTGGCAGTGCGACGTGTTATGCTGGACATGGACAGGGCTACACTAGTTTGGACGATGTGGGGTGGGCCGGAAGGGGGTTGCGTCAGAAATATGACCCGCGCAGGCAGCAGCCACCAATATAGTTTTTTTATTTTTATTTGGGCATTGTGTCACGTGTTCGAATGCCTGCGCATGTTCCCCTCACTTGCATCCATGTGCTGCTTCCAGTACGATGAAACGGTACTGGTTAGGCACTGTTCACAGAAGTATATTCAAAATGGAATGGGGCCGTTTCTAGCATGGCACCACACCTACTAGGTTGCATTGCACAGGGGTAAAGGAGGCATTTACAATTTTAATGGAGATTTGACCACGTTTTCAAGGGGCTCCAAAATTTCCATATTACTGCTACAAAATGATTACATTTCTGCTTCATAACTGCTCCAAGCCTACTTTTGGTTGTCCCACCCTTGTAAACTGAACGAGTGATCATTTTGTATGTTGCAAGTTTTGCCTTGAAAATGAATTTTTGGGCATTTTGTTTTCTTGAGCTCGGCAACTCATGTATGGTGCAAATAATAAATAGTGTTTGCATTTCTTACATATATCTATACGCATATGTGTGTGTGCGTTATTTTTCTTTTTAAATGCGGTTCTTGCTTAGGAAAGGCACCCTAAGGAATGCCTGGTAAAAATGAGCCCTAGCTTCCATAGTTAATGCGTTGATCTCGCATCATGCGCTTGTGGTGCGGCTGCTCTACATTTACTCTCACTCTGCATTTATCTTACTCTTTACATTTACCCCTGGCTAAAAGATGAGCCAGTCTAAAAACTCGCAACGGTATCAACACAACACACGCACAATAACGTGTAGGCTTGAGGTGGCACACGTAGACAGTTTCTTGGTTACGCTAGCGGAGATTAGCCGCTGTCATCACGGATTTAACAATGTAGTTGACCTGGAAAATGCACTTGCAGACACGATAGGGTCCATCATACTTTGGCAGAAATTTGGTAGAGACTGAGTGTGGTAGGTATAGTACGCGAAGTCTGATGTCGGGAGCGTGAGAAGAGTTGAAGCAGAATTCTTGATGACCCTGCTCACCAGATGTCAAAGATCAAGCGAGCTGACGGCACCCCTCAGCATGTATGGATGCTTCAGTGACGGGTGCACACTTGAATGTGTCGGGCTGGTAAGGATCGAAGAATCTTCTCCAGTAGCGAGGGAGGCTGCTGCCAGTAGAGAAGAAAAAACAATGACAGGTGGAAGTGCTGCTCCATTACGCTCCAAAACGCTATACTGCTCCAAACCGGCTGTCTCGATGTTCTGCAATCAAATTTAGCAGAATACGGATTTTTGCTTTCTAATCTGAGAGACTGGAGTGTGAACTTTGCAATATTGTACAATATGTATAATGTAACATGCGTATGAGGGTATCGCGTCTGTGTATGTAGTTGTTTTTGTTTAGTTTTGTATTTTATTGTCGTTGTATGCCCACCCCTGCTTGGAGTAAAGCGACTGCAGTTTTATTAATAAATTTGGTTAAGTGAGCGGGGGAAGCACACTGGGGCGGTGGCATGCTGTGAGTTCCATGTACACGCTCTGGGGGCCGCTTTAGTCGAAACAAAGACAGCACAGCAGTGGCAGAGTTATAATACACCTCACGTTGGGCTTAAGAAAAAAGTTTCATAAGTTGGTTAAGCATAGAGCATAACAAAATTACAAGTAAATTTAAAACAAACCACAAGCAATTGGAGGGAAACAATTGCGAAAAAATGTTCAGTGCACTTCACAGAGCACCTCCAAGCCTTTCGAATAGTCTTTGGTGAGAGAACTAAGCAAAGCAGTCATGGTGGGTACTCCACCATTGCGCTTCTGTTAGTAACAGGTGTGTCAAGCCTAAGTCAGACAAAAGCCTATTTGAAGCGCAAGAAGGTAGCCCACAAAGAAACCATTCACTGGACATGTTCTCAAGAGTGTTGGGAAGCCATACAGGGCTTATCGCCAATGTATTTAAATTAAGGAAGCGCCAGTGTCAGGTGAAACATCAGGAGCCACTAGCAGAAGACTGAAGCAAAAGAATCTGGAGGAGGCTATGCTTGAGTGTAGTCTATCCTTCCTAAAGGCACTACTGACCAGTGCCCTAGGCACAGGCATCTGATCACAAAGGATATGCACAAAATAGCAGAAATGTGCTTGTCATTGATGTGAACTCCCAACTAGTCTCGATGCTCGACAACATCAAAGTGGTGGACACCACGTTGAAGCTATCATATCAAAATAGTCTGGCTTGATTCAGTTATGCTCGACAACATCAAAGTGGTGGACACCACGTTGAAGCTATCATATCAAAATAGTCTGGCTTGATTCAGTTGTGAAGTGTAAAAGCAAGCATTTGGTCTGCCCCTAGTCTTTTCTAAATTGTTCCTCAGGTCAGTTGTGTTGTTTTAAATATATCTGTACATGTTTTGGCTGTTTGTCAGAGATGCAGGTGTAGTCAGCAAAGCATTGGACTTCATTGCATAAAAAGGATTCAAATTGGGTACTTCTCTGTGTCAGGAACAAAAACTTGCAATTATTAAAAGCATATGACCCTAGAAATATATGCTCCAAAACATAATTCGAATGCTTCAAACTCTCCTTTTGTTGCTCCAAATTGGCTATATTACTGCTCCTTGAGCTGCTCCAAAATGCTCAAGCCTCTTCCACACCTTCAATGAGAAACCAGTAATGGTCTGCATGGCGGTGCGAGGCATGCCTAAAGGAGGTTGGGCCAGCCAATTTGAATGGTGTCGGCCATATACTTGGACATGTTGCCCAAGGTGTGGTTAAAGTTCCATCAAGCCTTTCGTCTACAGATGGTAAGCCATAACAGTCCGGTGAGCGATATTACATTGTTGCAAAAGATTACATGACCTCCAGAAGACACGCCTCAGTTGCTTCACAGTTCCAGGAGTGCATCATGGTTCAGAATTAATTTAAGATCAAAGATTCAACGCGTGGTGCCGTGTCTGCAGGAAAGGCCGCGTGTTTACAGCGCAACGTGGGGGGTAATCGACAGCTGCACCGAGTGGTAGCTGGCAGCAGTGTATGAAAGCTAATCAATCCCAATGCGGTCAAAGGTTGGAACAAGCAAGGAAGATGCTGGATCAAGCCAATCGTGTAGTGAGGACTGGACTTAAAACGTTGGCAGTCGGCACACGAGCAGATGTACTTGTGAATGTAGGTAATTACTAAGCCAATAATAGTGGAGCAAAGCCATCTGTATGTTTTAAAGGTGCTGGCATGAGCGTATTGTGGGCTACGCCTTGCCCTCCTCAACTCCTTGCCGGAGTACTCACTATTTTTTTTATTACGAAAGCAATACTATGTTAGATAGAACTGTTCTTCATGGTAGCCCGTCATGCCACTTGACCTTAAGCCAGGGTGACAACCCCTACCCAGACAACAATAAATATCCTGAGGACGTCCTCAAAAGTTACAAACGTCCTCACGAGTTCTGGTGCGGTTTCCAGGACGTCCCGAGGACAATGGTCAGTGGATGGTCCTAGAAAGGTCAACTCAAAAAAGTTATAAGGACACCTGTTTTTTTTTTTTTTTTTTTTTTTTTTTTTTTTTTTTTTTTTTTTCAGAAAAAAATTCTGTCCTGTCTTTCTCATTAATGTTAAAAGACAACATTACATGCATAAGGTAATAAGACATGTACACATTGGTAGGTTTTCTAAGTTTGTTTCTTTATTGCGCACCTACCGTGCGGATACCTCATCGAGGTACCCATGTCAGTCGACTGGTTATGCAAAAGAGCAACAATCGGGCCCTGTTATCAATTTCCATCTTCTGTGCCGCAATCTCGAGACCGTGACGCACCACTCACTTTCTGAGGTCTCGCACCCCTTCGCTCTTCTTTTCACTCCTCTCCCCAGGCGAAATATTTTCATTCGAGACTCGGGTGCATATACTTTGTGCAATGTAATATAGGAGCGTTTTAACTTTTTATTTTTTAGTAAGGTATATATATTTTTTGTGGAAGTGTTATGTTTTTATTTGGTACATTTTTCGGCCAGGTCGTTTAGTGGCACCACTGTATCTTTGCGCCTCTAGGCCAAGTCAAATCAAGCTAAGCCGCTAAGAATGTTTTTGCAGGTGTGCAATCACGTGACACATGGTGTGCCTTTTTATAGTAACCATGCATGAGGTGAGCGGTTGCCATGTTTTCAGTTCACTTTCGTTGGCTGTTTCTTGAATAAATATTATAATGCCATTGGTCACTGTGTCTAAACAGCTGCTCTGGCTGAACCACGTAGCGATGGATTGCACCGCGGCAGTATTGCTTTGTTCCAAGTTTACCAAAACATTGAGGCCAAACCAAAATCAGAAATGACCATTTCCAACTTAGATATTGGCCCCCAGTCAACAATTTGGAGTCCCAATTTAAAGATAACAGTTGGAGTTCTGTTCAGCTCTGTGCCAACATTTCTTGCAAGGGAGTCGAAATTCTGGGAATGGCATGCATTTGTGAAAGTCGAACATGCTTCACATCCAATGAACACTATGTCACGCAACGCTAATAACATAAAAGTTCAATATTCTATCAAGAAACACTATGCAATCACCTGCACGAGCATGGAGCACACTTTCATAGAGATATTTTCTTGAATTACGCATACTCTCAAAGGTATTCGAACTGATCGAAACAATTGAGTAGATGCCGATATCTTTAGAAGAATCTAAAGTTCACTGTCTTGTGTTTGATTAGATATATTTAAGTCTCATTCAAGGAATCAGACGAACAGTAACAAAAACAATCATCCCTGTATATTTTGTTGCGTACCTCAAGGAAAAGTACTAGGCACACTTGTTGAATTAGTACATAAATGACAATTCATATTGATAATAGTGTTCAGCTCATCATGTATGCTGATGATAATAGTGTGTTTATTACTGGCTTTGATCTCAATGAGACTGTTTTACATTGAAATGATTTACTTGAAAAATTGTTTGTTGGTCCAATTTCATAACAAAATAAACAGAAAAACTATTTTGTTTTGAGCATGAAATAAGAAAATGATGTATGAGGTGGGTACTGATCTGTAATAAAAATATTGACCTTGTAGAAACTCACATAAATCTTAGTGTTAATTTTTTTCATTTGAGATAGGAAATTCATGTAAACAACACTGCAAAAAAAAAAGACTTCAATGAGTGAGCTTTATCTTGATGTGGTACTGTCCTAGCCTTTAATTATACAAGTCCCCACACATAAGGTATTGCAGTTTTGTGTGGGCAAGCACCACAAGAGCAAATATCAATAAAATGATAATTCTCAGTAAATGTGTGTTTCTTACATAACCGATATTGACCACCGGTTGACGACATGACACCTCCTTGCAGAATACAGTATAATTATCTTTAACTATGAGTACCACTTGTTGCATGTTTACTATTTTTCTCGGCAGGACGGTCAAACTTTTCTTCACTCGATGGCACTGCTGCAATTTAAAGCCACTTTATTTTTAAGTCAAATTTTCGACCTCTGGTTTCTCCCGCACTTTCACATTCGGTGCTATCTGCAATCAATAAAACAATCTAACGGTCTTACTGAATGAACTTGAACAGGTATTCCTGAAATTGCGAAAACAGCTATGAATACACTTTGGGGTTGTAAAATGAGAAATATTGACTGTTGCAATAAATCTTCCAGCTGCAGGGTCTCTAATTCTTGCACCTTTTTTCTAAATAATGTGCAATTTTTTTATCCTACTCTGCATTTAATGTCTGCTGCTCCTTTGTAAATGGGTTCAAGGCCTAAGTGAGTTGCTCTCTGAAACATTTAATTTAGCTCTAGAGACTACCTAATATATTCGAATTGAAATCATTGACTCCAGATTAGACTTTGAAATTAGTTGCAAAATTTCTAACTGCAAAGCCTATTGAAATCTAATATGCTTGTGTCTATTTTTAGCAGGAAGCCAAATGCAGCTAAGGAATATTCTGTGATCACCAGCTTCCTTTAATATCTTAGCCAGCACACACACAATGCATAGGAACCTCTGTCGCGGTGTCTCAGTGGTAGGGCGCTCGACTGCTGATTTCGAGAACGGGGCTTCGATCACGGTCACTTCGAAAGGCGCTCCTCTGCAGTGGGATTTGACTGCACGTTAAACAATCCCACGTGGTCAATGACACCGAGGCCCGCCCCTACATCATCTGTAATATAGCCAATGTCGCATGCTGCTTTAAACCTATATCTGCATTTCGATTTTTTTTTTCTTTTGAAGGACTCTGCACATCCGTAACAGTGGTAGTGAGCACATTTCGCTTTAGAGAAATGCTCGAGCGTTTGAAAAACAAATCTTCACAGCACCCGTTACACTAAATATTACATAATAGACACAGATCAATGCACACTGGTAGCCCATTAGAATGATTAGAACCCCCTTTCGTCTGTGCTGTCTTCCAAACAAACTGGTTGTTTCTGACAAGGAGAGTAAAATAGCTTCACATGGGCCTAACTATTGTGGTTTAGTTCGGAAATAAATACATATTTATAGTCATATGATAAGATGAACTCCATTTTTTTCAGGAGTTTTATATTTAGCACCTGTTTTGGAAGTAAATTACAGAACCGCCCCAATTCACTGCTTAACAATAATTACAATGATAATTGGATTGGAAAACATTTATTTCGTCGCTCAAGCAGGTCGATGGAGAGACGTACTAGATGGCCGCTAGTCCATGGCTGGCGGCGACCTTATTAGCCCGCTCGATGGCCCGTAGTTGAATCTGCGGGTCCGAGCTGACCAGCACGGCTTCCCACTGCTCGGGAGAAGGGAGCTGTATTAATTCCACCGCAGGTGGATCACTTGCGCAGTTCCAGAGAATATGATCGTATGTCGCTCTTTCGCCGCATTTACTGCAGGTTGGATTGTACTGGCCTGGGTACATCAGGGCAAGCACCGCCGGATTTAGGAGAGAGCGTGTTTGTAGTCGGCGCCAGGTAACTTCCTGTGCCTTTGTTAAAGATTTGTGGGGGGGGGGGGGGGGGGGGGGGCGGATATGTGCGCTTTTCCAGCCTGAAGTGATGGGTAATGTCATGAAAAGAAATTAATCCGTCCTTCGTGAAATTCGGGTCGGAGGGCGCGCTCACTGCCCGGTCGACGAAACCTCGGGCTTGCGCGTGAGCCGCCTCATTCCCCGGATTAGACGAGTGGGCCGGGACCCAGATTAGTTCAATTTCCCTAACCGGAGTAGGGGTGCTTTGGAGGATGCGGAGGGAGGTAGACGTGATGCGACCCCTCGCGAAATTGCGAATGGCTGTTTTAGAATCACTGAATACAATATCGGCGGACGTGCTTGCAATAGCTAAGGCTATGGCCGCTTCCTCCGCCGTCTCGGAGGAGGTGGATGCGATTGATGCGGCCGCCAACGGGGAACCGTTCCCATTCACAGCGGCCAATGCGAACGCTTGTATCTGGGTGTGCCGATATTCCGCCGCGTCCACGTATGCTGCATTGACGTGTCGGCCGTACTTGGCATGTAGGGCGCGAGCCCTCGCCATGCGTCGGCCTTCGTGGTGCGCGGGGTGCATATTCTTGGGCAAGGGTTTAATGAATAGAGCTGTCCTAATGTGTGTAGGTAAGTGTGTTTTCGCGTCCTTCTCTGGAAGTTGTTCGCACATGTGTAGTCTGTACAGGATGGAGCTTCCCGCGTTCGTGCGAGTGAGTCGTCCGAGCTGGGAGACAAGGTTTGCCTCGCACAGCTCCGAAAGTGTGTTGTGAACCCCAAGGGCCACTAACCTTTCCGTAGACGTGCTGTGCGGGAGCCCAAGGGCAGCCTTGTAGGCCTGTCGGATTAGGCTCTCGACCTTCATTCTTTCCGCGAATTGCAGTTTCAGGTACGGGAGAGAGTAGACAATTTTGCTCAGTACGAAAGCCTGGACTAATCGACAGAGATCTTTTTCTTTCATTCCTTTTCTTTTGTTGGCGATTCGTCTGATAAGTCGTACAGTCTGATTCACCGTGGCAGTGAGTCTGTTGATTGTTTCAGTGTTTTTGCGATTGTTTTGTATGTACATGCCCAGTATGCGCGTTTGAGTACATGCCCAGTATGCGCGTTTGAACCTCCCTGACCGGTTGGCCTCTCAAACATACGTTCAGGGCGATCGGGGGGGCCTGGTTTGCATTTCTTCCTCGCGGCTTGGCCCTGAAAACCAGCAGTTCTGATTTTGCGTGCGAGCATTCAAGGCCCGCTCCCGACGCGTAGGTTTCGATTATGTCGACTGCCTGCTGCAGCGTATCCTCTATTTGGCCGTCATTCCCCGTGGTTACCCACAGGGTGATGTCGTCCGCGTAGAAGGTGTGCTGCAGCCCCGGCAGGGCAGCGAGCTTGGGGGGAAGTGTAATGAGTGCAAGCTTAAATAGGAAAGGCGAGAGCACCGAGCCTTGTGGTGTGCCCCGGCTTCCCAGAGGAATGGGATCTGATTTAAGGCTACCTATGAGCTCTGCTGTCCGCTCTGATAGGAATGATCGGACATAATTAAATATCCGTTCACCAGGGTCTAATTGAGAGATTCGTGAGGATTGTCTCATGCGAGACGTTGTCGAAGGCTCTGCTCAGGTCTAGCCCGAGTACCGCCTTCGTCCCAGTTCCACATGGAGGGTCCAGCACATCCTTCTTAAGCTGTAGCATCACGTCCTGCGTGGACAAGTTTGCCCTAAAGCCAATCATTGTGGGAGGAAGTAAGTCGCGGTCTTCCGCGTAATTTTGCAGTCGGTTAAGGATGACATGTTCCATTAGCTTTCCGATGCAAGACGTGAGGGAGATGGGGCGCAAATTTTCGATCGAGAGTTTCTTGCCTGGTTTTGGGATGAAGGTGACCCGCTCGTGCCTCCATTCCTGAGGGATCTCGCCTTCCCTCCAGTAGGTGTTCATTAGTTCCGTCAGGGCCGTGACAGACGTGTGGTCTAGGTTTCGGAGCGTTTTGTTTGACACCCCGGCAGGTCCCGCCGCGGTGGTGGTACGGAGCTGGCTGAGAGCAAACCAGACCTCGGCATCTGCTATGTCGGCGTCCAGGGTGTCGTTGGGGAGACCCTCATACGCGGGTAGAGGGTCTGTGTGGGATGTGCTCAGGTAGCGTGTTCGCAGTTCGGCAAGTAGCTCAGCGTCCGTACCCTGGTATTGGTGAATTAATTTCGTGAGTCGGTCTCGCTGTGTGCATTTTGTCTGTGTGGGGTCGAGCAAGTGTAGGAGGAAGAACCATGTCTTTTTGTTTCCAAGCTGCCCGTTCATATTATCACAGATTTGGCCCCATTGTTTTTCCTGCAGCTCTACAGTGTACGTTTCGATATGGCGCTCGAGTTGCGCTATACGCTTGCGTAGATTTCTATTGTGTCTCTGTCTCTTCCAAGGGTTTAGTAGGCTGGCATGCGCTTCCCACATGTGGAGGAGTTTGGAGTCAGTCGTCTGGTGCGGCTCCTCAGTCGGCGTCTCGACCGTGGTGGTCTTGACGTCCTCTTTAAGTGCAGCAATCCACTCCGTTAGGTTGTTTATCTGACTGGGGGCAGTTTGCTCTCGTAAGCGTCTGAACCTATCCCAATCGGTGATGCGTGTGCGCATGTGGTGCAGTTTGTGAAATGTTGTGTCAATTGTTGTAGCTATTATGTAATGATCGCTCCCTAGTGTGTTTCTGGTGTTGGACCAGCAGGCGTCGCTAATGTTTTTGGTTAGTGTGAGATCGGGCGAGGTATCTGCGCTAATGCTGTTGCCGACCCGCGTGATTTCTTGGGGATCGTTAAGAATTGTGAAGCCCAGGTTCTGGATAGACTGCCACAGCTTTGTACCCTTGGGGTTGTTCTTCCGATAACCCCAAGCCGAATGGTGGGCATTAAAATCGCCCACCACAAGGAGCTGCGTTCCTGCGGCGAGTCGAGTTACTTTACACAGTAGGTCGGGAATTCCTGACCCTCTATCTTTCGGTGGACTGTGTACGCCATGCGCAGCGCCTATAGGGGCGCCACTGAAAGCCGCGTAGCGGCGGCCGTCGGAACCCGAGGCGGGCGCCATGCGGCAAGCGGGGCCGTGGTGCGCGCGTGCGATTAGCCGTTTGTGCGCGTCTCGCGGGCTCTTCCGCCGTGATAGCGTGCGCAAGGGGATCGCACTGTATAATGGTGTACACGTGTTCGATATCACGGCCGTCTGGGACTACATCGCCTCCATATGCATCAAGTGTGTCTGCTGAAGACGAGAGTCAACAAGGTTGCGTACGAAGTGGAGCTCATTTTTAGTTCCTCGCTTTCATTACATCGCCACGCCAAATCGTTCATTCCTTGACCTATGAAACAATGTTCTTTCTTTGCCTAATAATACACGTTTGCCTCGTTCACATGCAATATATCGCTACAGTAAACTAGGCAGCATCGTCGAAACTGCGAGCGGTTTCGTACCGGTGCGACCGCAGAAAAAGCCAGCGAGCCTGCAAACCAGCATTCTGAGCATCAGAAAAATAGCGCATATTGGGCTCCTGTACCAAGAGTTCAGATTTTTCATGGTTGTGCTTTATCATGGCCTGTCCAGCATGGATTTCCCGTCCGTCGTCGAAAGGGCAGAGCGGGTAGATACTTTCAAGGGGGAGTGAGATATCAGCAGAGGACTTATCTGAAAACCTGCATCACGCGTTAGTCAAAGGCATATTAGAGTTAAATTTTATATGCTATTATTTTAGTATCATCTTCATTTCATTCGTAATACCGTCGCGCCAAACTGCAGAATTACAGTGCGCTTTATAACCAGTTCTAGAGCCCTTAGTCTGGATAGCAAGTGCAGCGACATGTTATGTTTTCGTAATCTTGCCAGATAACACACGAAAGGTGCAATGACAAGCAGAAAACACCGAAAACATATAGTTATCACTCAGCCCTGCCACACGGAAAATTTAATGCCATTTCCATCAAATGACATTCGTTCATAATGATAATTGTTTGCTGCTACACGAGAAAATATGACATCTGATGAAAATGACATTAGGTACCGAATGAGTTTGCTCATCCGAATGCGATCAACGAGGAAATATGTTATCTCTACACACGAGACTCGGTGAGAAGATACACCCAAAATAAATTACAAAAGTGCCACCTGCATTAAATACTAATTCGCTCCTAAAATTTTGCAGCTAGTCATCGATGTGAAATATGCCGCATAGCATCGTAAAAAAGAACTGGCACCCATAGCTGCCAGCCAACCCGTAGCCACCGCACTCAGCGCGGGCGGAACAGGTCGCTCCTGCTGCCGTGGTCCGCCGAGTCGCCGACACGGCGCATTTCTTTCGCCACCTTCAGAAAAGCACGCTCTGTTGATCTTAAATAATACGCACTTAATTTGATGAAGGAATCTAAAACAAATTATCTTTACTGAGGATCGCTGTTATGTAACGAGATTTTGGAAAGCTAAATTTCTGCTCACATTAGCAGCTGCCGCAGGTGTAATGCAGCTCATCCGATTTCGTTCTCTAGCTCCGTTGCTAAGATGTCGCCGAAGTTACACATACCGTTTACTGTAAGAAAATGTGTGAGACAATTGAGCTGATTCTAAGGTAGTTTTATGATTATGAAGTTTACCATTCCCAAAGCGCTTCCAGCTACGGCACTGATGCCGTTTAGGCGACGACTAGGGCCCAGCACACGGCCAGAGCGCCGTCGTCAACCGCTCTCGCGGGTCGCGTCGTTACAGTAAGCTCACGGTATCTGATGTGGCAAGTGTTACGAATTTGCCGTATGCTCTTTTGATGAGGCCAAGCTCTGGCATTTTTCGACGGGCTTTAATAAGCCGAGCGAACGATGAGGCGAAAACGGAGTCAACGGGGCTGTAGTATGCCTCGGCGTAGGGCGATAGTCGAAGGTTCTATAAGAGCGCCGTCGGACAGTACACTAGATACTGCCTATTTTACGTATTGCTCGTGACACTTGCTTTAGTGCGCAAAGTGTAAGTTGTTGAAACTCGTACGCGTTTCGCAGTCAAGCGCAGACGTGCGCACCTTCCGTGCCCTTTCGTAAACAAACGCCGCCAACACTGCCGCTAACTTCGTAATTGGTAGTCCTAATCAACAGGTTGTTTACAAGGGAAGCACGACATGAATGTCAATTGAAAGGGGGCTTTCGTTTACAGCACAGTCATCTTCGCAACATATATATTGAAGGCGCACCAACATTTGCATATAAATCTCAGTTACCATAATTTGGAAATGGCATTGGCTTTGGTCGTGTAGCAGCGCGTAGAAAAAATGACATTAACCTGAACAAATGTCATTCGGTGCGATTGATTGCTTTCTGCGTCGAACGCCGCGATTCACGGCCGCCGTCGTTCTCGTGAAACAATACTTATAGGAACGTGTTCCAGGAAAGGTTTTATGTGTGTTCGAAAAACCAACTGCGCAGCAATTCTTTCCGTACATTGCTAAATGTTGACAGCGGCGTTATATCCGTTAAACCGCGACCAAAGACGAAAACACGACGCGCACGCATAGACGTTGACATGAGCAGCGCCCGACCGAGCCCGCCTACGCTTTGCGGCTTTGGCGACAGGCGGCGTTGTCGGCGTTTTGCGCATCGCCTATATGTTGAGTATAAAAAGATTTGCCTCACCCTTTTTTCTGGGCACAATTTCAAGTAGCGTGTACTGTTCGCTAGAACTGTCTATCGTGTGTTGTATAGCAGTAATGTTGCGTTGAACAAATGTCGCTGTGAATGGGATGGTCGCCGTCGTCCCTGCGTTCGAGGGGGGAGTAAACGCTTTATAGCCCGGTAATTTCGCCGGACCGCTAGCTTCTTGAAGGTCTATTACGTCCGGTTGTTTAGGTAAGCTTTGGATGTGAAACAACAGGTTACTCCGTTTGTTGCGGAATCCCCTGCAGTTCCACTGCCATACCTCAATTTGCTGGCGAGGGGCCATTTTGAGACATGGGAGGAATAATTACGGGCACGGTCGCGGATGCCGGCATTACATTACGGCTTGCCTCCAGGGCCGCGAGACGCTGCACTACTTGCTGAAAAAAACCAGCGATGTTTGAACCCAGCTCAGTTACTTCGCGCGTGAGAACGTTAACTTTTTCCTCGAGACCGCTAAATTTATTCTCGAGTGCGCTCAATTCTGCTCTTAGCTTGTCTGCTGACTTAGATTTGGTAGTGGGTTGCGCGTTGTCATCTTTAGACGCTTCTGCAGCGCGTTTCGATCCGGAACCCTCGTCGGAAGGAGCCGGTCTTTTCAGGCTAATGCGGCTGTCCGTCTCCATTGCATTACTGGTGGAGGGTATGGCGCTTAGCGTGGTGGATGAAGGCGCACGGGGTACTGGCGTAGGTTTTACGGGTGGTTGCAATGATTGAAATAGACTTTTCATTTCTGTTATTTCCCGTTGCATTTGCGCAATGGTTGCGTCTCTGGACTGTATTTTAGCTAAGAGCTCCTCCCGAGCGGTGTAATTCTGGGAAGCCGTATCCGGCCAGCTCACCTGCTTTGAGCTGCTTCTGCTCCTGCTCCTGCTCGAACGCTGCCGTCGGTCCGTGCTTCCCTGCCTCGAACTGGCGTCCTGGCTAGATGACAGTGGTGGGAAGGAGGACGACCTGTGGCGCGTCTTGCCTCCTCGATGGTGGCTCGACGAATGGCTACCGGCTTTGTCTCTTGAGCGCGGCGTGTGTTCGGACTGCTGGTCGACTTCATCGTTCAGGTTATTGTGTTGTTGCTTGTGTTTGGGGCGGCGTTCTACAAAGCGATGTTCGCAGTTCTTGCTCCCGGTGTTGTGGGCCCCTTTGCACACAATGCACTTCGGCGTGCAGGTGTGAGCTTCCCCCTCGGCTGGCGGAAGGTGTTCTTCACCGCACCTGCGGCAAATTTGAGTCCTGGGCTTGTAGCAGACATCCGCCCGATGGCCGACTCTTCTGCAGTTGAAACAGGTTTCCACCTGCTCTCTGTACGGGTGTACGCGGAAAGGACTCTCCCAATAGTAGATGGTGTCTGGAGCTTTCTTTCCGGCAAACGTATGGACATTGCTGGCCAAGGCGACGAGCATCCACCACCGGAATCCCTTGGTTGCGCTTCAGGAATCCTTGTCGCACCTCATCGGGAGTTCCGCCGTCATACGCATAATAAATGACACCTCTCGTAGAGTCGTCCGGCGCTGACACGTACGATGTCACTTCGTACTCTTTCTCGCCCAACTTGAGCCGTCGCAGGTTACTGTAAACCGAAGCCCTGAGCTTATGCGGTGTGCTTATCGTGAAAGTGTTGTTAACTGTGTTAACACGAAGGCTGTCTTGTTCCAGCACCTCTCGAAGCGGTAGGTTAACCGCTATGCAGGTAGCTCTGAGAAGGTTGCGTGGCGCGACGGTGCGCAAGTCCATGCCTCTAGGCCTAACGACTACTTTATAGTCGTCTGCTGGTAGCCGTGGGAGCGGTGCCTTTCTACGTCGGGTAGGTGGTTTCCTCCGATTTTCGAGAGGAGAGGGTTTGGACTTGCCTTGGTTGTGAGGAACGCGCGCGTCCGTCAGGTCTTTGCTCGCTTGGCCGTCTTCCTTCGGGCCACGGCGCCGGCAGCGTTCTTGCAGGTTTAGTACAGTCTGCCACCTCCTTCGGCAAGCTGCTCCGGAGTAACGTCTTCACCCTCTACGGTGTAGACCATGATGCAAGTATCCCTCGGTGACTCGCGAAAGCGAGCGCGGGTCCCGGCGGCTCGACACCGGCGTTTGGCCTAACGTTAGGCCAAACGCGGTTCACCAAGTGCTGGTACTTAAAGTTCCAAAAAATGGATTGTCAGTGGTCGTACCAGGCGAAATCCGGTATCGGTTGGCATGGAACACCCTTCCGAATCTAACACTGTTCACAGGGCCAAAGTCACAGAAATGTGACAAAAACTGGTCGCGAGGCCAGAGCCTATACGGCGCACGTCCGCACAGCTCGGCGTCTCGAGAGGAAGTCTACAATGATAAAGAAATCTTCAGCCTTCAAAATTTCTTGCCAGAAAATGACAGCGACCAAGCGCAGTTTTTATGATGTCTTTGCAGCTACTGATTCATAGCTGGCACTTTAATGTTACTGAAAGTAGCTGATAGTCCTAAATTTTGTCAAGTGTAAAATTTCTGTCACATGGTGAAATTCATTGTCACTGAAAAAAAAATTACACTACTAATTTACCAGTTATAAACATCACACACATCAGAAATTCCTTATACTTTCCTCTGTTTCGGGAAATCATTTAGAATCATTTCACAGTGCAACACCAGATTATCTGCCGCAAGACGCATCCGCCTTAAGCTTGTGAGCTCAACAAACTCAATCCACTCACCACTCTACACGTGAGCAGTTAGCTTTCCTGTGCGGCGAGGTTTCCTGTACAGTGTCGGCGTAATTTCATTTTTGTGGAATACTTGTGCCTGGCGCTCTAGCCAGAGTTGATGTCCACTCAGTCTACGGCAACCCACCAGGCAGTACGCTGTCAGTGCTGCATTTCACCTGCTTAATCCTAGAGTCAAGTATGATATAATGAACCAGGCTGCGTCGATTCATTCTAAAGTACTGCAGGTTAAAGCACGAACCTTGTATCTCAGTGGGCTTGACACTAAATTTGCCTGTCTCACTCGTACAAGGCACGCGCACGCTGCTGAAAAGGCGATAAGGTGTGCCACGGTCAGGCCCATGTATCAGGCCTTTGTGTGCCGTACAATGTAAAAAGCCTGCAAAGCGATGCCAACAAATCTAAAAGACTGATGGTTGCATGCCTCGTCTTCCCAAAATCCGCGCATCTTTCCTTTTTTTTACTGCACTGGTGAAATCCAGATTTTTTTCTGCAATACTGGAACACTCCTAACAGTAAATCGCTAATGGATTGCATAAGACACGTTTTCATTGCCAACAATCCCGCCATAAACTCTGAAGCAGACACGCCACGTGCGTTTCTGCGAGTGCCACCGGCTGCCGATCCCCACTATCAGAGCGACAGTGGCACCACCTCCAGGTCGATCTCGCAGCGAATAGGGGTCGCTATAGTCGAAACGATGGCAGCACACCAGTGGTGGAGGTACAGTGCAGTGCGCCTTGTCTGGGCCTTACCTCTATACCACTCCGTGGAGTACATCTTGGACATGTTGAATTGCCTCAACAATCCTCGAGTAGTTGGAGCCCGGAGGCTTAGAAAAGACTCCAAGACGGTGCTTATACTCTTCGAGCAAGTGGAGGTGCCCCGATGGATCTTCTATGGAGGCATGCCTCTGAAGTGCCAACTTTATCGCAAGAAATATGAAGTTTGTGAATCGTGCTGGAGACTTGGACACCGTTCAGATGTCTGCCCGGACCCCGACAACATAAGATGCAGGGGGTGCGGCATGGAGCTCCCACCACAGGAGCATCGCTGTGAGCCAAAGTGCATGCTCTGTGGAAAAGCCCATATTCTCGGAGACAAGAAGTGCAAGGAAATGTATCGCACCCCGCACCACGTTAAGAAGAAGGCATGGGACAAGCTGACTCAACAGCAACAGCAGCAACATCAACAGCCGCAAGCTCAAGACCAACCCCCAACGGGTCGGCGCAGTAGATCAAAGAGCAAGCAAGGGCGAGGGTTCAAGGTCAGGGACGAATCCTTTCCCCGGCTAGACGGCAACAAGACGGAACTGGTGGAATGTTCCAGCTCACGGGACCCGGCGGACGCCTGGCGGCGGAGCGGCAGCCAGGAGCAGCAGGGGGTGAGTTTCGCAGATATGGTCTCCCAGAATGAATTGGCAAAACTAAGAGATGAAAATAGACAGCTTAGAAGCATGCTACAAAATCTTAATGGGGTAGTAGATTCCCTTCGAGGTCAAATTCAAAATCTGCAACAGCAGGGGCAGTCCAGATCTGGCACAGCCGCTAATCTGAATATCAGGCCCAATACGCAGAACGCTAAAGAGGATAGCATGATCACTGACACGGCAAGCCCTCCACCTGTAAAACGGAAGGTACGCGAGGATCCCTCCGAAGAAAAATCAGTAGAAGAAAGGGTGACCCGAATTGAGGGGGCGCTAGATTCGATGGCCGCCTCCCTAAATCAAATCACCTCCCAACTCCAGACGCTTGTGGGGGCAGTGCAAAAACAAGCTGAGGAGTCTCAAGTACTCCGGAACGAGCTGCTAGGCATCAACGCCTGGCAGCAGAACATCGAACAGACCCTTGCGAGTAAACATGGCTCGCAAGGCTAAGTATGAGATATGGCAGTGGAACTGTCGCGGATTCCGAAGGAAACGGCCGGTGCTGCAGCAGTTCCTCGCAACGATAGAACATGCGCCTCTCGCATTAGCACTTCAGGAAACCGGGGGCCCGGCTAAACTTTCGGGATACCAAGCATTCCACAGCGATAAGGGGGAGCGGGCGGCAGTGACAACTTTAGTTAAAAGAAATATGGCAGCAGTACAACACGACCTCGCATCGCCAGAGATAGAAAGTGTTTTTGTGGAGATTATCCTGGGAACCAGTCCTAGGGCCAGTATCTTCCTCCTCAATATTTACAGCTCACCGAGGCAGCGCAAGGCCAGATTCAGGACTTTGCTCCGGAAAGCAGAGCAAGTCAGCGGGGAACATCAGTTAGTGATTATGGGTGATTTCAATGCAAGACACCCTGCGTGGGGATACTGTACACCTTGCCCTAAAGGGAGGCAGTTGTGGGAGGATATACAAGACCTAGGGTACACTATACATACAGATCCTACCTGTCCGACACGAATTGGGAACAGTGTTAGCGTCGACACATCCCCCGACCTCACACTATCTAGGCGCACCCTCAGTCCCCAGTGGAACAACACGGACATGAACTTCGGTAGCGATCACTACATAATCGCGCTTAAACTTGGGGGTGGCCCCGGCCCCAAACGTCGTGCAAAGCCGGCGATAGTGGAATGGGACAAATTTCGGGACAACAGGACAGGCGACAATGAAGGAAAAATAACCGACCTCGACACGTGGGTTGCGCAACTAAAGTCCGACGTCAAGGCAGCAACTAAATATCTCGATGACGCTAACGCTCCGGATTTAGTGGATAGTCGTCTTCTCCGCATGTGGGAGGCAAAGGAACGAATGGAAAGGAGACTTAATGGGCAGCGGTGGAATCGTAACCTAAGGCGCAAGATAGCTCGGCATAATAAGGCCATTGAAGATTACGCTTTCAAGCTATGCGAGCAAAACTGGGGGGATCGATGCGAACACATGGAGAATAATATGAGCATGCCTAAGACCTGGGGACTTCTTCGTCACCTTCTGGACCCTGAGAGCTCGAAAGCTCAAGTAAGCACTAACCTCATGAAGATTAGACACTCCTTTCCAGGAGATGACGAGAAGTTCTTTCTACAGTTGCAAGACTTGTATGTTAGCGATACAAGCAGGATGCCCCTTCCCGATTACTTAGGGGACGCCAATGATGAGCTTGATGCCCCTATTAGCACGGCAGAAGTAAGAGCAGAGATTTTTCGGCTTAGAACCAACACGGCACCGGGCCCAGATGGTATCACTAATAAAATGCTGCGAAACCTAGATGACCAATCGGTAGCCGCACTAACTCAGCTTATGCAGGAGTGCTGGGAGAAAGGGGAAATACCTCAGCAGTGGAAAACGGCTGACATTATTCTCATACCCAAGCCTGGTAAGCCACTTCGGATAGACAATCTACGGCCAATATCGCTAACATCATGCTTAGGAAAGCTACTAGAGCATGTTATCCTAACCAGGCTCACCAAATATATTGATAAACACGACCTTTTCCCGCGGGAAATGATAGGCTTCCGCTCTCATCTCTCGACTCAGGACCTCATGGTCCAGTTGGAACATGACATTATCCGGTCCAAGAGTAAAGATACTAAGGCCATCCTTGGCCTCGATCTAAAGAAGGCATTTGATAATATCTCACACCAGGGAGTCATGGACGGCCTATCAGCATTGAATGTAGGGACAAAAACGTATAACTACATCAAAAACTTTTTGAGTGGGCGTAGTGCCCGCTTTAAATTTCGCGATAGCACATCGTCACTTTTCCCTCTGGGCAGTAGGGGTACTCCTCAGGGTTCGGTACTCTCGCCTCTTCTCTTCAACATAGCAATGGCAAAATTACCAGAACAACTACGACGTTACCCTCATTTAAATTTTAGTATTTATGCTGACAACATTACACTATGGATCAGCCGGGGTAGCGATGCCGTAATTGAACACACGCTACAAGAGGCGGTGGACACGATCGTGCGGTTTGTAGCAGAACGTGGACTTACATGCTCGCCGGAAAAATCAGAATTCTTAATTTACAATCCACGGTGCCTGCGGAAAGAGCGTAAAGTGGATATACAGATTTCGGTACAAGGACATCAAGTTCCCCAGGTATCGCAGATCCGTATATTAGGTCTCCTTATCCAAGATAACGGCTACAACGGAGAAACTATTAAAAAGCTTGAGCGGCATGTATCTCAAACAGTTAGCCTCATCCGCCGAGTTTCGAGTAAAGGCAGAGGACTAAAGGAAAAAATCTGCGCGTAATCCAGGCATTTATCATTAGTCGAATCAGCTATTCTACGCCATACTTACCCCTTAAGGCAGCAGAACGACAGAAATTAGAGAGCCTCATCCGCACAAGTATTAAAAGAGCCCTTGGACTCCCGCGCTGTACTTCCACCGCTAGCCTCCTGCAACTGGGCATCCATAACACATGGGATGAAATCGCGGAAGCGGTACGCACTTCACAGGTAGAACGGCTCCGCCTAACCGCCGCAGGCAGATCCATTCTAGAAAAACTGGGCATCGACACTTGGGGAGGCGCTCAGACAAAATCTGAAATAGACATGGCTGTACGGGACAGGCTATGAATACCTCCGCTGCCAAAAAACATGCATCCCGAACACCATACGGAGCGTCGGGAAAAAAGAGCTCAAATGCTCAGTAGGAAATTTAGCCGCTTGCCGCCGGAGGAAGTAGCCTTTGTAGATGCTGCCGGAGGGGCAAGCTCCTTTATGGTTGCAGCGGTATCGAATGGGTCGGGTAGACCGATCACCGCGGTCACCCTGAAAACTAGATCTCCTGAGGCAGCTGAGGAAGTGGCTGTAGCTCTAGCCTGCGCCCAGACAAAGGCGCGTTTCGTGATCTGCGACAGCAAAACTGCCATACGAAATTACAGTCGTGGGTTTATTGCTCCCCAGGCAATTCGAATATTACAGCAATCACCAATCTCGAGAACTATACAGCTGATTTGGACTCCATCGCACACTGGCGTTCCCGGCAACGAATCCGCCCATGCCATGGCTCGAGGGCTCTACCACCGAGCCGGTGGCAGAGAGGGCGGACTTGGAGCGGGGACCATAGAGTGTGCCAAATCTTACACAGAAATTCTGCAGCATTATAGACTCAGTAGACGGGTGGCTGCTGCGCCAGCCCCTACCCTAAATTTCAGGCAGGCCGTCGCCTGGCGTCGCCTTCAGACTGGGACATTTCCGCACCCGCTCCTGGTGAGCCATATGCTCCCAGGAGAAAGATCTGAATTGTGTGCAAACTGTGACTCGAGAGGGACCCTCGAACACATCCTCTGGGACTGCCCCTTTTCTCCCGGGAGGGGTCTAAATCTGACGCCGCAACTCTGGGAGACCATGCTGCGCTGCTCGGACCCTGAGCTCCAGCTAGCCGCCATCCAGCTGGCCTGGGACGCCGCCGGCCAACAACGTCTGCCGGCCTGCGTCTGAGGCGGGGCACCCGCCATCCATCCCAAGCGACGGAGGGCCGGAGCCTCTTCATCCGCTGGAATCAATAAAAAGTTCTGCTCTCTCTCTCTCTTGTCTGGGCCTCGCTAACACAAAATTTTAATAAACTAGAAAAGCATAGAGCTTAATAAATTTTTTATCCCAAGTTATTCTAAAACGAGTTACAAACGACTGGAATTGATTGCGAGAAAAATGTTCTCTGCACATAAGCAATCGCCAGACTACCACGAGCTCTTGAGGAAACTTTTCCGGTTACAAAGAACTATGCGAGTTGTTCCAACAGTTCTGCTGTGAAAACGAGGGTGTATTTCACTATAGAATCTTTGTTAACAACAAACCTGTCAAGTCTGCATCAGACAGAAGCATACTTGAAACATTAGAGGGTGATGCCATGATGATGTCAATCGCAAGAAATACTTTCAAGTGTTGGAAGGGCATAGAAGGCCTATTGCCGTGTAGCCCATGTTACTTAAAAGAAAACATGAGGAGTCACTGGCAGACAACCATGAATTAAAGAAGCTGAAGGAAGAAAAGGCTACCGTTCAGTGCCATCTATCCTTTCTGAAGGCACTACTGACCCGTGCCAAGGAATTTATCACCACAGTTGCGGGAGCAAAAAGGACATGAAGAAGATAGCGAGTGTAGATGCGCAGCTTGTTTATTTTAATTCCAAGGTAGTGGCGGTACTTGAGCGTGGGCTACACGTTTGAAGCTGTCAAGTCAGAAAAGGTAAAAGCTTTTAGTGAGCTGTGTTATTTTAAACACCTTTACATGCTGAGATATGCGTGCACAGTAAGTAAAGCATTGTATGTTGAATAAAAAGTAATCAAATTGGATTTTTTTTATATCGAGAAAAAAATTGCAGTTATTAAAAGTGCTTGACCCTGGAAACATGTTCCAAAACATAATTTGAATACTCCAAAACACTCTTTTTACTGCTCCGAAGTGGCATTACCACTGCTCCATGAGTTCCAAAATGCTCGAGCCTGCTTCCACCTCTGTAACTAATAAAACGAAAGCCTTAAAGGCTCATACTGTCACTGTTCGTTCGTCCGGTCACACATAGCTGTTAATCAAATGACGTCATCTGAAACCGAAATGTCACCAGAAAAATAAAAATCCAGTATCCACTGGGAATCGAACCTCTATCCCTGGGATCCCCAGCCGAGCGCTTTAACCAACTGTGCCAAGCCCGCGTAATCGTGAAGCACACATAGTTTTCCTTGTCTAGTGAGGATGATAGTAGGGATAACAATGATGCTGTAATTAGTGATGACAATGATGCCATTATCAATTACAATGATGATGCATTTAGTTGGTAATGATAATGAGAGCAAATGTGATCCACCTTGTGCACCAGCAATGCTCAGGCTGTCGCATTTCTGCAGTGTAGATTCCACAGTTCTCTGAATTTTTTGTACACTGCTGTTCCTATCCGAGGCTATTGACCATTACCTCAGACTTCCACGTATTAATTTTTAGGCCTACGTTTATGCTTTGCTTGACTAGGTCATTAAGCATTCTTTGTAATTTGACCGCTGAGTTAACAAGGCAATGTATTAAATCAGCCCTTATCCGTAATTGTTCCCACTCCAGGTCTGAATACTTCCCCTGAGCAAGTGGCGAATATGCCTAACGCCTTTCTTTATGAGAATTTTATTACTTTCCTAATGGAGGACTATGGTTGCTATGCAGCCACTACAGATATCTTCCAGTACTTTCACATACAACTCCTCTACACCCTGATTAGGCAATGACTGCTGACGTTTCGACTGAGCCAAATGCTTCTTCTAATCAACGAATACTATTTATAAAGGCTGGTTATATTGTGAACATTTTTCTATCAGCTCGTTGATAGCCTGAATATAATTGATGGTAGAGTACCCTTTCCGAAAATCTGCCTGATCATTTGGTTGATTAAAGTCAAAGGTTGCCCCAATTCTGTATTTGATCCCGGATATATCAAATGCACTGTAAGGTGTTTATTGGAGCACCAAGACCGTATGCAACGTCCGCAAACCAAAGCGACGGGGGTAGCGTTCGAACCAACAGCTTGCCAACAGTGCAGTGCCAACAAGGCTTCGGCTCCACTTCGTCTACCTCTTCGGGTTGGCGCGCGAGCTGATGGCGATCGGGATTACTACAATACCCCCCGGCGGAAAAGGAGCCATCCTGGCGACTCATGGTGAGGAAAGGGTAGGGGGGATCATAATACGGCTTGAGGCGGTCGACATGTACAGTTTCTCGGCCGCGGCGGCGATGATCTAGCTGGAGATGGGTTCAAGGGCTCTACTACGTAATTGACGGGAGAAGATTGTTCGAGAATGCGGTAAGGTCCATGATAGCGCGATAGGAGTTTGGATGAGAGGCCGGGTGCTGAGGAAGGCACCCAGAGCCAAACGAGGGCACTTGAGGGATATGAAGGCGCTGGATTTGCAGGGTCCCGGTTATGCTTTTGTTGAGCCTGGTTCTCCGTTGTGAAGGAGCGCGCCAATTGTCGGCATTCTTCGGCAAATGTGTGCGCTTCAGACAGTAGAGTGGTCTCTGAAGCGTCGGGGTGGTAGGGCAGGATAGTATCCATGGTGGACGTGGGCTCACGACCATATAAAAGAAAGAAGGGGGAGAACCCAGTGTAGTCTGCGTAGCCGTATTGTAGGCGTACGTTACAAAAGGCAGCACTTGGTCCCAATTAGAGTGAGCGCTATCAACGTACATGGCTAGCATGTCACTAAGAGTGCGATTAAATCGCTCAGTCATGCCGTTCGTTTGGGGGTGATACGCTGTGGTGCTCCGGTGAATGATCTGGCACTGTTTGAGGAGGGCTTCGGCAGTGTCGGAAAGAAACGCACGTCCGCGGTCACTGATCAATTCTTTCGGTGCGCCGTGACGAAGAACGAGGCGATGCAGAATGAACGAAGCAACATCCCGTGCGGTGGCAGACTGCAAGGCCAATGTTTCCACGTAACGGGTTAGGTAGTCAACGGCTACGATTACCCAGCGGTTGTTAGCTGAAGTGGTCGGAAGCGGGCCATACAGATCGATACTGACACGGTCAAAAGGGCGGCTGGGGCAAGGCAATGGCTGCAACGGAGCGGCTGGCTGAGGGGGTGGATTCTTGCGACGTTGGCAGGCGGTACAGGATCGGATGTATTGACGAATGAAGCGGTACATACCGCGCCAGTAATATCTCATACGCAGTCGAGAATAGGTTTTCATGACACTTGCATGGCCGCATTGGGGATCGGCGTGGAAAGAGGCGCAGATTTCAGCACGGAGATGTCGCGGAATCACGTGAAGCCACTTTCGCCCTGTAGGATGGTAATTGCGGCGGTATAAAAGTCCATCACGAGTGGCGAAGTGGTGGGCCTGACGACGAAGTGCACGTGACGGAGACAGCTCTGCGGGCGTAGACAGGAATGTTAAGAGGGAGAATATCCATGGATCCTTCTGCTGCTCAGATATCATGTTGGTAATGTTGAGCGGCGACATATCGTAGGCACAAACGAAGCCAGCCGTCGAGTCGTTAGGAAGCGGTGAACGGGAAAGGGCATCAGCGTCGGTGTGCTTACGTCCAGATCGATAGATGACGTGGATATCATACTCCTGAAGGCGTAACGCCCAGCGGGCGAGGCGGCCGGAGGGGTCTTTGAAGGAGGATAGCCAACAGAGCGCGTGGTGGTCGGTAACAACGTAGAATGGGCGACCGTAAATATAAGGACGAAACTTGGTAATGGCCCATATGATGGCCAGACACTCCTTTTCGGTCACAGAATAGTTCGATTCCGCTTTCGTGAGGGTACAACTAGCGTACGCGACGACATACTCGGAATATCCAGGTGTCCGTTGAGCAAGAACAGCGCCCAGACCTACGCCGCTTGCATCAGTGTGTATTTCGGTCGAGCAGGCAGGGTCAAAATGGCGGAGTATAGGGGGAGAGACCAGTAGACGGCGTAGTGTACTGAACGCAGCATCACAGGCTGGTGACCAAGAGGAGAGGTTCGGGCCTCCGGCGAGAAGTTACGTTAAAGGGGCGATGATACTGGCGAAGTTGCGGATAAAACGGCGGAAATACGAACATAGACCGACAAAACTGCGAAGTTCTTTCAAGGTTATGGGCTTGGAGAAGTCTGCGACGGCACGAAGTTTGGTAGGATCCGGTAGAACGCCATCCTTGGATATGACCTGTCCAAGTATTGTGAGCTTGGTAGCGGCAAAGTGACATTTCTTCAAGTTGAGCTGTAGGCCGGCTTCAGTAGGGCACGTAAGGACACGCTGAAGGCGCAGAAGGTGGGAAGAAAAATCTTTCGAGAAAACGACAATGTCATCTAGATAACAAAGACACGTTTCACATTTGAGCCCACTGAGAATGTTATCCATCATTCTCTCGAAGGTAGCGGGGGCGTTGCACAGTCCGAATGGCATCACATTGAATTCATACAAGCCATCGGGAGTGATGAAGGCTGTTTTCGGGCGGTCAGCGGAAGCCATCGGTACTTGCCAATAGCCAGAGCGCAAATCTAGCGACGAAAAGAACTCCGCTCCTAGCAAACAATCTCCCGCGTCGTCAATTCGTGGTAGTGGGTAAACATCTTTGTGGGTTATCTTATTCAGACGCCGGTAGTCCACACAGAAGCGGATCGTGCAATCTTTCTTCGTCACCAACACTACGGGGGAGGCCCAAGGGCTATGAGATGGTCGTATGATGCCCCGTTGAAGCATATCGGCGACATTGTCACGAATGGCGCGGCGCTCAGTGGGCGACACACGATATGGTCGCTGCCGCAGGGGAGCATGAGGACCAGTGTCGATTGCATGAGAAGCGGTCAAGGTGCGGCCCAAGGAAGGCTGGGACACGTCAAAAGATGCACTGAAGCGCTGAAGGAGGGCGACTATTTGGTCCCGTTGGGCGGACGGAAGGTCGGTCGCGATAGCTCGGTGAAGGGCGTCGACAGGAAGCTCATCACTCGTAGCAGCACAAGACGTCAGGGCAGCGACGTGAGGAAAAGCTTCAGGTTCGAAGAACATGTAAGTGCAATCAGGGTCCAGCTCTTCAATGTAGCCGAGGCACTCCCCGCGAAGAACAACCGTCAGGCAGGGAAAAGGGTTGGAAGCATAGATGACACAGCTGCCATCAGAAATCGTTAGAACGGCGAAAGGAAGAAGGAGGCGGTTATGGTGGGCGGAGGCGAGTTTGGGCGTACAGAGAACAGGACTAGGGAGGGCAGATGTCGAAATAAGGGGAACGAGAACAGAAGAAAAGGGAGGATGTCGGTGTCTGCAGCTACAAGGAGTTTAGCAGGGCGCACAGGCGGGTCACACAGGGAAACATTACACACAGGGGAAAGCTCAACTTCAGCACGGGCACAGTCAATCATAGCACTGTGAGTCGACAGAAGGTCGTAGCCGAGGATGATGTCGTGGGAGCAGGCGTAAAGCACCACCATCTCGACGAGATACGTGATGTCTTTGATGCAAACTCGTACCGTGCACGCTGCCACAGGGGTGATGCGCTCTGAACTGGCCGTACGAAGCGAAAAGGCAGAAAGCGGCGTCGTGGCCTTGCGAATTTTGCGGCGAAGGGCATCACTAATTACGGAAACGGCAACACCTGTATCCACCAGCGCAAGAACGGGAAAACCTTCTACGAACACTTCAATGACGTTGGCGGGAGAAGGCGGAGGACTTAACGAGTTCGTCAAACACGCAGTTCTTGCCTCCGGAACTGCGGCATTTAGTTTTCCCCTTGCGTAGGGCCCTGTCGCCGGATCATTGGCGAAATGGAACGTCGGCGAGGCGAAGGCGAACGGCATGTCGAGTACTGAGTCCGAGGTGGAGACGATCCAGAAGAGACGTTGCTCAAGGGCAGCTCGGGATCGTAGTGGTACTGACGGACTGTGTTCTCAGGATGAAGCGGGCGCTGACGGCAAAGGCGAGCGACGTGAACCGGGAGCCCGAAAGCATAGCAAATTGGACGATTGTCGGCGGTTCGCCATGGGTTCGTAATGCGGCGCCTTGGTCGAGGGATCGGAGACTGAGGGGCCATGAAACGAGGTGGAGCATAAAATGTAGGGCCGAATTCTGGTAAGACGATATAGGAAGCGGACCGCGCGTTCCAGCGGTTACTTGAGCGTAAGTGAGTGGGGCTTGCACAGGAGCGATGGGAACACTAGGAGGCAGCGCTTCGGCGACTTTCTCCTCGATTACTTGGCGGATAGCCGGCGATATGGATGGCGCGTTGGCCGGCGCTAATTGCGAAGTGCAGACGGTCGGTTGAACTGGATGGAGGAGGGACAGCTGGCGTGCAACTTCTTCGCGGATGAAGTCTTGGATATTCTGCATAAATTGAGACTGTTCCGCCGACGACGTAGCCAGTGCCAAGCCAGCAATGATGGCAGGTGCGGCAGCCCGCCGCGTAGAAGCGCGTTGCTTTCGTAGCTCGTCAAACGTCAAACCTCTGGCACAGGGTTATAATGTCGGATACGGAAGTACCCAAGCAAAAAAAAGTGTGTGGCAAAAGGTAGGGCCGACCTTTCTCGCCGACCAAAAAGTGGCCGGCCGACCTTCGGCACCCGAATGAGGGCCGGCGTCGGGGATTGACACTGACCTAACGTCGGCCGATTTTCGGCAATCGACGACGGCCCGACCTTTTGGCCCGACGTGATCGACCACCTGCCGCACGTGGGCCTGCCGTCTGCCAGCGTTACTGAATGGTCGGCCGCTCGTCTGCCCTAGCATTTTGCTGACGAAAGACCGTACGTCGGCCGGTTGCTTCCCGACGCCGGTTAGTGGCCGGCATCGCCCCTCGTGCAGGTATCATGCCATGCATTTAATATATCGTGGCCCATGCATATATAACGGGGTAGCACATACAAATGCATCAAGAAAAGCAGCAGCTTTTCTCATCCCATGAAGAAACAAAAGCTGCAGTATTTGGTGAAAAATTTATTTGTCAACAGCGTTCAGAAAAAGCTCGCGATTTGCTTTTTAATAAGCGTGGATATATATATGACTGCGCGTGTGCCACATATGGAAGATGGGCTTGAGGCTTGGTCTCCTTCTTTTGGCAGCCTGTCGATCACTTGATGTCTGCGACTGGTCGGATCTGCGAGGTTCCATCTTGGTCAGCTGTATGAAGAAAAGTGTTTTAAGTATTTCCTTTTCGCCTAGACTTTTACATTGCAGGCAAATATAGGGTGAAAAGGTAGAAAAAATAATGTCTGCTCACTGCCACCAACTGCACTATCACATCAATATATTTTATGCGCTTGACTTCATGCGACCCTACTGAAAACGCATTAGCGCAAAGCCGCCATAGGTAATCAGGATCCGTGAATCCGCGAGAAAGGCGCGATCACTTTGTTTTGCTGGAGTCAAGATGTTGCAATTTGCAACCGTAGCGCACTCAAACCTTATCCTCCCAAAGCGCGTTCTTTCATGCTAATGCTGCAATTTAATAATTCTAGCAAAACCAAGTGTCCGCGCTTGTCATAGAGCGCGTATGAGGGATTCCAACGCGGCAGAACAAACAGTTTCCGCGATATTTACATGAAACCTACAATAAGTTTATTCCGTAGAATACAGCTTAATTTTCTCAAACTAGATGGAACTTTTACAGCAAAAGCGACCGGATATTTAACGATAAGTCATCTGATTTATTTTCGTTATTTAACAACCGAGAATTATTTTAAAAATTGTCTCATCAGCCAAGACGGCTATTTAGACAGCCCAACTCTTAGAAGCTTATAGAACCCGTTCTAAATTTTTAAAGCTTGAAACAAGTTAGCTGAGCACCTCATGAGCATGTAAGCACCAGGAAATAATCCGCACGATGAAAATACAACTGCTTGCCCAGAAAGCAAGCGCACAGAGCAAAATTAATGTGAAACGGCTCAGATCTGTGTGCATCACATATATAATTCCAAAATCCACAAATGAACGCACTGGCTCACTTACCTTGCCAGCATACCGCATCACTCAATCATCAATTTTCACGTATATACATCATTACAGCAGCAGCAGCAGCAGCAAAAAAAAAAAAAATAATAATAATAATAAACACGGCATAAATCTTGTACTCAGTCCTGGCACGAGCTTGCTTGGCAGTAGCGATGATGCTAGTACAGCTTCTGATCGCTCCTATGGCGAGGGGTGCTGCAATATTTATATCAGTGATAGCATTTGACATTTAACTGGGTTGCATGCGTCCCATCGATGTGAGTCAGATAATCGAATTTTCCGAACAAAATCAGCGCTAATACCTGTCCGGCAAGTGCACCGCCAAGAAGAAGCGAAAGACCAGCGTTTTAGTGCAGATGAGACAGGACTTCGGGCTTCGGCGAAACGAGCTTCCACTGTCGAAGCCAGTTTCCAGATCAGCTGATATCGCCTCCCTGCACGATCAGCGCAAGGCGCGCACACCAATTACAAAATATGCATTTACAGTAACAAGATGCGCATAAGTCTCAAAACAATACATAATTAGTTGCAGTACATTATCGTATAGAAGAAAATCAGCGATAATTTGACTTACCTGGTCGGTATACATGTCAGTGCATGCACTTCGATGTGAAGAAGTGAAAGACGGGCGTTTTGGGGCAGAGGAGATCGGACCTCGGACTGCAGCGAAAAGAGCTAATTCCACCGCCGCAGCATCGTTTCCAAGTCGGCTCAGCACGTCTTCCTGCGCAATCAGAGCGAAATGCGCACACATCGATTATAAAAAAAAAAAAAAAATGTACGTAGTAATAAGATGCGCATATATATACGCGCTCCAGAAACAGTTGCAGTATATTGCCGTATCGAACAAAATATGTGCTAATTGGACTTACCTGATCGGTATAGTGAGTGTCCCTCCATATTAAAAGGCGAGCATTTTGGGACAGGAGATACCCAAGGACCCAGATTGCAGCAAAATGAGCCAATTCTGCCACCGCAGCCAGCCGCAGCCTTGTTTCCAAACGGCTCAGCAAGTCTTCCTGCGCGATCAGCGCCCACACCAATTATATATATATATATATATATATATATATATATATATATATATATATATATATATATATATATATATATATATATATATATATATGCTCCAAAACAATACATTATTATGTTCAGTATAATATCGAATCTAGCAAAAAGCTCCTCTGATCAAGACCGAAAGATCATGTACTTACGCATGTTTTGGTGAACTTCGGCACGAAGAATCTGTACAGAGCGGCTGCAATCATTAGCTGCATATATGGGCTGTTCTTTTCAAACGCTGACTGCTGCAGGAGGTTGAGACAGATTGAATTTGCGCTAAATAAAAGCGGACGATAAAATTAGGCAGTAGGCATCGCGCGCGCCCACACGGACTCACGGAGGCTGGCCGTCGACTGAGTGGCGCCGCGCATCTTAGCTCGCGCGGGATGTGTTTTCCTGCCTTTTGGCCACGTGACCTCAAGAAGGGAGGAGGGGGGGGGGGGGAGAGAAGCTGCAAAAGCAGGGAGAATCTCCCTGTGTGCGGTGCATGCAATTCTTTTTTTTTTTTTTTTTGCCCGCTATTTCTCTCTGCTTCGGCATTCCTGTCGCCCCCCCGCGGTAGGGTGCCTCGATGCCTTTCGCCTCCCCGTGGTTCTTTCCGCTTTGCCGCAGGGAGAAGAGATGGACCGATGGGGGGCAGCGGGTCCCGCGCAGCGAGAAGCAGTTTTCTTTCTTTTTCACGCCCCCTCCCTCGTCGTTGAAGAAGCGTCGAGGTAGTTTCTTTTCTTTTCTTTTTCTTTTTCTACGGCTTCTGTAGAGCCCCCGTCTTGATACCAGCGGCTGTAGTTCTTTGCATGAAAAAAATATGGCTTGGAGTGAATGTATGTAATGTTCTTTTACCCGAATATCTTCCACATAAACCAAGTGTGGGGCAGTAGAACACCTGCAGCTTCATTTAGCCAAAATAGCAAGACCTGGCTATGTATAGTGTTCAGCAACTTTATCGGAACCGTCTTGGAAACTTTTCCAAGACGGTTAAGTTGCAGAACACTGTATATTATGAGTGCTTTTGCAGAGATTACATAGTCCATGCGGATTTATACTTCCCAAAGCAGTACGTGGGTTATTTAGAGTCCCTCGGGCTGTCATATTAATCGCAAACCACATTTCCGTTTTCGCGTTTGGTTTCCATCATAATGCGGCTTCTGCAGCTCGACTAAAGCCCGTGACCTCGAGCTCAAGCTGGTAAATACCGATTGAACCACATAGTAACTGCTGCAAGTTTCTGACAAAAATATATTTTGTCCATTTGTTTTAGGGATGCATGAAAATCAGTAGAAGGTCGCAGGGCAAAGTGCACCGGATCCGGATGAAAGCTCATAAAAGCTCACCGCCTCTTTTCTTGACCCCGTACGAAATGTAAACTCACGGAGGCTGCGAAACGAATTTAAGGGCGTTTAGGATTGATAGGTTTCGAGGGCACTGGCAAAAGTAATTGACGGTTAACATATAAACCTTAAAGGCACGTGATCTCTTCAGTTTACCGTGGGTTTGCTTAGGGTTACGTTATAGGTTAACTTTATGACGAGGTTGTTTAAATTCAGAGGTTACCATTTAACCATAAAAAAAAAATGGACAATTACATTCGTAGGTTCATAGCAGTTACCGCGCAAATCTTAGGCACTTAATACTAAGTATGCTTCAAACAGACAACCAGCGCCTACCAGTTCACAAATTCAAGCATAAGTTCATGACAACTCGCGATCAACTACAGAGTGTACCATACCCGCCGCGGCTCAATTAGCGCGCGGTTAAAGCTTTATTTCAAAATATGTATAAATAACAGTTAATTCCACCTTCTGTTGCGCAATGTATAATTCTATCAGCAGGCTCAAATGATATAGTGTCAATATATATCACGCACGCGGTATAACTCAATGTTGCATAAAAATAGCTGTTTCAATGATACGAATTTTCCACTTTTCTCCTGCTAAGCCGACTGCCTCATGGAACGTAGAGGGGAAACCTGCTGTATTGCAGGAGACTTTACTTTGATATGCACAATGTTATTTAGTGATATAATATAGCAGCAGGGAATACGCGGCTGGGGAAAAGGGGATTCGAGGAACTTTATATATATTCTGGCATTTCATACCATATTTCTGCGTGTGAGGCTGACGTTGAAGAATTTAACAATGTAGACCGCCACTGGTGCAGGAGCCGATCGATCCTCGTCATGTTGCGCGAGATTCTCAAAACGCAATCCCTTTGAATTTTCTCAAAAGAACCAAAGGTTACTTCTTGCACAATGCTTGTGTTCGCAGGAAGTATACGTTCGACAGGCGAATCGTCCGGGCGATCGGCTCTTTGCGTGCCTTTCATTTTTATTTGAAAACTATCAGGACCACATTTGTGTTCTGGATAAAGACAGTCGGCCTCGGCATATTGATATATAAGGAATAAAGCTTTCCTAATCCCCGTGTTTTAACTGAGGCGGGCAAATATTTGTCCCAGGCTGTTTCATTTATCCTCATGTCGGCAATATACTCGAGTTTCGTCTATCGAGAGTGCAGCATATATGTATATATGCGAAGCGTTACAGCTCATTTGGTCCAAAAGCCACCTCGCTAACCCGTTTTTCGCTTGAGTATCGTCGGGTTTTGTCTGAAATATTCGGAATGTGGTAGTAAATATGGAGTTGCGGTCCAGGTTCCCACCGGGATCTGTGACAGATGCTGCGCCTTTACTTTCCTATAACCAATTTACAATTAACTGCGGTTGTCCACCGAAATAGAGAGATAGAGCGAAGAATGAGAAGGCGTTGTATCCCGTCGAATGTTAAGGGGAAGCTTGAGCGTCCCCCTAATTTTTATTTCCTTCTTTCAAATATTATTAACTATTCCATCGTACTACTGTGTAAGGTCGTGGAGCAATTTATTCTGTGCGACTGCAGACGTGCGTAAGTGCGTGCGTGCGTGCGTGCGTGCATGCGTCACACACGGCTTCGTGCCGATGTCGGGATAGACTATTAACTCAATAATCTCGGAAATCTTGTTCATCCTAAAGTTATAGCTAATTAACGTATGCGCGAAACTTCTGATAAAGCCTAGTGCACACAGGTGCCAACTTTCCCACATCTGTGTTCCTTGATTGTTTATTGATCCAGCCTCCCAATGATACGACCCTGCATGGCTTAACACGTGTTTTCTTGTGGATTCCTCTTGCAAAGTCAATCTACTTTGATTATATTTTCACTATAGCTAGGTGGTGGCGCCTATCTGGGTTCCGCCTTGTCTTCATTATGCCCTTTGTTGTGCGCTATTGGGTATCCGAGTTAGTGGATCACATAGGTTAAGTTGGGCGGCCTTAACTTTTATACTGGCTTGGAAGTAGAAGGCAGATGCTTGTAGTGCATGGTCAGGGGAAGCAGGCGCACGTGTTCGCATAGTTAGAGGAGATGTTTGTAGACGGAGCATGGATAGCCATAGCAGTATCTAATCTCTGCGAAGCGCTCTGCTATTCTGCGCCCCTATACATATGTGCCAAACGTATGCGAAGTGGGAGACGCCTGTTGCACCCTATCTCCCGCATGCTCTAAGAGACTTTCGGTGGCGCACTGAGTGTGGCGTATTCGATCCCCACCAAATTAAGACAGGCTTTACAGCTGGCATATTGATCCGCACAGTATCAACTTTGGTCAGGTCGAGTCTCATACACGTGTCCTTAAGGACTGCGTCGCAGCTTGGACATTCCGCTGCCTAGCGCCGTGAACTTTTTCGTCGCACAGTGGAAGGCCGCGCGAAGCGTTCGAACAACGTGTAGTGAAGTCCGTGGGATTGATCATTTGGCAGAATAGCAACGCGGTCGATCGTATTCTTTCGGTGACCCCGTTGTCTACTGTTCCCCATGCTAGTGCGTCTCACCTAGATATAGCCAGCTGTTAGTTCTTGGAGAGCAAAGCTTTATCCGGAGGTTGTTGACGCGGCACATCCACCTCAGGAAGGTCACTTGTACATCGAAGTGATTTGAACTGGGTGCTTGTCTTGAAAGACGCAAGCCTGCGGCTCACGCGTATATGTGTGAGCACAAAGGATCGAGCAATCGACTGTCTGGAAATTTGTTAGGGGGTCAGAGCTCCCGAGGGAGTCCTGTTGCAGCTGCGCATTATTGATATACAACGTGTGACCAGAAACTCACTGCATTATATATTTCTTGCCGCTACCTTATATGTTCGGTACTGTTCGCTGTTTTACTGAAACATTATTTATTGTCCCAGTGTGCTTTGCTATTTCCATGTTTATCAATAAGATTTCTTTGGTTCCCTGCTATGTAAATGGTTGAAGTTCACGCCTATGACGTCATGATCGTTTCTACTCTCTTATCCCGGTACTTTTCAAGCAGAAGTCTTAAGTTTCTGGACCTATGCAGCATTCCTTCCATATGCAGGGCTATTCTACAAGCGATCTCTCGGCTTAGTACGTACGACAGATAATTCGCTTTAATCACTTCCGATACATGTTCACGCCTTAAAACTAAAAGTTCTCCATATTATTAGTCTGCAAGCCACAACAAAAACCCGAAATTGCGGCAGCTGCTTCAGGAAAGAATTCTTTTCAATTAGCTTCTTTTATTGCGCGTACCTCGTGTAGCTCTCAATAAATATTCTTAATTTTCAATCACTCTGTCTAACATAGGGGTCTCAAACTCATATTGATATGCAGGATGCGTTGAGAAAATATGTCTCTCGCGGACCAGGAGTGGACAGTAACAAGCAAGAAAATATAGAAGCCATAATTCAAAACAATCTGTAAAACAAAAGCGAAATACTAATAAAATAAATAAAAACCAACTGTTTCGTTCCTATGAAACCACACTCCCATTCTTTGAGCAAAAAGAAAAAAGGAACAAAAAAAAAAACAGAAAAAGCGGAGCATCTTCGATTTTTTGTGTCCAAACGCGCCGGAGGAGCTTCAGGTCGATGGCTTGGCGGAGTTACTGAAAGGATACAGCGGTTGAAAACTACTACAGTCACTTGTCCTGACAGTATATAAATGCGAATGAAAAAGAGGTCTGGTTGTCCAGCGCCTAGTTATTGAAGGTAACAAAGTTGACTGTCTTGTAATTTTAACTAATAACGCGGAACTTTGGAAAACGCGCTTACATTTCCAACATTTCGTTCGCACGTACAGCGTCCTCGCGCGCTCGAGATCGTCTCTTGGTCGCGCTCTACACTTCTGCAATGAACTTGAAAGCACGCACGCACTCACGAGCACAAGCTGCCGAGTCTTCCAAGAACTGTTGACAAGAAGCGGGGGAGGAAAAGGGGGTAGTTTCCGGTGTAGAATCGGACCGCTCGCTGCGAAAATGCGCCCCTCCGACTTCCGAAAAAAAAAAATGAAAAGAGCCGCCCGTCCCACCCCGGCAGGTCGTAAAAGAGGATGAATGGGCCACACGCAAAGAAACAAAACCAAATAACAAGGACGCTGGCCCGTTTTCTCGCGGCTCTTAGCTTTACCAGACTGTTTTGAGAAAAAAAGTATGCGATTAATAACCTGGACAATAATAATTTTCCTTCGTTTTTTTTTCTTCATGTATTTGATCGTAAGACAACTTTGTTCGAAAAGAGCTCCTTCAAAAATAGTATACAAATACCACAAAACTGCATGCCCTCTTCAAAGTCGGCGTGTATACATCTCTTCTCTCGCCTAGTCAGGAGCCCTGTATACATGGACTCGACAGCACCGGGTCGGGTAAGCGTCGAGTAAGCGAGGTCACCATTACTCGACCCGATTGGCGTCTACATGAACTCGCTTTCTAGCGAGTAAGTATCGCAGCGGCGCGTACGTAGCGTCGAGATTTGAAGTTATCAGGGGGTTTACATGAGACCGACAAAGTCGGGTCGGGGAGGCCTGTCGGGCTAAAAACCGGCTATCGGGCTCATGTATACGCTAGAGGGTCGAGCTAAAGGACCATCGGGTCGCGTCCCGCCAGCCCGACTGCAGGGGGTGGGTTGGCTCGACCCTACCCGATGGGCGAGGGGCATGTATACGCTGACGCGTCGGGCAGGCGCCTCCTCTCTTGCCTCCTTGCAGGTCGGGGACGGGACCGTGAGCTGTTCGGCTGAGCATTCCTCCTCTTCCTCCTCTCCCGCCTGCGCCTGGTTCATTTGCTCGACGCACGGTGTAGCAGCGATCTTTGCCCGACAGAATCGAGCTCATGTAAACCCGGACGGGTCGGGCTGGCTAAGTTCGACAACCGGCTCCCCCCTACCCGACCCGCTTGCGTCGGGCTCATGTATACAAGGCTTATGTGCAAGTTTCTTACTCGTAATTGATTCCGCTGCCTTTTAGTATCGAGAACTTCGATTATTATTTATTATCGTTGATGAGGGCTAAAAAGCCTTCAACTTCGCTGACGCTCCTCGCCGTTCCGGTTGCTTTTTAATCCCAGAGTTCGCCATAACTCGACTCCCTGACTCGACAGCGTCTACATGCTTTTAGACAAGCGGGTCAAGCGAGTTAACCTACCCCCTGCAAGCGAGTTAACGCGACCCGCTCCGCGGCTATTTTACTCGACCCGACTGCGTATACATGAACCCGACAACTGGTTTTTTACTCGACAGGCTTACTCGACCCGACTCTGTCGAGTCCATGTATACAGGGCTAGGAACGCTCGCCACCAACTTTCGAGCTGCGGGGTGACACAGTTGCCCCGCCCTTCCCATTTCCCCCCTCTTTTCCGCCCTTCCTTCGAAACGTCCGAGCGTGAGGTCGGTTTTGTTTCGTCCGAGTCTCCCTCCGTGTACGCATTTCTCTTCTCCTGCTGCGCAGTAGTGTTTTTAGAATTTGTCTCTTTGCTTGCCTGCCGGAGCGTTCGCCGCGGCCAAGGCTTGCCAGTGCCCTACGCATAATTTCTGCCCCCGTGTGCTTTTTCTCTTCTGTCCGCTTCTTTTATTTTACACAATAGCCTTCTCCTCCCTTACAATGAGAAGTTGCATCTACTCAAGTGCCCTGCCATATAGCGGACGCATTTCAGTGAGTGATACGGGCTAAATGGGGTGTACGGGAGCTTGTGCGCCAAAATATAACTGATGTTACAGCACCTACAGCTGCGCTTCGTAATAAGCAAACAGTATAATGACATGATCCACACATGAAATCGCGGTCACCTTGTGGCTTGCTGTTTATCAGAACTCGGTAAATAATTTTACTAACAGCTATAAGGTTCACTAAAAATGTGAGCGACAAGTTAAAGAAACAATAGCATTAATTAATGTAACAAGACATTTACACTGAATAGCATGTATCATTTTGTTCCATACTAAGCGCAAATTACATAACATCGCGAAAAACCAAAGCCAAGTAACAGGCAAATTTAAAAAAAAAAAGTAGCAGTCGTGCTCTTCATAACTTTTTTTCAATGTACCGCCTCAACAGTCGGGCCAACGCATTGCCGCACTCTTGCCATTAACCTGGTGCCGTGCCCGGCATTTAGTCCGCCCAAAAAGTCGGGCCAAAGGCCGCTGCGAACTACTTGCCGAAATGGCTGGCGGCTACCTCCGGGCCGACCGCTTGCCGTGGTTTACTAGCCGACTAAGTAGGCTGCCGACCATTTTCCGAACGTCGGCCACACGTAAATGGTCGGCCAAGGATGCTTGGGTAGGGTCCCTGGCCGACATCATATAGTACGCATCATCAGTGAGACCTTTTAGAACATGTGTGACTCGTTCGGGCTCGGGCATGGACGGATTGACCCGCTTGCAGAGGTCAACCACGTCCTCAATGTAGCTGGTAAACGTTTCCTTGGGAAGTTGAAGCCGTGCATTGAGGCGTTGTTCGGCGCGGAGTTTGCGTACCGCAGGACGGCCGAAGACATCCGCGAAGTTCTTCTTGAAGACAGACCATGCCGAACGATCGGCTTCGTGGTTTCGAAACCACAGATTTGCCACGTCCGTGAGGTAGAAGAGGACGTTGCTCAGTTTTATGGAATCGTCCCAGCGGTTGTAAGTGCTGACGCGCTCGAAAGAGGCCAGCCAGTCGTCAACGTCGTGGTCGTCGGTACCACTGAAGAAAGGTGGGTCACGGGGGCGTTGTGCCCCGGGACAGAAGATGGTGGCAGGAGTGGCAGGGATGGGCGCCGATGGTTGGCTGGGAGCATCCTGCATGGTTGTGACCGAAGGTGGTAGCGTGCGGTTCCGAAGTTCCAGGGTGAAATTTTCGAGGAGGACTGGGGCGTGTGGAAAACCAGTTTCCTCCCCCTTCGCCGCGACCGACCACCACCACCCCAACGAGCTTCATGGCAGCGCCGGCTGGGAGAGGAGGTAAATACCTCCCCTTGGGGGAAAGAGACCAGTGACGGGTGCGCCACCAAGACGTCTACGCGGATTCCCGCGAGAAGACGAGAGGGAGATTCTGGATCCAGCCGGCAGCGAGAGCGGTCGTCTCCCGCCGCCTCTCCCGGCAAATGCCGGGGGATAGCGGGCACGGAGTACGCTGCGCACACGGGAGGACCCGTTGTGCACGACCGCCCATCTTCTGGTTCCCAACGACGAAGCGACCGGTAAATACCGCACGCTATCGCCGCCTCCCGCGGCAAACCCTGTGGTATGGCTTCGTCCGAAGAATGCGGCGCGCACGGGAGATCCCGGCCGCCATATTCACGGCGCGTGCAAATGTCCGCCGCCGAAGTCGCACCCCCATTCCCCAGCCGGTGAGTCAAAAGCCCTTCTTACGTAGCCTTGCCCTTCCAAGGAAAACCTTGTTGATGTATAGCTAGCCGGCATGCTCTGTATTATTTGCAAGTGCAATAAATAGCATTCGAGTAGTAACACTGTGTCGCCCCCGTACTTGTCCCCTTTGTTCCCTCCGCGGGTCGCCAGCGAGGACGCAGCACCTGCGGAGTTAGGAGCGGGGCGGAAGACCGTTCCCCCTAAACCCCACAATGGCGCCTCAACGTGGTTCTCTCGTGCAGAAGCACTTGAGCTACTTACCCCTCCCTAGGGACAAAGGACGATAGTCAGTTCGCAGCGTGGAGTGCCTGCCCGGACTTTTAACATTAGGCCTGACCCGACATCGCTATGCTAGCAAGGCTAATATGCTTTCTTGACGGCGATCGTGAGAGGAGTTGCAGCGAGAACAAATGGTCGTGCTTGTATTTGTGTGTGTGTGGAGCATTTTTATTCGTGTGTGTGTGTGTTTATGTGTACCGAGACCTTCGAGAGGTGCAGCCACGAGGTCCGTACATGGAGCACGAGACCGAGCCGTCCACGGAGAACACCACGCCGGAAGCGAGTGAGTGCCTCAGCCGGGACGGTGGCCCTACTTTTCTTGTATATAGTTGTAACTTGTAAATACGTATTCCCTGTTCTGTCTCTTTGGCTCTGGGAGCCAGGTGCCGCAATCGGCTGACTGGTATTGCAGCCGTGATTGCCGGAAAGCACCGGGGCGCTCCGACACCGCTGGACGCGGTGGGCGCCGTTCGCTCAGAAGTTGCCTTTGGATGGCAGCGAGCGAGTAGGGTCACCCTGGGTTCCTTGGCGGAGATGCACATCCTCGCGGCGCTGCGTTCTAGCTATTGTCCTTAGCGCTAGAGCGAATAGGCTTAAGGCTCTTTTTGGGAGCTGCCTGTCGCACGTCGGAGGACAGTCTAACCGTGGCATACAACATGCGCAAATGCGTTTTGCTTGTTCATATTGACTTCGCTGTAGCCGAACATCTCGCTGGATTAGAGAAAGCTAACTTCGTTCAAATGAACTTGGTATTTTAGGGCTGAGAAGTAGAATCTGAAATTTTGTGGAACCAGATTATTATGCCGGCAAACGAACCGCGGATGCCCGTGCTTCGTTCGGATTAACGGAACGCAGTGCGGTGCCGGATAAAATTGTTTGGCACTCGCATTGGCCCGCATTTTACCAAATGGTCATTTTGCTCAATTTATTCAACCTTTTTGGAGATCCGGAGGGTTGTGCAGATATCAAGTGAAGCCGCCTGGACCTGCTGCCATTGTTTACGTTCCTGCCTGCTGCCCTGCGGCCGTGAATCACCGAAGCTCGGAGTCTCACGGAACCAGTCCGGCTTGACGGGAGAGGAGGCCAACCCCTACCTGCCAACAAAGGCGCGCCAGTGGGAACAACACCCTCCCGTCACGCTGGCTTCTAGGACCTGCCGATGGACAGCGGGGGCCCCTTCACCTTGCTGCTCGTCGGATGACACCAATGTTTGGATCGCCCTGCTAAGCCTGGTGTTTACCTCGCGGGTGGCGTCCAAGGAGCAGCTCTCGACAACCATAGGTGAACATTTAAGGAGGGAGGGATGTGGAAAACCAGTTTCCTCCCCCTTCGCCGCGACCGACCACCACCACCCCAACGAGCTTCATGGCAGCGCCGGCTGGGAGAGGAGGTAAATACCTCCCCTTGGGGGAAGGAGACCAGTGACGGGTGCGCCACCAAGACGTCTACGCGGATTCCCGCGAGAAGACGAGAGGGAGATTCTGGATCCAGTCGGCAGCGAGAGCGGTCGTCTCCCGCCGCCTCTCCCGGCAAATGCCGGGGGATAGCGGGCACGGAGTACGCTGCGCACACGGGAGGACCCGTTGTGCACGACCGCCCATCTTCTGGTTCCCAACGACGAAGCGACCGGTAAATACCGCACGCTATCGCCGCCTCCCGCGGCAAACCCTGTGGTATGGCTTCGTCCGAAGAATGCGGCGCGCACGGGAGATCCCGGCCGCCATATTCACGGCGCGTGCAAATGTCCGCCGCCGAAGTCGCACCCCCATTCCCCAGCCGGTGAGTCAAAAGCCCTTCTTACGTAGCCTTGCCCTTCCAAGGAAAACCTTGTTGATATATAGCTAGCCGGCATGCTCTGTATTATTTGCAAGTGCAATAAATAGCATTCGAGTAGTAACACTCTGTCGCCCCCGTCCTTGTCCCCTTTGTTCCCTCCGCGGGTCGCCAGCGAGGACGCAGCACCTGCGGAGTTAGGAGCGGGGCGGAAGACCGTTCCCCCTAAACCCCACAGGCGACGACCGAGACACCTCCACCAAGTGTAAGGTGTTTATTGAAGCACCAAGACCGTATGCAACGTCCGCAAACCAAAGCGACGGGGATAGCGTTCGAACCAATTGCAGCTTGCCAACAGTGCAGTGCCAACAAGGCTTCGGCTCCACTTCGTCTATCTCTTCAGGTTGGCGCGCGAGCTGATGGCGATCGGGATTACTACAGCACATATATCTTATTGCTATATTGAACTCAAAATATCCCCCTGAAAATCCCACTAAAAGTATAGCAGCGTTGTTTATGTCAATCGAATTGCGTGCCGTGCCACTGCAAAGGATTGTTCTAATAGCTCACTGACGATCATATTTCATGCATGGAGCTAGGTTGTGCAGTCTTGGCCTTCGCAGCTGCTGACTACCAAGAGTTTTGGCGTCTGTAAAGCGGCATTTGGAGGTGTGCCCAGTGTACTCTCCTTTTCGACACCAAGTGAGAAGTGACACCCAGTGCGTGTATACGTTTTGCGGGTCGCCGCACCCTCGACGAGCAGTGTGCTGCCGTACATGTACCATATTCACGCTTCTGGATTATAGAGAGCCTCAACCGTAGGTATGTTTTATATATGAAATTGCTTATGTATACAAGCAGTAAAAACAAGGCCTGGGGCCGATTGTGGCACCGATCATCAGCTTCTTGTTGCCAAAATTAAGCTTCGATTGAGGAAAACGCAGAAAACTAGAAGGCCTTTCAGGTATGATCTGGATCAAATTCCATTAGAATATGCTGTAGAAGTGAGGAATCGATTTCAAGAATTAGATCTAGAAGACAGAGAGCCCGAAGAGATGTGGACTGATGTTCGTGATATAATACAAGAAGTTGCTACTAAGGTAGTTCCAAAGCAAAAGAAATGCAAGAAAGCAAACTGGTTATCTAAAGAGGCTTTGCAAATAGCTGAGGAAAGGAGGATGGCAAAAGTTATGGGGGAAAGAGAAAGATACAAGGTTCTCAATGCGGATTTTCAGAAAATAGCAAGGAGAGATAAGAATGCCTTCCTGAACATACAGTGCCAAGCAGTTGAGGACAACAGCCAATTAAGGAACACAAGAGCTCAGTATAAGACAATCAAAAATATCAAAGGAAGCTTCTGTGCTAAGCTGGGCTTGATAAAGGACAAGCGAGGCAAGGACCTCACTGAAGCCTCAGAGATAAAGAAGAGGTGGCAGGAATACACAGAACTGTACAAGAAGGACCCGAATGTGCAAACCCAACAGAAGACGGTTGTGATTACTGATCTCGAGCCGGGCATCCTGAAGAGTGAAGTTGAATGGGCCTTAGCCAGCCTTGCTAAGAACAAAGCTAGCGGAATTGATGGCATTCCAGCTTAGTTGCTTCAAAACCTCAACCATGCCGCTGTTAACATTCTGCATACATTATGTCAGAAGATTTGGACAACCCTGCAGTGGCCACAGGATTGGAGGAGGTCAGTTTACATCCCCATTCCAAAGAAAGGCAGTGCCAAAGATTGTTCCAACTCACGATCGCGCTTATTTCGCATGCTAGCAAGGTGATGTTGAAAATCCTCCAAGGTAGGCTGCAGCAGTATGTGGATCGGGAGCTTCCGGACGCGCAAGCTGGGTTTAGCAAGGAACTAGAGACCAAATTGCTAACCTTCGCTGGATCATGGAAAAAGCAAGAGAGTTCCAGAAACCTATCTACTTCTGCTTTATTGATTATGCAAAAGCGTTTGACTGCGTAGATCACAGCAGATTGTGGCAAGCTCTCCAAGAGATGGGAGTTCCAATTCACCTCATCTGTCTCCTCAGGAACCTGTATGAAGGGCAAGAGGCCACAGTCAGAACTGGGCATGGTCTTACTGATTGGTTTCCGATCGAGAAAGGAGTGAGACAAGGCTGCATACTGTCGCCCTGCCTATTTAACCTATATGCAGAGTGCATCATGAGGAAGGCCGGTCTGGACGAGTCTTCAGCTGGAGTGAAGATTGCTGGAAAACGTATCAACAACCTTAGATATGCGGATGATACCACTTTAATGGCAGAAAGTGAAGTGGAACTCAAGAGACTTCTGACGCGCGTAGAAGAAAAAAGTGAGAAGTTTGGGCTTAAACTGAACATTAAAAAGACAAAGATCATGGCGTCCTGCCCTATCAAGTCCTGGAGCATCAATGGACAAGAAGTGGAAGCTGGAAGTGGATTTTCTGTTCTTCGGCTCCAAGATTACCTCGGAAGGAGACTGCAGCCATGAAATTAGGAGACGCCTGCTTCTGGGAAAGAGAACAATGGTTAGCCTTGACCGCCTAGTAAAGAGCAGAGACATTCGTCTGCCAACCAAGATCCGTATAACTCGTGCTATGGTCTTTCCAGTTGTGACGTATGGATGCGAGAGTTGGACTGTGAAAAAGGCTGACCGCCGAAGAATTGACGCGTTTGAATTGTGGTGCTGGCGAAGACTCTTGAGAGTTCCTTGGACTGCCAGAAGATCAAATCAGTCGACATTGTCGACCATAAACCCTGACTGCTCATTGGAGGGTCAAATTCTGAAGTTAAAGCTCAGCTACTTTGGTCATCTGATGAGAAGAGAGGAGTCGCTGGAGAAAGATTTGATGTTGGGAAAGGTTGAGGGTCGTCGGAGAAGGGGTGGGCAGCGAACGCGATGGTTAGATGGCATCCTCGAGGCACTGCAGATGAAGTTATGTGAGGTTAGGAAGATAGTGAGAGACCGGAAGGCGTGGCGTGACATGGTCCATAGGGTCACGAAGAGTCGGACACGACTGAACGACTGAACTGAACTGATCTAACTATTTCGTGATCCCCTTCAAGTTCAATATACAGTCGTGCCCCGTTAATATGGACGACCCGAATTATGGACAGTTGTTCTGGGGACGAAGCCTTTTCAATGTATTTATGCCTTATTAATATGGAAACTCGCTGTTCGGACAATGAACAGGGGAAGAATACACGCGCCCCACTTGGGCCCATGTATTTTTGTCTCGTTAATATGAACAGTGCTTGAAAACAAAGCAGAGGAGTCCGAACGCAAGTTAAAGAAGGGCGCGCCGCCCGCGAACCTACGCGACAGCCGATACGGCAGGATGCCTGAACGAGTCCTGTGGGGTTGCAAAGAACCAAAGCGGGCATGTCGCCGTTCTAAGGGAGGGGGAGCGCAAGAGCGGAGAAAAACGTACACAGCAAACCGAGGGTCAGCGCAAGAAAGACCCCGAAAGAGGGGAACCAGGAGATTTCTCGGTGCAGCGGAGGTGCCGCCGCAGTCAGGAAAACAGCAACATGTGGTTGCAATAAATTCTGCTGAACGTGAACAGAGAGGTCGGTAAAAGCGTAAGAAAGAAATGACAGGAAGAAAGACAAGTGCCTACAGTGGCGGTGGGAATTGAAGTTTTCTTTCCCAAAGAGCAATGTGTATTCCATGAAGCCGTTAACGCTTTGCGGTGAGAATTAAGACACACTCGCAAAGTAGAACGACAAAAGAAAGGCGACGTACGAACACGCAACCGGGACCGGGCATCCCGTCCTGAACGCGCTTCCCTCTCATGCTCCTGGTTTTCGTCCGTGTTGCGCTGCCGAACTGCCAAACTATGCCCACTAGGCGGTCCGTATGTCGGCTTCGCTTTGAGTCAACGATGCGGCCTTGGCAAGGTCTGAGCTCTTCGTAGTCGGCTAGCCGTCGTTCTAAACTATACTTCAGCTTGCAATGTTTGTTTTATGGGAACACATAAAAAGGGCGCCAAGAAGATGGGACGTTCGATAACCCTCCGCATAGCAGCTTGCCAACTTGACTCCCTTGGTTCCTTACAGAAACAGTACAAGGCAAAAAAATAAAGAATCAGAAGAACGAAAAGGCAGAAAGGTTAACTAGGCAAAAAAGTGCACAGCATCAGGAGCCTGTAACCCTCAACTTGAGTCTGGCTTTTGGCATGGCGGTAGTTAAACGCAAAAGAATAGAGCTGAACGCAGGCGCGAAGAAATTTGTGAATATAAGCGGCAAAAGCCATCTCAGTCAATCCAAGTTGCGAGGGACTAGTATCGACAGCTCAGCTGTTTCCTCGCCTCAGGAGAATCTCAAGCAGCTACTTAGCGGCTACTTTGCTCAGTTGAAGAGGCCATTTTGGAAGTGGCGGTGAGTAGAGAATCAGACGCTGATTCATCGGCCAGTGCGGAGTTCATGCTCGAAAGTTCGACCAACACAAAGCCCAACATCACGGGTGTCATGGTAAGCGAGTCGCTTCAGATTGCACTACAATTTTTCGAAGGCAACAATGGCAAGGATAATGCACTAAAAATTGCCGGTGTTCTGTGAAATTTTGAGTCCAGTGCGCACCGTTATGTACAAAAGCAGTTGTTAATTACAATTCTCTTTTCTCAATAAAATCCTTTTTGTTTTTATTCGTGACTCGTTAATATGGATGACTCGCTTTATGGACAGTTTTGGTCGGAAACCAAAGTGTACATATTAACGAGGCACGACTGTATACGACTAGTAGCAATGACCTTAGTAAATTCCGTACATACAACAGGTAGTATGCTGATTAGTCTAATTTTTCAAGTCCTTAGCATGCCCCTTCTTAAAGGGGTCATGCAATGCCTAAAACGGGGTAAAGCAAATCGGTCGAGAGATAGGTACTCCCTCACAGGTCAATTCACCACAAGAATTTTTTAGCTAGCTTCATTAACACCAGAGATATCGGTGATTAAAAATGGCGCTCCACCTCGCTCCCCTCAACTCAACGCTCCGAGACACCAGAAAAAAAAGGAAGAAAACAGCTCGGGAACTCCGCCCCGCTAGACCCGCCCATGACGCTCGGTTCTCACACTTCCGGTCGTCGCGCCTGTTTTCCCCCGAGCGTCGCCCATGCATTCATGGTCTGCCTTTCCCGTCCCGTCTGCGTTTGCATAGCTTTCAACCTTGTCTGCTGTCTTCCTCGGCCGCCGGTGTCTTCAGTTTCTTGACCTCTCGGAATTGTGTGCGACAGCAGCCCGAACGACTCGGGTCGTTCGCGAGCGCATACCTGCAGGTTGGAGTCCACACATACCGGCGGCCGCCGCGGAGGGAGCACTTTCCTTCATATCCCTGTCCCACTCAGCGCAAATTAGCGTGCACTCCTGCCGAGCACGGCTTTCTACAAGACCGCTTTCTTCTCTCATGCTGCCTGGGTCAGCCTCTTTGGTATCGTCTTCTGCGGTTTGACCAACGGCGGCCGGTGACCCCTCGCGGAGTTGACGCGATAGCATCGACTCTGCATGGATGCTGGCAGACGATCGAGCGTGCGAGTTGCCCGCGTGCACATATGTCGTCGTCGCTTTTAGTCCGGAGCTGCTTTCATTATGGTCGGCGAGAGGCATCTCTTGTGCATAACGAATGGAATGTATACGCGTACGTATCACCAAAGAGAGCACGGACTGATGATCGCTACAGAGTTTGGATATCGGATGACAGGTGAGCACGAATTATTCGTCCGCGAATCTTAAAATTGAGATTAACAAAAAGGATAGTGTAGTGTTTTTTTTTTTTTTTTTTTTGACGTCCTTTCGCACATCGTTTAGGAAGTGCCAATGCGCAACGTGCACGCGTGTTTATTTCATGTGTACGCATCGTCCGAGCCAGAATCGACGGCGCAAAACATATCAGCAAAGCAGCTCGGCACATTCAGTTCGGCAGCGCAGGTTGTCACTGATTTTCGCACCGACACGCAAGAATCACGCACATGAGCATGCGAGCGGCTACGCTAGAGACGCAGCGAAGCGGGTGATTCCAAAACGCCGTCCGCCGTGGCTTCGACGCAAATAAGGCCTAGCGACGACCAGGGAGCAGCGCACGATCGGAGTGCCGTCGGTCGCAGCGCCCGCGGACGGCATCTCTGCTGGCGACATCCGGTGCTGCACATAAGCGGTGCGAATTTGTGTACTTTCGCGATGAAGCTGAGGACAGACCTTTTTTGGCGCACGTTTCATTTACACGAAGGTTGATGCTGCCTGCCTTTTTAATCGGTACGGTGTTGAATCGGACCTGCGTGCTCTTTTCGCACTGCTGCACCAACACGCACTTTCAGTCGGACGCACATAGTTTAGGAAGTGCCAATGCGTAACGTGCACGCGTGTTTTATCTCATGTGTACGCATCGGCCGATCCAGAAACAACGGCGCAAAACATGAGCAAAGCAGCTCGCCACATGCAGTTCGGCAGCGCAGGTTGTCACTGTTTTCCGAAGCTACACGCAAGAATCGTGCACAGGAGCACGCGAGCAACTACACTAGAGATGCAGCGAAGCGGACGATTCTAAAATGCCGTCCACCGTGGCTGCGATGAAAAAGAAACAAGGCCTAGCGACGAGCAGGGAGCAGCGCACGACCGGAGTGCCGTCGGCCGCAGCGCCCGCGCCTGGCGGCATCGGGTGCTGCACTTAAGCGGTGCGAATTTGTGTACTTTCGCGATGAAGCTGAGGGTACACCTTTTTTTGACGCACGTTCTATTTAATTATTAACACGCCGCACAAATGGTCGATGCGGCAAAGACGAGACGGGACTACAGTACGCTGCTGCGCCGTCGGTCGGTACATAAAGGTTGATGCTGCCTATTTAATCGGTACGGTGTTAAATCGGACCAGCTAATGCTCTTTTCGCACTCCTGCACCGACGCGCACTTTCAGTCGGACGCCACCACCTTTTCGGTTAATATCGCGAACCGAAGCGCCAAGCTCGGGTTCACGCATGCATTGCAGCACTCGAGCAGACGACTTTCGCAGCTACCGGAAGTGTGTCAGTGACGTAGAGGGCGTCGCGGCTGCAGCCAATGGCAGCCTGTCGTGGCCTGTCACTTTGTGACTGGTGACGTAGGAAATCACGGCAGAATAGTCCCAAATCTCGCCGCCACCAGCCGCGAATTTCAAAAAAACGCTGCTTTTAAAAATTAATAATAAATCGCTGGATTTTTTCCGATGAGTTTTACTTTGAACGAATGCTCGGAAGCATTTGTTCTACACATTGAAAACGTTTGTCAGTGACCTTTCTAGCCGTTTCATGCCCCCTTTAAGGATTAAAATAATGTCAGCATTTTTCCAAAACTCCGGTGATGACGTCATGAGACAGAATGTCAAACACATTACATTCACTGATTACTTTTAACATATATGCCAGTTCTATACTGACCATTGGAATAGAGGTTTTCTTGTGTTGCAGTTTCATAATCAGATATTTTGTTTAATTAGATAATTTACTGGCCTCCTAATTATTCTACTGCCTACCTCTGCTGTGCTATCATTAAAAATGGCTCTGAAATTATCGCTCATTGCTTCTACACTAAGGTCACCTTCCTCGCTTAAAGCTGAATATCTGTTCTGTTCAGAAATCCCGAATTCGTACACCTTGCCTCGTATGGCAAACCTTATTCGGTCCCTCCCAACTGCTGCGGCAAATGTAGTAAGGGAGAGCATGCTGTCGGGCTAGTTGGTGATCCATGAAATCAAGAATTTAGTGCAAGAATAAATAACAACAGACGAAGGACATATAAAACAATTGACTAGCGCTACTGAATCGTCTTAAGTGTTCTTCTTCATCCATTGTTCTTTATTTTTGCGCAAAATTCTTGACCTCATGTAGCAAGGGGCATCAGCTAGTCAATCATCTTGTGTCCTTGGTCTATTGTTCTTTATTTTTGCGCTAAATTCTTGACCTCATGTAGCAAGGGGCAGCAGAAAATTAAGTATGCAAATGAGATTAGGAAGTTTTCAAGGATTAGGTTGCCACAGCTGGCTAGAGGAAGATAGGCATGTGGGGACCTTGATGTCAACAGTGGGACCTGGTCATTTTCAGCGGGTCCAGTGATCAAGATACATAGGATTGGCTTACCTCTTACAAGCAGTTAAGCGGTCACAACCAGGGAAACGACGTTGTGAAGCTGAACATGGTGTTTTATGTCACAGGCTTTGCGTTTCTAGTGAAGAAACCACAAAGCAAACTTCACCACCTAGTCTGCTTTTAAATGCGCCTTTTCTTAGATCTTTGGCCGAATGTGCATGCCAAAGCCGTGTTCCGAACAGTACTTGTGAGCCTAAAACCAGCTGCAAAGATCCTTCACCAGTATACTGAAGATACTGTGAACCTGTGTACACATGTAGAAGTCTCCATACCAGAGGTGGATCGGATAAAGCAAATTCTCGAAGACATCGAGGCTGACGCAATCCAGATTTTGTCCGGAATCTTATCACTGTTGCCAATATATTCATGCTTTGCCAGAGATACGGTGGGCTCTGCAAGCAGCGCATTCTGGTTCAGCCACCTTCTGTGCACTCTAAGTCACTTCCCAGCTTAGTTTTGTCAGCAGCTTGCTGCTGGATCAGTTTGACTGCGCTTGGGGAGGTGGCATGACAGCTACTCCTAATCAGGGAACATTTGGGGACCTCCATCTAGTCTGGCCATGACTCTTCAGGCTGATTTGCAAAGTGTCTGAAGTGCTGCCATCTGTTCATCTGCAGGTTCCTGCTGCAGTACCACTCACGTATGCCAACAGTGTCAGATCCGGTTAGACATGTTTGTCCCGTTCCGTCTTCCACTGTAGCCAGCCGCCTTCATTCCCACGTAGCCGTCCCATCTTTGTGTGGACTCCTGGTGCACACATGACCTTTTTATTTGTTATGAGTGTAGTGTTTCTGGTCACATTGTGCATCACGGTCACCACCGTATATCGCCACCTGCAGATAATCCATAAGCCTGCCTTTAAAGGGAGGCTAAAACGTATTCCGCAAAAAATGAGTTATGTGCGGTATTTAAGTTTTTGTCTGCTGAACAAGACTATCATACTTAAAAAAGGCAGAAAGGAGCGCAAACGGCTGTTTTTACAAGCAAACGAGCACCAGCGGGAGCGCCCTCCAAGCAAACGCCGCTGTTGTGTCATTGGCCGGACCCATCATGACTTCAAGTTTGGGTATGCGAGGCCGGCGCCGGCGGTGTTGCTGCGTGCGCGTCGCTTCAGGGGACTTGAAAGCTCGATCTAAAATGTTATTGATTATTCGAACAATGTAAAACACCTCTAACACTTACCGTCAGCGTTCGAGCAACCAGCAGTTAAAAAAAAAAAAGCGCCACGAAAGACGCTGTCGACAGTCAGCACATTTGCGCGAGTCGAAAAGTGCAAGAGCTGGCCCGCTTTAACAACGGCCCTTTACACACTAAAGCTCATCTCAGTAGCGACACAAGGAATAAGCATTGTATATGATGCAATCATAGTCGACAGCGCGTTTATACAACCTTCGAGTATCGCCCAATGGCACAACGCACGCGCACTGCAGCTGCCAGTCCTATATACCTTTACAGCTAGTTTGCGCGGTGCACTGTTCAACGCAACGCCGAAAATGGTCTGGCTTCAACCGCATCACGAAATCAGACATATTCACAGTGCCGGATGAGGCGAGCTTACCAGAACGGTGCGGGCAGCGAGCATGGCGGACGAGCGCACTCCCTGGTCGTCGCTAGGCCTATATTTTGTTTCGCATCGGCGCCACAGCAGGCGATGTTTGGAAATTGAGCAGCGCTGAAGTACACAAGCTACTCGTTGAACTGCCTACTGCAAATAATTTTGTCTCACAATGAAATGAAGATATCATTTATCACGGCACCGCCTCAGATGAGCTAATGTACACGTACAAGATCGGATGAGCAGCGACGGTACCAGCGACTGCCGCTACAGAGTTGTAAAGAGAAACTTGCTTGTATCACAGTTATACTATCAGCATCTCGCTACAGGTCAGTGAGCCTCAATAAGGGTTAATTTTTAACATTCCGTTATCTCTGCGCTTATTATTTAAGACAGCAATAAATTTGAGCATGCTTTCTTGACGCTAGCGCAAGGGATCCACGGACAGCTTCTGGCAGGCGCGGCATGTGAAGGCAGTGCCAGCAGTGCTGCGTTCAGACGATGCTTGAGCGCGTTGTTGCCGTGCGAGCAGCACGGCAATCCAGACACTGCATTATGACATGCAAATGTCGCTTCATTCTAGCGATTGTATTCATTTCGTTTCCTGTACCTAATTGGTAATTGTTGACCTAGCCGAGAATTGGGCAGCGATCGAGCCGTGTAACAGTGAGCCGCGAATCGCATTTTATTACGGTAACAACGGTGAAACCAGCCGTACAGCAGTGGTATTAACCTAATTAGGTGCGTGAGCAATGACAGAACGGCCACGGACTTCAGTTGAGCTGATTTAATTGAAACCCCAAATGGCCGCAATCGTTGCCAAGATGCAAATCATCAGTGCAAAACGCAGCTGATTCCAAATGCGACTTTTTTTTTTTCCTTTTCATAACAGATGCCCACAGGGCCGAAAACTTCTTATCCTCTGGCCGGAATACATGCGGCGTTTTTTTTCGCCATTTTCGCGCGTCGAAAACTGCCGCGCCGACGCGACACCCAGCTCGAGATGCATGGAACAACGAAGCAGCGCGAGCGCCGCCGCGGATCCCTCGATGCGAAAGGAAATGCATCAGCGAGCGGAAATAACCGCAGAGCGAGGTACGTGAGAGACGCGACGCTGTCCCTTGTGTTAAAATCGAGGAAGTGCTCATTCTAACGCTACTGTGCTAAACGTAGAAAGCGTACATAGGTGCGCAAGGATTTGGCTCGCTCGAATGAGCGATAACTGGGAATGCCCGCTCGGATACCAGCCAAGGTAGATATTTTTACAAATTTCGCTCCAGGGAGCAAACAAACACGTAAAGATCCGAGACTAGGTCGTATACTCACAAAAAAGCGACATTCAGTTCTTGATTAAGCGTTTATTTTTACGATAATCACATTTCTGCAGCCAAACTGCCGCACCTCGTCAGTCATGGCGGCCATGTTGACAGCAGCCACTCAAACCGGATAAGCCAGCTTTCCGCGCTCCTATTGGCTCGCGTCGGCAGTAGCTTCCGGTTCGAGAGAACGCCGCGCCGCCCGTGCGTCAAATATCTGGCAGGGCCAGATCGGCAGCGACGCGCGTTTTTTCTGACGCGGGGCGTCGAGTACGCGCCGTCGGGCGTAAAACGCCGGTTTGACGCGGCAAAAACGCTCCATGTATTCCGTAGGGACACACTAGCGGGGAGCGCGCCGCGCGCGTTCTCCCACCTCCATCATAGTGGACCACCAAAGTTCGCACAACGGACAGCCGGGCTGATAGCCACCAGTTGCTTCACGCACTCACAGGAATGCTAGTTTTCTAATGACGCAAGAAAACAATTTTCGAACATTGAATGATTATTTTACAACTGAGCAAAAGAGGCTCACTAGTCGGAGGGCGTGGAACAACGCAGATCGCCGCTCTGAAACAGCTGTGTATCTGCCGGTTGACCTCATGGGATCTTTGAACACTCGGAACCTTCAGCATATAATGATCGGACTGTAGAAAACAAATAGCACCAGCAGCAGACTGCACTGATCTGTAGATCACTAAAATACAGGACGGAGCGAAGCAAGCGTGTAAAACGCGCGGCCGGACTAGCCGGCCGGCGGGCATTCCCAAATTGGCGTCACAGCCGCCTGTTCCCCAGTTTCAATGCCCCGCCTCTGCCGCTCCTGGCAGCGATGAGGGCGTGACCGCTGCTCGTTTTTAACAAACGATCTGTTTTTCTTAACAGAATTGAAAAAAAATTGACGCATATGATTAACAATACCCCTTCTTTCCAACCACCGAATTTCATGCAATTTGAAAACCGCTTCAGCTTCTCTTTAATCACCTCCTGAGCCCCGGCTAAGTCTGTCCTGCAGACAACTGACACCTCCACTCACCACCTGCCCGCTCGCCACCATCCTCATGATGCCACTCTGTTTCTTTGCCGCATCTTCAACCCAGGAAAACTAGTTACTGCCTGACGCAAGAACTGCGAATATGGATGAACAAATGTAGGACCTCGTATTATTCCTACAAATGTAAGCGGTGGAGGGCATCACTATCTTGTTCCTTGTTGATACTGGCGCTGCTGTATCTGTGATGCGTGGGAAACTGCTGCAAGCTACGAAAAGGGATGACACCATTATGACCTTTCACTTCGCACACCGCTAATGCGCAGTGTCCTTCGCCTTTGACCGCCTGCACAGCCAGGGTCACCATTCACAACTCGTTATGTACCACATAATTTGTCGCTCTCTTGTAGTGTTCCTGTGACACCATTTCATGTTAGGACTTTCTCTTGGACCATGGCACCATCATCTGCGTTAATGCGGCCTAACTAGAACTCCCACGCAGTGCGACTTTAATGAACGATTTGTCTCCCACTTTGAGTAAACTGGCTGTGGCTGCTGACATTGAGCTCCCTGCATATCCATCTTCCTTACAAGAAATAAAGGGGACCTTTATCCTGCAGTGGGCGTAGTCAGGCTGGTTATAACGATGATGAACCTGTACGGTTATGCTCTTGCCATTTTTTTCTTTGCTGCTGCACACTATTGCATCCTCTTCTACCTAATATGTGCACCAAACCCCTACATAAAATGTACACATCCATGGAAACTTACTTGCTGAGATGCGTCATTGCTGCCAGCTAGTGTTTTGTACTTGCCAATGTGCAGAAAGTGCTGAGCATTATTACAAGTCACACTAGCCTAATTTTTTATTTATCTATTTATTTGTATATACTATCAATTTTACTTGGACGAAGATAGGAGTGGACACGTCAAACTTGTAGCAAACTTGGAATGGTGAAGCCATTACATCTAAAAAAACTTTACCAAAAAATACAGACACTTCTCAGTCCTTGGTGCAGCCAGGAAGTGCTGTATGGTGCTTCATTTCTTTCTTCTCTCACATGATGGGAAGTTTTACTGAAGAAATCCAGAAAGATTTTGTTGGGGAGGCAGTTTCAGATAACGAAAATAAGCAGTTGGGCATATATGTGCTTGGTAGAAGAACATAGCTGCTATTCTGCAAGCATGAAACAGCCGCTTGTATGAGTTCTTAACATTTTTTAGTCGCCCGTTTTTGTGAAAAAGGAGTTTGTTTCTAACTAGACACACAGTTTTTGGACATCTCTTGACAGATGAACATAACGCATGTCTGCAAGACCTGAAAGGCAGTGTTCTGCTGTGCCCGAGTGCGTAGTTAGAAAATATTGATACGGGGAGGCCACTGCAGAGATCAAGCTTGTTCAGGAACGATTAAATTACCTCCACCAAGAGATGTTACAGGGATCTACAAGCGATAGCAGTCCGTACCACCAGCATTGATGGCCGCCCAGATTTGTCCACCCTCAGCATCATCTTTAGGCAGTTGTCGCACTTCATCGTCCTCTGCAGCGTGACCAGCGAATACCACTAGTAACAGTATGGTAAGTGCAGTGCATGCCCTCTCATTTTGGAGATTGTAATTTCAGGGGCTAACCAGATGGGTAGTAATTAAGGTCCTTGAATACTTGTAAATGTGGTTAGTACACTGAATTCTCATTTAATGCGGAAAAAAGCTGATTGTTCAAAACAGAGTTTGAGATTGCTAGATCAAACCAGAGCATCTTACTGATGAATTTCATATTGCTTCCTCACAGTAGTAGAAAGTTTTAAATGCATAAATGTCGATGTCCTGCTGATGACAGGAAAGTTGCTTCCAGTACAGACCATATTTTGCCAAGAACATTATGTGCCTTTATTTGGCGGAATGCTGTATAATTGGTCATTCCTTGTTCAAATCCATACAGGTGCATATCCTGCAGAATTTTCATCCTCCTAGTGTGTCTACTCATGAATGAAAGAAAAAGACAAAACAAACTGTATCGCTTATTTCTACGCTTGGGCCACTGTTCAGTGCACTTATAAAATATCTGTATAGCCTTAGTCACTGTAAAAAGCAAAACAAAAAAAACATGGGTGAATTGCATCCTAGTTGATGCCAATAGTTAAGCTTCTTGCTGTCTGTTGAACAGATCAACAAAACTGCAAGGCTCAAATCAGCCACTTGTTTTCCAACATCTCAATCCAGTTGAATTTGTAATTGGACTGTTCAGCGTCAGTGTTTCTTTTGGGCTCAGTAAAGTGTTTCATAGTCACTTCTATTTGTGCTTGAAATACTGCTTGCAAGAAGAAAAAGGAACAACGGAATCTCAACAGTTGTGCTAGTACCTTACAGGTCTGCGCGGATGTGCCTTGTGATCACTGCTGCATATCGCGCGCCAAATGTCTCGATAGGGCAAAGCAGCCCTTGCGAGATCTATCTGTGCAAACATGCGCTCGCTTAAATTAAGTATTTCAAAATTTTAACAAATCAATGTTTTCTCTCTAGGATGTAACTAAGTTTTCTCATCAAGAATACAGTTCTTAATGCTGAAGTTGTGGTGTTAGATATAATTCAGAAATGAACTTTTTTGTAACCGATATTTTCCATGTAGTTGTAACTTCCAGTAGTGGCACTACATTCGCTTTTGCATTTTTCTTCATGGCGCCGTGCTTGAAACATTTAACCATAATCCATAATTTTAAGTTCGGCATTAGAGGCAGAAAATATGGCAGTTACTATGCTCTTACATTTGCTCTTAACAGCTGTGGCTGTCATACGCTTTCCCAGTTGTTATAAGTCGGCAACCAGACCCTTAAACACTGTGCTAGAACATTGGTGTTGTACACTTGCAATGTCGATGAGCAGAGACCACCGATACGCGCAATTCACCTCACCTTGGTAAGTATGCTCCTATTAAAATGTCCATGCATCGGAAACGAGCTTAGGAGAGTACAGTGACTTCAGCGGCTTCTGCGAGGTTAAAATGATTCAATACCAGTTTTAATGGGAATGCGTAGGGGCAAGTACAGAACTTGCTTTACAGATCAGCTTTAACAGTGCTTGGTTTTTTTTTAGCTTGCGTTCTTTACACGTCACTCTGAATCTGTGCCAAACCTGGAGCATCGATGTTTTGCGGGTTGTATTTGTTTTTAGTCTATGTCTTTAACGCTAGATTTTTGCCCATGTACTTCGATAAACTGCAAAAAAAAATCTTTGCTAGTCATAGCGTGTCCCATGTCACACTCCTACCAACAATCTTTATTTGCACTGTTCAGCTGACTTGAAGGGGAACAGCGCACCAGGTTGCTTGAGGCGAATTTTTACTTGCAGGCTCAAAAAGTTCCACAAAAATCCAAACAGCTGCAAACTCTAGTACTGTATGCATGACCGTTATGAGACCCACATATACAGTTAAAATTTCATTTAATGAAGTTAAGGGGAGCTGCAAAATATTTCGTTACATCGGCAACTTCGTTAAATCGACGAAGTCATTTCTCGGTCACTTATTTCGATAAAGTCAAGTATTATATGGTGTCGCAGCATCAGGGAAGTACCGCGGCGTCATATTTGAAAAGCGCAAATGCACTGAAAATGAAATCACACTTTGAAAGGACGTAACAGCCAACATAAACGAAGGCCCAGGGAAGTTGTACTGTTATGTCAACTTTAAATGCAATACCAACTAGTCCAATATGCTACGCTGCTACAATGAGATTGCGGCCCGCACAACCACCGACACAGATGCATATAAAAAGAAGCAACGAAAATTTTACCTCTGCAAGAAGGGTCCCAGGGGACTAAATTTCTTCCCCAGAAAAGACATCGCTCATCTTCGCTTGCTTGCGGTTTGGAAGCAACATCTGCCACAATTTTTTGTGGATTTTTTTTTTCTCATGTGTTCCGGCAAACCGTTGCAGCAGATTAAGGGCAACCATAATTTGCCCGGTGTTGGCATGCAGCATCACTGCCGACACTGGGTCAACGGGCTGGCTTTCTACCGCTGGCGAAATCTCATGAATTAACATCAATATAAGTCCCGTTTCGTACCACGCAGTTTGGCAAAAGCGAGACGTAGTTGCTGCACAATGTTAGCGTTGGCTCACAGTCTATACATCCTTGAGCATTTTGTACAAAATAGACCAAAAATAGACTTTTCCGCCTTCATTTTTCAGCAAAAGGTTCGTTAAATCGGGACGTATAGCGGAATTAGCTTCGCTATTTCGAGTGATCAAAGCATTGCACCATATGAGCATCTGAGGGGGTGTTGCGTTGTACCGGCCAAATGCCGGCAGCTACGCGATGAAAACCAGGCAGATTCACAGAGCGAAAATACGCTTTATTTCCGGCTCGGAAATATATAGAGAAGGAAAGAAAGGAGGGGAAGAAGGAAAGAGGGACTATCTACGCATGCGCTGGTTATCTGCAGCATTGTTGTCAGCAGCAGGGGGAATCAGGTTATCTTCGTTAAATTGAGACTTTCGTTAAATTGGGTTTTGTTAAATCGAGTTTTGACAATTACTGCCACTAAGCCGGCCACAATCACTTTCTCATATAGCTGCATTGCCCGAGTGAAATAGATTGTTTCTAGGTGGAGGGTTTTTCACTGTGGCAAAAGCTTATTTCATTTACTTCACATAGTTTACCACAAGAATCAATCCACCAGTTTTGCAGCCCTTATCTTCCCTGTGCTGCTTCTCCTACTGAAAAATTGTAATGAGAACTGTATCATATCAGTATGAGATGTGTGAGAACGGTATGAGCAGAATGAGATTAATGAGAGTTAATGAGTTTTTTATGAGCCATATGAGTTTCTCATTCGAATGCGAATGAGTAAAACTCATACTGTCAATGAGAACAATGAGAATCTCATAACTCTAGATGAGAACTATGAGGCTCTCATTGCTCTCATTCGCTGTATGAATGTCACTCATTTATACTTGGTATGAGGACTATGATTTTCTTATATGCTCATTACACCAGATGATGCCTCTCATTTGCTCGCACAAAGCTCTCGTCAATGAAAACTTCTCATGTTGTAGAAGTACTTATTCTACTTATACAAAGGTATTTCCGAGACTTGGAACTTTGTCAAGATGACGTAATTGCTCACTCAAATGAAATTTAAGCCTATATGATGCTATGCATTTCATAGTTAATTTATCTGAACATATATATATTGTGAAAGAAGGCTAGGTTGAGATGGCAAGGTCGTAACAACAAGGCCAGCGATGCCTTGTCTAGTGTTTTAATCCGATGAAAAAACCCAGGCGCGTGCCGGAGCCGGTGTCGCGGGACGATGATGATGGTATGTACAGTCTTTGCCAAAAGTAACCAGGCAGCATATTTTGCTTCTCGCGTGAATTCTAAAGCCAACATGGATTCCCAGATCATCACAACTTATTAAGAAGCGAGTACAGGAGTTCGCCTTTACTTCGCACAGATTTACAGCTTGAGAAGTGGTACGAATTACTTACTACCCGACTGAGAAGCGGAACACGCAGCCTGGTTACTTCTGGCAAAGACGGTACAAATGAAAGAGGAAGATCATGGCATGTACAAATTAAAGAACATCCACGGAAGGTTCGCACAATCTGCCCGGGGGGTTGGAAGCGGCCAGCCTGGCTGCTCCTAACTAACCGATGCATCGCGGCGCACAAACGGTTTCAAGCGAGACACATGAACAATTTCAGTTCCACGGTGGCGTCGATCGGGTGGGGGATCAACAGGCATCACTTTGTGGTTCACTGGGGAAGTTTGGCTGATGACCTCATAAAGACCTACGTAGCAGTGGTGGAATTCGTCACTAAGGCCAGGGGTGCACAATGGTGTATAAAGCAGTACTTCGTCACCAGGACGAAAAGAGACCACGCGATGTGTAGAATCATAGTGAGTCTTGCAGTCTTCCTGGCAAGCTGTTGTTTTGATGCGGGCTAGATGAGGGCATCAGGCCACACGAGATAAAAAATGGTTAGGTACTGATGTGGAGTAGTCGGGCGTAGAGAAGGAAGTGGCGAGAATTGTAGTGGGAGGACGGCCATAAAACAAGGAAATATTGAGAGTAACCGGTAGTCCGCTGTACTGCTGTATTATAGGCGAATGTGACGAATGGTAGAATAGTGTCCCAATTTCGATGATCCGGTGTGATGTACATGGATATCATATCCGACAAGGTGCGATGAAATCGCTCAGTCAGACCGTTAGTCTGGGGATGGTAGCTTGAGGTTGTCTTATGAAGGGTGGATGACGCGTGAAGAACTTCGGCAACGATTTTCGATAAGAAGGCGGTACCGCGATCACTTAGGAGTACCCGAGGAGCGCCATGACGCAATACAATTGATCGCAAAAAGAAATTTGCTACTTCTTCAGCGGAACCAGTCAGTACAGGTGCTGTCTGAGCGTAGCGTGTGAGGTGGTCGACAGCTGCTATAATCCGATGGTTACCCCCATCGGATAGAGGTAGGAGACCATATAAGCCGATGCCGACTACGTCGAATGGCGTGGCGGGACAAGGAAGAGGTTGTAGAAGGCCAGCGGGCGAAGAAGTCAGCCGTTTGCGACGTTGGCACAGAGGGCAGGATGCGACGTATTTGGCAACGGTGGAAGATAAGCCAGGCCAAAAGAATCGTTTTCTCACGCGGTTGTAGGTTTTGTCAAAACCAAGGTGACCTGCAGTAGCGTCATCGTGGTGAGCCGCCAGTATACGTGGGCGAAGCACACGCGGCACGACTGCCATCCAGCGAGTTCCATCAGAGCAATACACGTGGCGGAGTAGGATGCCACCTTCGAGCTTGAAATTGCGAAGCTGTCGGCGAAGCCTAGCATTGGGCGGGTCCGAAGCGCCAATAAGGCGGTCGATGATAGGACGGCAGTATAGGCATCGGCTAACTGCTGTGAGCGGAGAGTATGCTTGTTCTCAGAGTCGTCAAAACAAACTGTTATGATATACGTCGGGCAAAGAGATGGTTGGCTCTGGTCAGAGGTGGAAATGCACTGGGAAGAAAAACAGCAAGCTGATTCCGAAAGTGGACAGCGAGAAAGAGCGTCAGCATCTTGGTGTTGGCGACCAGATTTATAAGTGACGTCGAAATAGTATTCTTGCAGGCGTAGAATCCAGCGGCCAAGTCGGCCTGTCAAATTTTTTAGTGAAGACAACCAGCAAAGAGCATGGTGGTCGGTCACAACTGTGAAGTGCCGACCGTATAGGTAAGGGCGAAATTTCTGGACAGCCCAAACAACGGCAAGACACTCCTGCTCGGTGATGATGTAGTTTTTCTCAGCTGGAGTCAGACTCCAACTGGCAAAGGCAATCACTTTCTCAAGCGATGTTGCATCACGCTGCAGAAGTACAGCGCCAAGACCGTGACCACTGGCATCGGTATGCAGGATAGTTGGAGCGCTGTCACTGAAGTGGCCAAGAACATGATCTGATGTGAGGGCATGCTTTAGGTCATTAAAAGCAGTTTCGCACTGTTCAGTCCACACGAAAGGGCTGCGTGCTTTAAGTAGCTCATGAAGTGGTGCAGCAATAGTTGCAAAATGCCTTATAAAACGCCGGAAATAAGACGCGAGGCAGAGGAAACTGCGCAAATCTGTAGTCCGTTGTGGATGAGCAAAGTTCAAGACCGCGACAATTTTTTTAGGGTCTGGATGAATGCCGTCATGGCTGACCAGATGTCCCAAAAATTCTAATTTCCTTCTGTGCAAAGTGGCACTTTTTGGTGTTGAGCTGAAGGCCTGCCGAAGCGAGACAGGTGAGGACTTCATTCAGGCACGTGAGATGTTTATTAAAAGTTGCCGAAAAGATAACAATGTCGTCCAAGTAACACAAGCAGGTTCTCCATTTTAGGCCACGAAGTACAGTGTACAGTGTCGATCATTCTTTCAAATGTCGCTGGTGCGTTACAAAGTCCGAAAGGCATAACGTTAAATTCGTAAAAGCCATCGGGTGTTGCGAAAGCGGTTTTTTCTTTGTCGTCCTCGTGCATAGGTATTTGCCAATAACCTGAGTGGAGATCCAAGGTCGAGAAATATTCGGAGCCTTGGAGAGTCAAGGGCGTCATCAATTCGCGGCATCGGATATACATCTTTGCGGGTAATTTTGTTGAGTGCGCGGTAATCAACGCAAAAGCGTACCGAGCCGTCCTTTTTTTTAACTAGCACTACTGGGGAGGACCATGGGCTTGTTTAGGAACGAATAATATTGCGATGGAGCATGTCATTTACATTTTCTTCAATTACTTTTCGTTCAGAGAGGGAAACCCGATAAGGCCATCGGCGAACGATAGTCACCTTCAGTAATGATGCGATGGTGCGCAACACTAGTCCGTCCTGTAGCGATCGCGGAGAACCGTGCATCCCTCCTAAACGCCGCGCGCCGCGGAGGATGAAGGGGACAAAAGTATTCCTTCTCTTCCAAGGATGAGTAACCCAAACGGGTCGCTCGATAGCGCTGCGTTTCCCTCTTCCCTCACCGGGCGCAGGAGCGCACCGCTAGACGTCGCAGACGCGATGCTCATTGGCCGAAAAAGGACAAAGGGCAAGATGCGCCGAGATCGGCGGGAACCGGCTACCGCCGGAGAGAGACGACAGCGAGCCGCGACAACGGAAGGACGCAAGGTAAATACCTCCCGCTATACTTCTTTGTTGTTGCCATCTTGCCCTTCGAAGTGTCAGGCCCCATCCAAAAGGATAGGGTCGCCAGCAAGACCTTCACCAGCGTTCTTTTTGGGAAAACCCAATAAACATCTGGTTCCGGGTAAAGTCCTGTTCTGTGTTGTGTCGTACTTCGCATTACCACTTTGCGGCCGTGAGAACGGCTGCCCGTGGTGCGTGATCGCGGGAGCTCGGTGTTTCCGGCCTAGACCTCAGAAGAGGCTCGACGGCTTAGTAAGAACCCCCACAACTGGCGCCCAACGTGGGGCGCCATTGTGGCAGTATGAGGGGACGGTCTTCCACCCCGCTCCTACTCCGCAGGTGCAGCGTCCTCGCTAGCGACCCGCGGAGGGGAACAAAGGGGACAAAGGACGGGGACGACACATAGTTAATACTCGAGTGCTATTTATTGCACTTGCAAATAATACAGAGCATGCCGGCTAGCTATACATCAACAAGGTTTTTTTTGGAAGGGCAAGGCTACGTAAGAAGGACTTTTGACTCACCGGCTGGGGAAGGGGGGTGCGACTTCGGCGGCGGACATTTGCACACGCCGTGAATATGGCGGCCGGGATCTCCCGTGCGCGCCGCATTCTTCGGACAAAGCCATACCACGGCGTTTGCCGCGGGAGGCGGCGAGAGCGTGCGGTAATTACCGGTCGCTTCGCCGTTGGGAACCAGAAGATAAGCGGTCGTGCAGCACGGGTCCTCCCGTGTGCGCTGCGTTCTCCGTGCCCGCTATCCCCCGACATTTGCCGGGAGAGGCGGCGGGAGACGACCGCTCTCGCTGCCGGCTGGATCCAGAATTTTTTCTCCTCGTCTTCTCGCGGGAACCCGCGTAGACGTCTCAGTGGCGCATCCATCGCCGATTCTCCTTCCGCCAAGGGGAGGCATTTACCTCCTCTCCCAGCCGGCGCTGCCATGAAGCTTGTTGGGGTGGTGGTGGTCGGTCGCGGCGAAGGGGGAGGAAACTGGTTTTCCACAGTCCCAGAGGTGGGAAAGTGGCATCAAAAATGGCTTGGTGGTGTCGAAGCAATGTCAGCAGTTCTTGGCGTTGGTTCGGCGTGAGTTTAGGATTAATAGTCTTTGTGAGAACAGAAAGAGAGACGTCTGACGAAACACATTGCTGAGGCGGAGGGGCGGTGAGCACCATCAGGGAAAAAGGTTGAACATCCACCATGCAACGCAGAGAAGTTCCTTTTGGGAGCATGAGGGGTTCACGTGAAGTGTTAGTGGCCGCTATTGTCGCTGAGCCATTGTGGAACCGGACAAGACTTGACGGGAAGGCGATGCCGCGTCCAAGATGACTATATGATGGTGCTATGAGTACGTCCCCATCAGTGATGGGGTCAGAAACAACAGTAAGCAATTTTTCGCACTGAAGAGGCAAACCAGTATCAGCGGCGGCAACGAGGGGAGGATGTCGTGTAGAAAAGTCAGATGAAAAATCGCTGTCTGTCATATGGATAACATGGTCACCATAAGACATTAACGCTGAAGCAGTTGACAAAAAATCCCACCCAAAAATCATGAGATGCGCACAAGGTAAGAGCACAGCAAACTGCACATGATGGTGGATGCCGCCGATAGCAACTCGTACGGTGCACTTCGCTGAAGGGCGCAAAGGAACGTGATTGGCTCCACGGAGTTCAGACCCATCATATGGTGTTGTCACTTTTCGCAAACGGTTGCACAAATCAGCGTGAATGGCAGAAATTGCAGCCCCTGTATCAATCAAAGCTTCAACCAGTAAACATTCAGCGATAACAGCAATCACGTTATACGGGCAATCAGGAGGACGTTTAGTAAGTTCGCAGAGTGCAGTTTGACCTCTGGAAACTGCAACACTTAGTTTTCCGGATGGCGGACAGGGAGAGCAGTTGCGGGGCGGAGAGGGGAAACTGAGCGGCGGTATGGGGATGAGGACCAGCGTCGGGATACATGGCTTTCACGAGGCTCAGATGAAGATACTGAAGGTAGGGAGAACCGTCGAGATGGGCTTGTAATAGACCGGCGTTGATAATATGAGGTTGAAGGCATGTCACTTTCGAAGGTGTCGTAACCACGGCGCTCGTTCTGAAGGCGGCGACGACAGAAGATGGATATATGTCCTCTAATACCACAGTAATAGCAGACTGGTCGGGAGGGACGCCAGGTGCGTAATAGGGTGGTGTAGGTTGAGCCATCGCCATTGCATTGACGTGATTGTAGGTTGGAGCCGGTCGGGGCGGGGGAACCAAAGAAGGGGGGATGCAGCGACGTGCGCGTAGGTCGGCGCTGGGCGGATTGCAGACGGTTCGCATGTCATAGGGTGGCTGATGGTTGCTAACTCTTCTTTAATCATGTTGCGGAGAACGGCGTCATTAGAAGGTGCGGAAGAATGATCGCACCCATGTCGACAGAAAGGATTGATGGCTTGGAGCTCCTCGCGGATGATTGCTCGAATCATTGCCCGCAGATCAAGGTCAGCAGAGGTCGGACCAGTTGCGAAGCTGGGCTGTAATCGAGAGGACTGCAGCTGGTCGAGGTGTTGGCAGGTCGTAATAATTGAATCAACACTTGAAGGATTCTGGACAACTAAGGTGTGATAAGCCATAGAATTGATCCCTTTTAAGACATGGTGCACACGTTAAGGTTCCATCATGGTGGGACTAATGCGCCGGCAAAGTGCAAGCACGGCCTCTATGTATGATGCATAGGACTCATCTGGACCTTGAAGGCGGGAAGCGAGCTTGTTCCTTGCAATCTCCGTCCGAACAGCTGGGTCGGCGAAGTACTGTCGGAACTGCTGCTTGAAGGTGGACCAGTTTGTGGTGTGGGGCTTGCGGTTGATAAACCAAGTCCTGGAGACCTCAGTAAGGTAGAAAGAAACGGTCAGGAATTTTAAAGCATCATCCCACCGGTTGTGGCACTGCAGCGTTTATAAGTGTCGAGCCAGTCATCGACGCCTTTGTCGCGACGACCAGCGAACAGCGGCGGGTCGCATTGTCGTGTGAGCACCACCGGAGGAGGTGGTGTAGCCGAGGTAGAGGGTCCGGCCGGGCCGGGATTGCTCTCGGTGGACATGACTACGGTGGCAGTTGCCAAACGGCGACCGGAACGTAGCTCCAGCGAGAGGCAGGGCCCAAGGCAGCAAGGGGATCGAATTTCACCTCCACCACTTGTGAAAGAAGGCTAGGTTGAGACGGCAAGGCCAGCGATGCCTTGTCGAGTTTTAATCCGATGACAAAACCCAGGCGCGTGCCGGAGCTGGCGCCGCGGGACGATGATGGTGTGTACAAATGAAAGAGGAAGATCATGGCATGTACAAATTAAAGAACATCCACGGAAGGCTCACAATATATATAAATCTGAACATATATAACTATATATATAAACTGCAACAGAAAATTAGGTACCCCTCATTCATCTTTATCAACTTGCACATAATACAAGTGAAAATATATGTTAAAAAATTTGAAAATTGATTATTTACAAATAATTTAGTCAACATTTCAATTTGCAACCCGCTGCCGTATAACTGTGACACAATCATAGGTCGGCACACTCACTCATGAGTGCACTCATATCGCCTCACTCACACTCACACTCACGGAGTGAGTGTGAGTGTGAGTGAGTGGCCAGGATTGGGAGTGACCAAGAGTGTGAGTGTGCATGAGTGGCCGCGAATGGGAGCAACCGTGAGTGCGAGTGCGAGTGAGTGGCCCCGAACGGAAGCAGCTGTGAGTGTGAGTGCGAGTGAGTGCACCCGAATGGGAGTGGCCATGAGCGTGAGTGCGAGCGAGTGGCCCCTGAATGGAAGCAGCTGTGAGTGTGAGTGCTAGTGAGTGTACCCGAATGGGAGTGGCCATGAGCGTGAGTGCGAGTGAGTGGCCCCTGAATGGAAGTGGCCATGAGCGTGAGTGCGAGTGAGTGGCCCCTGAATGGAAGTGGCCATGAGCGTGAGTGCGAGTGAGTGACTGCGAATATGAGCCGCCATTAGTGTGAGTGTGAGTGAGTGGCCGTAAGTGAGAGCGGGCATGAGTGTGAGTGTGAGTGAGTGGACATGTATGAGTGTCACCGTGAGTGCGAGTGTGAGTGGCTTTGAGTGGGAGTGTGCATGAGTGTGAGGGAGTGGACGTGTATGAGAGTCCCCATGAGTGCGAGTGAGTGACCACAAATGAAAGTGGCCTTGAGTGCGAGTGGACGTGAGTGTGAGCAGGCATGAGTGTGTGTGAGTGAGCGAACATGTGAGAATAAGGCCATTTAAGTGCGATGTAAGAATGAGTGGATGCAAGTGCGAGCACTGAGCATCTACGTGTGACAGAGAGGACGTGAGTGTACTGAGTGGTTGTGAGAATAGAAACACAAGAAACCAGGAGTCGTGGATGTTGTCCGGCACAGCCGGAAATCATTTCTTTCAAATTTATTTTCTTTCAAATTTTATGAAATCAGACATATACAGCCGAGTAAAGTTTTATTCTGCTCAGCCAATTTTGTACAAAATGAAGGGAAAGCCTCAGACCACTGACCAACAAGTCAACAAGAAAACTTGTCTTTGTCAGGCCAAGTGTGTTTATCATTGGCAGGTGTTATCTGCGCCTCTCACTTCAGGGGAGCACGCTTGGACTTTGGAAACAGCCGTCGTCCGAAGCAGAGACTGGGACAACTGATCCAGAAAGTTGGAGAAGTGGCAGTGTTAACCTGAAAAGAGTTCCTTAAAAAACAACAGAGCAGCAGAGCCAAACACAAAGGGGAAACGCAAATGACACCGTGTAAAACAAAAGTAGGAGCGAGAACTTTTTTTTTTAATTATTATAGGTAGACTGAATAACCTAGACAGCTAGACTAGAAATACTGGCACAATGTCACAGCCACAACATCCATAAATAGTGCTTGAACTATGTCACAGCCACAACTACTATAAATAGTGCTTGAACTATGCTAAAGAGGAAACCTAAGTACGCTGACTAATGGGCTAACTGTCTTTATCAGCTATCAGTGGTCACTGGAGGATGTTGTACTTCTCTCTCGAGGAACGCATTGGGATGGAATGGTAGACCCAGGCCACTCAGCGCACATCCGAATGCAAAGGCATTGATTAACAAAGCACTGGCTTGATAACCTGGAAAGGGACCTCCCTTGGGAAACGGTAAAGGAGCAAAACCAAGCATACGAAGGAGACACAGCAAAGCAGAGCACGGAAAGAAAAGTAGCAGATGCACATATCACATGTAAATAAAAGCACAGCGAGGAATTAAGGAAGTAGGAAAAACAGGTAACCCTGAAAAATGCTGAAAATGCTGGATTCTGTTTCATTCTTATTGGTTGTAAGGTACATAGCTCTTCCTCACACACACACATTTGATTGTGTATGCATTTCTTGATTGCATTTCTGAATTAAAATTAAGAGAAAGCCTCAGTCCACTGACCAACAGTTCGACAAGACGAATTGTCTGTGTCAGGCCAAGTGCGTTCATCATCGGCTGGTGTTATATGCGCCCCTAATGTGAGCAGCATAGGCTGGGGTCCCAGGTAATGTGGGGAGGTTAAATGTGCGCACCTGGGCTTTCAGTGTCCTCATCCAAACTGGCAATGATAACCTGAAAAAGCTGGCTTCATAAAATGGCAAATTAAACAACAAAAAATGAGAAATAAATAATAAGAGGCACAAAAAGCTTAGCTAATGTGGAAAAAGTAAGGACACATAGGAAAGCGGAAATAACAGGTCAGTATGAAGAGGCAAAAGCAGATGAAGAGTAGTGTGAAAAAATTATGCAATCTTGCCAACAGGTATGTAAACCTCAGCTCTTTTATCCTGCACTATTTGTAATGTGCGGTTCCATTAACTAAGGATCCAGATTTAATACCTAGTCATAGAATAAATAGATTAAGGTGATTGGAGGTCATTAATGTTAAAATATCTGCTTTTAGATAAGCTTGTCATTCTCTAAATTAAAAGTATGAAAGAGTACTCAGCTTTGTGGTCGGAAGCGTGGATATTGCCTCCCACGGCCTTCTCCTTGGATAAGTCGATGCTATTCTCAGCGGTCAGAACCTGATGCATCATGTCACCTTCGCACGGGAGCTCTCTTGTAATTCGGATGGCCAGCTCCCATTGCAGCCCAGGACATTCCTGATGAGGACACTTGCGTACCTTAAATTAGAGCATCTGAGTTTTAATTGTGATTCATAACGGCACCAATTTAGAGCGGAACCTTTTGCGTAGTGTGTTTGTAACAGCCTAGGGCAACCACAGATGCGTCAGTTTTTTGCAGCTAGCAACACAAAGCCAATCTACCATGATATGAATATGTGAATAGAATTTGTAGAAAAAAGAATGCATCAATTGTGTGGCTCCTGTGTCTACTCTTGTTGCATGGAGTAGTATGGGTCTATTCTGTACTGCAATCTGATGTTGCTACAGCATTTGACAGAGAACACTGCTCGCTGAAATAATTTACGCTAAAATAATTCCCCCATGCTTATGGGTTGCGGCAATGGTTTTACAATTAGGTGCGGTATGAATTATTGTTCTGTTTCCTCACCACTGTGTGTAAGCAGCTGTTAAAAATTCAAGAGTCAGTACCAGGGATGTAGGCCTTGGGTGATGCCGGGGGCAGCCCACACAGCAGGCATGTCAGAACGAGTGATCCTGAAAACAAGGCAAATGGTTTGCATTCTATAACAAATCCAACAAGAGTGACTGGATACAACTGCAATTAATAAATAGGCGTATACGAATAGTAAATCGCATACATAGGCAGTCTTCGGTGATAAAATTTGAAATCTATATAAGTACTATACGCAAACAAAGACATAAATAACAAATGGAAGAAATGCACATCTCAATCTACTTACCCAGGCTCGCTTCATCTTCGTACCCTCGGAATATCGGCAGCAGGGGTCGCCTTTGGTAGCAACTTGGAAGTAGCATCCTTCAGAAGCATCTTGTTTTGGTAGGAGTCTCCAATGAATTATGCTGAACACACACGCGTTCCACTTTCCACTAGTGTCTTTACACACGCTTTTCTAGATTTGGAGATGGGGCCCTATAGAGTGTAGATTCATTTGTCGCGAACCTTGTCTTCGGTATGTTGAACAGTACTCAGCAGGTCCAAAATGGTAAAGAAAGGCGCAAGTTCGACCGCGGCAGTGAGATTTAAATGAAGGCTAATAATTCCCGCGTGCCCTGCTATGTGAGTGCACGTTAAAGGCCGCAAGTGGTAAAACGTATTCGGAGTTTTCCGCTACAATATCCCTCATACTGAGTGGCTTTGAGATGTCAAGAAGCCTATAAACCTACTATATTGCCTAATGAGAGGAAACTCGTTGTTTTTGGAGCTCTCTCGTCTTGATATTTTCTGCAATGAGAACCAGTTTCTCTACAGTCGAAGGCAGAAGAGAGGCTCTGCGTGCTCTCTGCAGAGCCCCTGCAGTTGAAAACAGCCTCTCAACAGCTCCTGATGACGACGGCGCTCCATAGCAAATGCGGGCAACTTTCGCTAAAGAGGGGTAGAGGCTCTCATGCTGGTCCCAGAACCGCAGCACATTTTCTGCTGTCTCGGAGCTGGATAAGTAGGACTCGAGTTCGGAAATGTCCTCCTCTTGGGGAGGGCACAACAAGTCCAAAACTGAATATGGATCGTCTGTGCCATTAATGCTTCTTTCTTCCAGTGGCTCAGTGCGGTCAGATGTTGATGGTTCCAGTTGACTGCACCCATCTGTATCCACCTGTGAAATTGAAACCCTTGTCAAAATGTACGCCTACTCCACTCAAAATTATCTAGTCGATAACATCATTATTCACCACTTAGTGACATCACAGGTGCCTCGAGCACCGGACAGAATGACAATCGGCTATGTCTCCTAGGCGTATTTTGAAGCAGGTGCATGCTAGCGAATGTGTGCGAGTCATTACTTAAGTGCAGGGCTTGCATGCACCTTCTAGGCAGAATATGTGATTGTGCAGTAATGCTGATTGTGCAGGAAAATCATAATGATAGAAGAATTTCTATATAGCTGAAGGTAAAATAATTCACGAAAAGAGATACAGCCGACATCACCTGAAGCGAAAATTCCTTCAGCTGTTAAGTGAAGTGCATGGCATACCTGCGTCTGCTTCTCGACGAGCCTTTTCAGCGCCTCGAGTGCCTCCGGCGCTGTTGGTTTCTTCAGGCCCGGAGCAAAGGCTGGGTTGAAGACCCGCAATTTTTGGCGGGGGTGAAGGAGGCTGGCTGAGATGAACAAGTCATCTTCAAGAACATCTTGCAGACGTTCATTCATCTGCTCAAGGATCGCCCGCTTCAGTTTGGAGAAACTGGAACGAGTTTTAGAACATTTGAGGTTATGCTACCGGGGATGAGAAGAGGCAAGAAAGGCTTATCTTGACCTTCCCTGCACGCGTCAGAGACGTGCACCACAAGATTTATACGAGACGAGTAGATGCTGGCGCGGCCCCATTAGTGTACCAAAATGTTCCTTTCATCGCAAAATGAAAGTGGTCTACACAGTAACTGAAGCAGTAAAACTTGAGCATCTCTTCATCCCAGCGCTCTGCCGAAAGTAAAATATCTCAATAAATATTCTCTCATCATACCTTAAAAGCATACCGATTATTTGCCACAGGTTTTACTGAAATATTAAGGGTAAAATCAATGATGAAAATTGATTGCCTTTCTTTAAATAATCCGAAACCATTAAAATCGATTAGTATACATTTGCCGACACGTGCGGAAAAAAGAGCAAACTGCACAGCCGCCCACTAAGTGGAGCATGAAGATAAATTCTTTCATTGACCTCTGGGCGCCGCCATATTGCTGGCCGGACTGCATTTTGCACTTCGCACTAGCACAACGGAAGCCGGGGCGAAAGCAGTTTTTTCTGCCTCAGAATTGGCTGTTTCATTTAAAACCGAAATCTGCAACAAGCAGCGCTGCCAAAAAAAAAAAAAAAAATACCGACGATTACGTTACTTCCTTTGAGCGCAGCTCATCAGCTGCTTCAGCTTTTCGATAGATTGAGGCGAAGAATTCGAGCAAGCCGTGTATGTACAATTACAGATAACTTTTAGGCAGGCAGTTCGCAGTGGCGAACGGCAGCGGCTATGCGTTTCGGCTCTGAGGGTGCACATATCGAGATCCGTCGCCCTCGATCCGGAGCTCTGATTGCCGTTGCATAGGGATAGCATTGGAGGAGGAGCGAAGAGAGCAATTAAGTTATCGGGAGGTCGCGGGAGGCAGCGCGTGGACCCATAGGAACGTTGCTCGGGGAAGAGATACACCGACTGATTGATGCCGCTGACGCCGCTAGCGAGTCGAGTCTACGTGACTTCGGATGCACCCACTGAACACCGTCGCCGACAGGCAGGAAGAGGGGGGGGGGGGGGGGGGTACATGAAGCGGCGAACGGTGTCGCAGAAGCGCGCGCTGCATCGGAGCTGGTTATGAGAACAACGCCGATGGTGACGACGACGCGAAACGCAGGAACGGGCGCCAAATAGCTGCACTTTAAAAAAACAATTCTAAGCTCCATTCATCCACGGGTATCAATTCTGGCCGCAGTGGTCGCATTTCGATGCCAAATGCCCGAGTCCTCCACTAAAATGTCTATCATAGCCTCATATGCTTTGGAAGATGTTAGAACGTATGAACGAACCAAAGCAATTCTGTAAAACTTGTGTAAAACAAAAACTTCGAACAAGTTGCAAAATATTCAGAAAAGAGAAATCATTTTCTCATGCACTCACTCGACAGCAGGGCAGCTCCTCACTTGAGCGTAGCAGGTGCTCAGGCATAGATGCAGCTCTGAAGACGTCACACTGTCGGCTTGCAGTCGGTCAGTGGCGTCCGCAAGAGGCCTGAGTAGGCTCAAAAGTGCCTGAAGTCGGCTCTGGCTGAACTCCCGGGGTGGCAGATTGATGTTTTTTGTCGTCCGATTTTCATTGTATTCGACGATGATGTTCATTACAGAGTTGAAGACGTCACTCTGAAAAACGACGAATTGTGTTAAGAAGCATCAGCAGAAAAGACAACTGAGTTGTTTTCTGGGAATACTAAATGTATATGCACAAGCTAACTCCTCGTATCCCACATTAGCACATTAGAGAGGTTCGCTAGTCGGATACAAGCATGCCCCTCAAAGTATGCTCCGATTACATCTACGCATCCTCATTCCTTCGTCGTTAATTCTTTTCCAACTGCTAGGGTGATATTCCAGGCTATAGCAGATAAAACGGGATTAGCCAGTGGTCAATTAGGTAACCCGGGTATCATGAAAATCGCTTGACATGGGCTCTTGACTCTTGAGACATTTTTAGGACGCCCGACTTCACAATTCACAACTCAGCGAACAGACAAACGGACGGCCAGAACTAAATCTGTATAGTATTTAGTATAACTGCATACTTAAGGTGATCAGATTCCAATATTTACCTCTGTTAGACGCTTCAAAGCAGCGACGATGGAATTCCACCTCGTGCCTTTAGGTGGAATTAAGTCTTTCCCGCACATGCCCTTTAGGCGTTCTGTCCAAAAGTTGGACCTCCGGAAGATATTCACGGCCGCATTTACGTGAGAAAGCAGCGCTTGGGCTTTTTCGTCAACCCGAAGAGAGCTGTTGACGACCAGCTGAAGTGTGTGTGCAGCACACCTCAGCCGATGGAACTCCCTCTCCAGGGGCACTGTATCTACATCCTCATCGGTGTCTTCTGTCTCGTCGTCCTCGATGGGGTCCACTTCCCCGTCGTCCGGCTCTGTTGCATTCGATGCCCAGTCTTCACTGAAGTTTCCGCGCATGTTAAACGCCTTAGTCATATTAGCGGCGTTATCGCAAACTACTGAGCCAACCTGGCTTGCTTTGATGCCGCGCGAGGAGAGTTCCTCAAGGAACGTGTCCCTTATATTTTGGCCTGTGTGCCGGCCTTCAATGTGCCGGAAAGACAACGTATGCATGCACAGTTCCCATTTGTGCACGAACTGCACTTTTATGCCCATCACCGACTCGCGTAGTCGGCTCGACCACAAGTCGACAATAAAATGGAGCGTGCCTGGAGGAGCAGTGCTGAGCTGTTCCTGGAGTGCGGGCAATGCAATTTTTTTTTGCTAGCTCATCTAGCTGTCTTCCGATTGTTCTTGGGGATGGCAAGCTGAGCTCCGGCTTCAAGAATTCTACAAGGCGCTTGAAACCATGGCCCCTGGTCACATTTAGTGGGATTCCATCTAACGCCACCATTTCGGTGACGTATCTGTTAAATGTTTGCTGCATGCTGTCAGATTGCGGCAGCTTCTCTTTCTGTTGTTGTTTTTCTCTGAACATTGCCACTGAAGTATCCAAGGTCCTCTGACGTTTCGCTTGCTGCTGACGGAACGCATCTTCGTGCACTAGCTGAAAAAAAAAAAAAAAAAAAGAAAGTGTTTTGCATTCATATGCATCCGTCACTGACAAGATTCACAAATTTGCCTTCAAATTTGAGCAAAGACTTAGCATACAGCGCGGGTGAACATTTCCTCTCAAACGGCCCCCATCATGCCAGTTATGCCTACTGAATTTCATGATGACGCGGTTGCTCCGATAAGTCATTTAGTCGTCTTTCATCTGGCAATCACAGAGATGCCACCTCCTGGGATAAACCACAAGTAATGAAAATCGGCCGATGTAGTTGATTGCGGTGTGGGTACATTTTGAAAATAAATGTAGCGGCAGCATCTGACCTTCTCACTGTCATGGACAGCTCTGGAATTCTGACGCATGCTATTAGCATCATAGGTATGTGGAACTATAAATGGATTTGAAGTTAGTGGTAAGTGCAAAACTAATGAAATTGAGCAATCACGCTAAGTGCGAGTCCTTCCAACGGAGCTGGCGATTTACTATAATTTCATTAAAACTGTTACGTTTTTAAAAGGTTGCGTTGGGACTATGGCGACATGATGAACAACGGGGAGCCCGGTGCTGCCAGCATGAGGTATTTAAGCTACAGTTTCAGGAGCACGCCAACGAGTCGTTGCTGCCGTCCTCTAATTCAACAGCCGGTTTCTGCGCGGATAATATTACTTGTAGAGAATACGAGTTTCAGACGTCGCGCTTTGGGTCTCCGGACCATAATTCCTTCGCAACGACAGCGGTAAAAAAAAAAAAAAAAAAAAAAAATCACAAACGATTGCGCCAAAGAGCAGGTGCGGCCAGCGGAAGTATAAACCAACCGAATGGAGACGTGACGATTCAACGGCGGGCAACCTGTTTTCTTCATTTCGTCATTTTCAATCGCCGATATCTTTCGATATCGGAATACCATAATCCCGTCAAATTTACTTAGCCTAACCACGGCCAGTCTCAATGCAGGGGAGGGAGCGCGTGCATTGAGACCGGTCGTGACCTAACAAATTCATTTCTTAGTTTTTTTAGTAGCAATAGCTGGCGGTACGAGTAGGGTGAACACTCCGTTTCATACATCAAGTGCAACACTGCCAAAGCTAGCGCTCTTGTTTGCGCTCCCCGCATCTGCGATGAAAAATCGTGCCTGCTCTTGACGAGATGAAATTACTTTGTCTGCAAGCTTAATACATCATACATGTTACATTTGCCATTAACTCCATAAAAAGCAGCTTTTTTATGGAGAAAAGATCGGATTCGGTGAATTTGTATGTTTTGTTTGTCGTTTTCGTTCGTGTCGCGTTTTCAGTGACTGCCCCGCTCATCTGCAAGCGGTGCCCTCCGTGCTGCGCAACGCAGCGACCTCGACTGCCTCTCCGGAGCGGGTTTTTTCTATAAGATCCGCACTGCGAACATCTCCAGGCACGCGAAGCAAATTATTGCAAATGTGTATGCTCGGAATAGAGCCCTTTTCCGCAGAAACTCGGCCACGGAACGAGCGCGTAGCGATACGCCTTTTTATTATTATTATAATATTATTATTATTATTGCGGACTACTTGTGTAGCTTTCGCTACGTTGCCCCCCTGATGTATGAAACAGAGTGTAAAAATGTAGCGCATGGAACACATTTACTCCGCCTAGCGTGTGAGGGCTGCTGCTGCATTGTTTAAGAGCAGTGGTAATTAATCTTGGCAAGCATAAAGCAGTTTTTCGCTCCAGTGGAGCTATTTAGAAGCTTAGGAAGTAAGGCGCGTGTGCTAGTTAGCTTCCCGTCTATTCAGCAAACACCCATATTTGTCACATGTACAGTACGTGGAAAATTAAAATAGGTCGTGGAAGAGCGACCGGAAAGGTATAGCTACTTTGTACCGTACCTTGGGTCGAGTTTTCACCATAAAACTGCGCAGCTCTGCCAAATATGCAAACAAGCCTGAAGCTCATTTTATAATGCTGTTCTAAATAACTATCAAATGAAGCGAAAGCTTGCCGAATGTACCAATATTAACAATTCATTTATGCAGGCACATATCGTTTTGGTGCAGTCGTTTTTCTCACGGGCATTCCGCAAGCAGGAAAGTCCAACAACAGTATAGACGAGTTGCAAAACCTGCAGGTTAGCTTCCCTGTGAGGCAGGAATTCCTGCACAATGGCGGCATAGACTTAGCAGCACTGACACAGCGACTGGCGGCACAGTAACTCCCGCACCCCTTGCCCATTCGTCACAGCATTCCGCACGTGGGTCGCCAATTTTCCTCCCTTCCTTTATGCCCGCGTCAAGAATGTCTGAAAACCTGTTCTCGCACAATGGCCTGTGCGACGGGGACTGCATCCGAAGCTGCGTGGACTGTAGTAGATGCATGCACTGCACCTAACTATTGCCGCGGAGTCAGGTTCTGCCGCCATTGTGCATGAATTTCTGCCTCACAGGGAAGCTGACTTGTAGGTTTTGCAACTAGTCTATTCATTATGAGGCCCTGCAGGGGCGGCGTTGTGGTTACGGCGCTCAGCCACTGTGCCCAAAGGAATCTCGTTCTCAGCGGCCGCCTTTCACTGGAGGCAAAAAGCAAGGCGCCCGTGTGCTGTGCGATGTCAGTGCACGTTAAAGAACCCCAGGGGGTCGAAATTTCCGGAGTCCTGCACTACGGCGTCTCTCATAGTCTCCGTCGCTTCGGGATGTCAAGCCTCTCAAACCGAACCAAACAAATATATGCATCATGAAGCTACATTTTTAGCTCACTCTACTTGTACCAGAAATTATTGCTATTAAAAACGCCTATCGATGAAAAGTAAAAATGTTTGTCTTTGTAATAAGCTAAAACGTCCTTCATAAATGAGAGGACCACAGAAATAGCGCCATTATGAATAATTGCCAGTGGGCACGATAGCGCGAACCACCCCTCCCCTCCGTTCTTTAAATAGTTAAGAGATTCTGGGAAATGCATTACTGATAAAAAAAAAAACTTGCATGATGTGCAGAAAATACGTTCCCGGGACTTGACAGGTGCAAATGAAGGACTAAACATTTAGACTGATTTCGTTTGATGTAAATCCTCCCCGTAACATGTCGCAACCAATGCCTATGAAATGGCTCTCAACACAATCTAGAGCTGCAATAAAGCTGTTAATTTGTATAGGTATGCAATGATTTTTGGTAATGCTTTTTGCAGAACTAGTTATCACATTATATTCATGTAAATATGTACTGTACATTACGTTTCGAAATTACTAGGCATTTAAAAAATAAAGGCTTCATTGCACACCACGGTCCACAGGGCGTTAGTTGAGTGATTACTCATCAACTACGACCTAGGCTAAAATGAAATGCAATTTGAAACTCTGCATAAATGGTCAGATACATTAAGAATTTTATTTGCGTGTCATGCATAAATAACTTCCCCCATTAAAATGGGGCATTTTCTGACCTTCATATTTGTAACTTGATCGAAAAAGTTGAAAAATAACCTGCAGCAACAACAAAAAATGAACCTGTTGAAAACGTTATCACCGGCATGATTGCCCCTTACACGGTAGCAGCGTGTGCCACTTAAGCCAGCGCTGCGGACAGTTCCATACGCGGTAGTAAACACATAATAACAAAGAACAGTGTTCGCTCCGCGTCTAAAGGATGCGTTTATTCAGACATATGGCGATGCTAGCTAGCTGCCATTTACACGCGCATTGTGATTCAGCCAAATTGTTCGAAACGAAGCGACAACATGCAACATGAAGAGCCAACTATTGCATGCCATTACGCAGTTGAATTACATACAAATGTTTTGATGCAAGAGAGTAGCATGGTTCAGAAATACACATCCGCTCCTTTCTTCAAACAAGACCACGATGTGCAAAAATCGCAAAGTGAATATGTTCCCACGCTGTGACGCTTTTACCCTTTCTGACGCTGCACAATTTTAACAGACCGTTAGCGAAAACCGAACAAAGAGGCAGGCCGCGTCATTATTGATGGGCTGTTCGTTCCACATGTGGAATGAAGCGAGTCATGCACAACCACATTGTTGCCATTTTGCACTACAAAACAAATAATGCTTGCGAATTAAACAAAACGACCCTAATTATAACGCCGAGTTGATGGCTTGGCCAAGCCCTGGACTAGGTGAACCATCGACATGTTTCCAAAAGCTTAGCTCGAAGTCCTATATACCGCGGTCCCTTGGAGCTTAGCCGAAAACAGATCTGCAAGATTGTGCCCACATTTCAAAAGAAATAAGATGAATTGACCTACCTCAAGATGGCGTCGAAAATTGCTGGCGTTGGACTTCTTGCCCCATTTGTCTTGGCCACAGAGCCGACACTTGTAGACGGTTCTCTCCCGATTCGCCGTGCTGCCGACATAGTCGTAATGGTCTTTCAGGTCAGCAGGGATTCGATGTCCCGAGTCTAGAATTAACTTGCCATCTGCATTGTGTGCCGCCATGGTAGAGTCTTCTTCCTTGAAGATCGCTAGGTCTTCTAGCGGCTCGGTATTTTAGCCGTGTTACGACCAAGCATCCGCATTTGCGCGCTCTATTGTTCGCCTGTGGGCATGGATAAGTTTTGTGAATATGTGGTGATGGTCCAATGGCTCTAAGTGAGCCTGTTTCCAGGAATCCTGTTTTGTAAGCCTGTTTTGCTTTGTGGACAACCTGCAAATGCCAAACTGACCCTGTCAAGAGAACGTCTGGAAAAACACAAAGAAACGTCCCCCTGCGGGAAATAGCAGGAAGTGCTTTCTTTCTTTTGTTCACCCTTCCAGTCGAGAAGTGCTATCCTCCAGTGATGAATGCCTCCTATCCAAAGGAGACGACAGAGTGACATGTCCGCTGACGTGCAGGACAAGAAAGGAGCATGACTCATACGGCCATTAAGTGATTTCCCGGGAATGCAGGAAAGATTTGCAATTGTCGAAAAGGGACAATGTTGGGAGCCCTATGCGGCGCCACGTGCACTCGGGTTTCTGAGAAGTAAAACCCCTTGTCAGAACCAGCCTGTGGTTTCTTTGCTGAAGAATAGAAATGTACCTCCTCTCCTCGCCGTTCCCAAGCTTTTCCCGCCAACAAGTGATCACGCCCAACGAATGAATGCCGGACCAGTCAGTGCTTCAGACCATCAGTGCAGTGATGTGTTCGATTGGATGCCGATACCTGAGGGGCGTGCCCTGGATTTGGTTGGTCAGCATCTTCAGAGAGGGGCTGGACATAGGGGGTTTTAAGGACGCTGCAGAGCACGAAATGTCGCTCTGGGCCCTGGGTAAACGGCTCATCCAGTCGCTTCTCGCTATGAACTCTTAACGCTTGTCATTTTGCTGATGTACCCTTCTTTTTCATGTAAATATTCTTGTAAATACGTTTTCTCAAAGTGCCAGTAAACCTGCTTGTACATATTTCACCAACTTCGAAGATTCAATCCTACTTCAACCCCGAGTCTCTGCACGCTACCAAGTGAAGGCCGGGTCGACGTAGCCCCACCGTCACGACAACTGGTGACCAGCGTTGGGATCTGAATCTACAAGCCACAACATCTGGTGATTGGAGGTGGATCTGAAGCTACAAGCCACAACACCTTGTGATCGGAGGTGGCATCTCAAGCAACAAGCAGGAGCAACAATCGGCCAAGAGGGCAGCTCGGAACATCGATCGCATGTGTGGGTGAGTGCTTGGCTTTTCTTCTGATGTGGACCAGGTTCTAGAACAGGGTTAGATTTTAGAACTGGTAAAGAGAGTGTGGAAACGCCTTTAGGTTGGTAGTTTGCACAGTTGTTTTGGAAGTAGCCGACACTCGGAGCGATCATGGACCTACAAAAGCTGCAGAAACCGGACCTGTTGCTATTGTGTGAGGAATTGGGAATTGATACAAGTGGTTTGGCACGAAAACCCTTGATTATAAAGGCAATCACTGATCTGGGAACCGATGATGAGGAGCTCAGTGAAGCATGGAACCTCATCGGTCAAAAAAAGGAACAGCTCAGACAGCAGAAAGAGCGTGAAATTGAAAGAGAAGCAAAAAAGCTGGAGCTAGAAATTGAGCTCCGGAAATTAGAACTAGAGTTGAGCAAGAGGTCGGGCGATTGTCCCCAGCTAGCGGTACCTCGTCTCAACAAGGAGGCAGATTTCAAGATGTCAAAGTACATGCAGCCATATGTGATATCAGGGGATATCGGTCTGTATCTGGCTAACTTTGAGCGAACTTGCGAAAAACTGTCCTTCCAGCGAGACACGTGGTCTCAGAGATTATTGACGGTTCTGCCCTGCGAGGCAGCGGAGGTTGTCGCGCGGCTTAGCAAGGAGGACGCGGACAACTACGAGAAGGTCAAGGCTTGCCTTCTGAGAAAGTATAGGCTTAGCGCCGAGGCGTTCAGACAACGTTTTCGGAATGCTACTAAGTCCAGGGACGAGAGTTACCCTGAATTCCTGTACAATCTAAGAGTTAATTTGGGCGAGTGGCTAAAGAGCACTGATTCCTACAGTGATAGGGACGCTGTAGTCGAGCGAATTCTTTTGGAGCAGTTTTATAACTGCCTCCCAGAAAAAGAAAGAAATTGGTTACAGGACCGAGGCGAAATTAAGTCGGCAACTGAAGCTGCCGAACTCATTGAGGAGTACGCTTCGCGTCGACAATTCAGCAACCCAGCAGTGGATAGGCCCCGCAATCCCAAGTTCAGTGTGAATAACCGTCAGAAAAGGCACTTTGCTAGATTTGCAAACGAAGAAAGGAAGGCTTCTTCAGGCAAACGCCCTAGAAAGGACGGCAGTGAGAAAAGTGGGGAAGTGACCAACGCGCAGAACACAAAGAAAAAGCTTGAGGCTAGGAAGCCGCTCACATGCTTTAGGTGTAATGAGCAGGGTCACATTGCCGTCAACTGCCGGAAAGAAAAGTTTGTTTTCTCGTATGTCAGTGACTGCGATGAAAATATGCAGCTTTTGGAACCTTACATGCATGACCTAGTAGTCAACGGGAAGCCTTGCAAGGTACTGCGCGATTCGGCCGCAACGATGGATGTTGTCCATCCGGTGTATGTGTCGCCTTCCGACTATACAGGACAGTGTGCGTGGATCCGCCAGGTAGTGGAGGAACAGAGTGTGTGCTTGCCAATCGCGAACGTGGTCATCGAGGGCCCTTTCGGCAAGTTGACAACCGAGGCTGCCGTTTCAGGAAAGCTTCCTAAGTGCTATCCGTATTTGTTTTCCAACAAATCGGACATGCTACTGCGAAAGAGGGGCATCCTTTTCGGAGACAGAGTTGTGCCAGCCTTAACACGTTCAAAGGCGCGAGAACTAGCTACACTGCTAATTCCAGAAAAATCCACCGCGGAGGAAACGACAGCTAAAACAGTGGTCGATGCGGAAGACAGTGGGTCAGAAAACTTTGAGAGCAAGGCATCTCAAATAAGTCAACTTGAAAGTGAGCTTGGTGAGACGCGGAATGAGGAAGTTCTTGAGATTAACCTCTTGCCGCCAGTGTCTAGTAATCTCACGAGACTTTTAAGTGGAACCCGAGAGGACTTAGCTATGGAGCAAGACAATGATCCTAAGATACAGGAGCTTCTCAAAAGGACGGAGCAGATAGGAGAACTAAAGAAATCTCAGCTGTCCGATCTGGGCGAGATAATAACAGAGTTTGAGGCCTGCTTCGTGGACAAGCCAGGCAGAACTGATTTGACTGAGCACGATATTGAGTTGACTTCAGACGTGCCAGTACGATCAAGGTGCTACCGATTTTCTCCAAGGCAAAGAGAAATTCTGGATAGGGAAGTAACTCGCATGCTGGAATTGGGAGTAATAAAACCCTCGGAAAGCGATTATGCTTCGCCTATGATCTTAGTAGAAGCTCCAGGTAAAGACCCTAGGCCTGTGGTAGACTACCGAAAGCTAAATTCTCTCACCAGGGATCAAGTGCATCCTATTCCGAATATTGAGGAGAGAGTAGAACAGGTCAGTAGAGCGGCATATGTGACTACGCTGGACCTTACTCGAGGATACTGGCAAGTACCGCTCACTGAACGCGCCAGCAGATACGCGGCTTTCGTCACTCCGACGGGCAGCTACCAGCCAACAATGATGAGTTTCGGGCTCAAAAATGCTCCATTTTGTTTTTCCCGACTCATGGATAGGGTTTTAAAGGGGTGTGAAACATTCGCGGTGCCTTATTTAGACGACATTGCGGTTTTTTCCGACTCATGGGCGGACCATATGGTACATCTAAGAGCTGTACTGAGCCTTTTGCGTCAAGCTGGACTAACCGTAAAGGCCGAGAAATGTTGCCTGGCAAGGGCGACCGTGGACTACTTGGGTCACAATGTAGGTCAAGGTTTCAGGAAACCCAGCGAGATGATTTCTGCGGTAGCAGACTATCCGCGGCCGAGCACGAAGACGGAAATTCGAGCATTCCTAGGTCTGACTGGATACTACAATCACTACATCCCTAACTATTCAGCTTTGGCTAGCCCTCTGACCGACGCTCTCCGCAAGACAGAACCGACAAATGTAGTCTGGGACGAACAAAAGGAAGCCTCCTTCGTAAACCTGAAGGCTGTGCTGATTAGCCGTCCGGTATTGCGAGCTCCAGACTATGACCGAGAATTCACGGTCCAGTGTGATGCCAGTGATCGAGGGTTAGGTGCTGTTCTCTGCCAGAGAGATGACGACGGTAATGAGCACCCTGTGCTCTACCTGAGCAGAAAACTGAGTTCTAGAGAGAGGGCTTATTGCGCGTCAGAGAAAGAGTGCGCTTGCATTGTATGGGCCATTCAAAAAATTGCAGTGCTATCTTGGAGGGACCAAATTCACCGTAGAGACGGACCATTGTCCCCTGGCTTGGCTGCAAACTGCGACATCGAAGAACAGTCGCCTTCTTAGGTGGAGCTTGAATTTTACTGCAGTACAATTTTGAAATAAGATACAAAAAGGGGAAGTTAAATGGGAATGCGGACGCGCTTAGCCGCTCTTTCTAAGCGGTCCGAGATGTTCCTCACCATGTATCCAAATTGATAATCAGGTTTTTTTTTTTCGTGCGCTTGTATATGTGTGACTATGTAAAGCAGCACGTTTGGTTTTCTAGGAATACGTGGGTCCTGAACGTCTTGAGAGTGGGCTTTTCTCGAACAACAATGGCAGTTTTCTTTTGACCTGGTCTCTTCAGACGGGAGCCGAGTGCTTGTTTAGACATGTGGTTGAGTTTCAGACAGCTCGAGCAATTTGGCCTACAACAATCAAGACAACGCGACAAGCAACAGCGAGCTTCAAGCGTTCACGTGCAGGCCATTAAGTCGTCTCTTCATGCAGCAGCTGCGGCTGCTGCCCTCCGAGTCTCTTCTGGCGGGGGAGGAGGCTGTTACGACCAAGCATCCGCATTTGCGCGCTCTATTGTTCGCCTGTGGGCATGGATAAGTTTTGTGAATATGTGGTGATGGTCCAATGGCTCTAAGTGAGCCTGTTTCCAGGAATCCTGTTTTGTAAGCCTGTTTTGCTTTGTGGACAACCTGCAAATGCCAAACTGACCCTGTCAAGAGAACGTCTGGAAAAACACAAAGAAACGTCCCCCTGCGGGAAATAGCAGGAAGTGCTTTCTTTCTTTTGTTCACCCTTCCAGTCGAGAAGTGCTATCCTCCAGTGATGAATGCCTCCTATCCAAGGGAGACGACAGAGTGACATGTCCGCTGACGTGCAGGACAAGAAAGGAGCATGACTCATACGGCCATTAAGTGATTTCCCGGGAATGCAGGAAAGATTTGCAATTGTCGAAAAGGGACAATGTTGGGAGCCCTATGCGGCGCCACGTGCACTCGGGTTTCTGAGAAGTAAAACCCCTTGTCAGAACCAGCCTGTGGTTTCTTTGCTGAAGAATAGAAATGTACCTCCTCTCCTCGCCGTTCCCAAGCTTTTCCCGCCAACAAGTGATCACGCCCAACGAATGAATGCCGGACCAGTCAGTGCTTCAGACCATCAGTGCAGTGATGTGTTCGATTGGATGCCGATACCTGAGGGGCGTGCCCTGGATTTGGTTGGTCAGCATCTTCAGAGAGGGGCTGGACATAGGGGGTTTTAAGGACGCTGCAGAGCACGAAATGTCGCTCTGGGCCCTGGGTAAACGGCTCATCCAGTCGCTTCTCGCTATGAACTCTTAACGCTTGTCATTTTGCTGATGTACCCTTCTTTTTCATGTAAATATTCTTGTAAATACGTTTTCTCAAAGTGCCAGTAAACCTGCTTGTACATATTTCACCAACTTCGAAGATTCAATCCTACTTCAACCCCGAGTCTCTGCACGCTACCAAGTGAAGGCCGGGTCGACGTAGCCCCACCGTCACGACAGCCGGTAGTAGTAGCAGTAGTATAAGGAACTTATTAAAATATATGAAATAAGTAAAACCTTGCTGTCTGCAAAAATTGCTTTCTGATATGGTAACGTAGAACGAGGGAAAGAAGATGACTACACAGTATGAAAAAGCACTGAACAAGGACTAAGGAGCTATCGTAGGCACACGAGCCAGAAGTCGATCACTCCAAAATCCTCAGAGAGGAATACCGAGTGCCTTGATGGTCTGCGAATAAATAGACATATGTCGCGTCTTCCCACCTTTTTCCAATCCACTTGAATTTCACTCTCTCCCTGTCATTTCGTTGTAGCGATGGCCCCGATTGGTCCGCTGTCCATATCATAGCTTCGCTTCCCAATAGTCCCAGTCGGCCATTTACCGAAAGAAGCAGTGACGTCAGCGTCGGTTTTGGCACCGAATGGCATTTCCCCCTCCCCCCCCTCCCAACATCCCATCTCCCCTTCCCCTGAACGCCAAGAGTGCCGTAGCCAGTATACCCTCCCCAAGAATACCCCCCCCCCCCCAATCCTCCATCTCCTCATCGTCATCATCATCATCATCATGGCAAAACGTTTTTTTTTTTACCCAAGCGCACACAATTGACAGTGACCAAGAGGCCAGCAGAATGCAATGTGAGTGAGCATGCTGGTTTCCCTCCCCTGCTTCTTTTTCATTTTATTAACACGTTCACTGCGTAGCCCCTTATCAAACTTTGATCTCTGCGTTGTGGCCCACCGGTGGGTCACCCGATGCTTTTCGCGGGTGCGGCGTGACACACCGGTGGGGCACACTTATGAGGCTGTTTTTTCCGCCTGCTGAAAGATGGCTGTACTGGCATTTTCAGTCGCAGTTTGCGCGGGCTACTTCAATCATGTATGCTAGTGCAGAAAATCATCAAGTGGTTCACTTGGCCCGTGCATTTCCGGGAAGTTGCTTCCTCTGGGGCCGCATTTTATAAGAATCTATTGCCCCTTTTCCACTCTGTTTCGCGTGACGCAATTAAGCCTGACAGACGATCGACCAATCACAGAAATGAAAAGCAGCAGATACCTGCGTTGACGATAGCCTTCGCCATTCGTTGCGCGCTGTGGTTCAATATTGGCTGCAAGGTGCGTCCAATAGCGAGGTCCGGTCGCCAATGAGCCAATAGTCAGGTCGCTTCCCACGAACGTTTGAATAGCACAGCTACGTCATCGAACAAAAATGACCTGATGTAAAGAACCAAATGGATCATGGATCCTTGTAGCATACGGCACCTGGAGAATTTATCGAGTAATTTATTACCGCGACTCTGCTCACTTCATCCCCAATGAACGTGACTGAAGCAAGTTCTCAAGGATGTCTTTGAAAAACGACGCCCTTTCTGTCGACAAAATTTCTGCTTTATGTAATTAGATCGCGGCCAAGAGTTTCGGTCGTTCTGGTCCGAACAAGTGCCAGAGGCACTTGTTGCTCTCGCGCCCTCGATCCTTCTTTCTTTTACTGGGCATGCACGAGTTTCCACAATAAAGAGTTTGCTTTATGTAATTAGATCGCGGCCAAGAGTTTCGGTCGTTCTGGTCCGAACAAGTGCCAGAGGCGCTTGTTGCTCTCGCGCCCTCGATTCTTCTTCTTCATGCACGAGTTTCCACAATAAAGAGTGCGTTTTGAAGCCGTTGCCTGCTACGTTTACTACGCACCAACCAGCTCCTCTTTGTGGGCAACGCCACGTGACCCTGCGTTTCAGCATTCACTAAGCACCAAAACACAAGAATTAGACCTCAAACTCGACATTTTATTGAAATATTTCCAGAATAATTTTCCGAAGAAAAAAAAACAGTTCAAGTCAGTTTAACAAAACTTGAAGTTAGGCTAGATGGTGCATTGCAACAGGAAGACACACACAAGAGAAGAAGACACAGGACACGCGCTATGTCCTGTGTCTTCTTCTCTTGTGTGTGTCTTCCTATGTGCTTTATCTTCAATCAAGTTCAAGTCATAGCCTTTGCAACTAAACGTCTTACGTGCCACCAGCTCACGATGTCTAAAACGCAGTCTATGTTCAGGAGTTCTCCTCGTGCAGAAGATTGAAACATGGCAAACACATAAATGGCCTTCCCTCACAATTTGCGCAGAATGTAACAACTTTCTTTGCCATTACCCTTGCGTGCTCTAAGCTTCTGCGAGCTCTCAGCGATGCGTAGCATCCAGTATATCTGCTTCGGACAGACCGTGCAGGTCCATCGGCCTGTTCCAGCATATGGGCGCGCTTTGTTCCGCGTGCCCTTTCGGTCTCAATCTCAGCTGTGGCGAAAAGTGAGCGTGCCAAGTCCTCGCGGAAGTCAATGATTGGTGATGTTTTACCATCCACCATTGAACTGCAGTTGGAACTGCGTTCACAACTGCAGTTCCAACGATGAGCTCCACCGCAGCTTTCCTATACCACTTGAGCCCTTTCCGTAGGCAGGAGTACTAGGACGTCATTTGGTCACTGTAGTCAACGCCCTTTTTCGCCGCGTTGTAGTCGAAGACTGTGCGCGGTTTCATGGTCAACTCACCCTTTCTCGTTTTTTTTTTCCGATATCAACAAGGCTGGCGTCATGCTCAGCAACTGTTGTCATCATGAGAATGGGCCGTTTATCCAGCCACTTCAGCACCTTTACGCCGTTGTGGGATTCAAGACCAACGACTTCCCCTTTTTTTACCCTAGCTTCTGTAACTTCTTTCGGAAGCCCCTTTCGGTTCGACCGGAGAGTGGCGCAAGCGGCATGCTCGCGTAGAAGTTGTCTACGAAAAGTGTGCGACCGCAGCCGGTGAAGCCAGCCATCAAATTTACTACTACTTCTTCGGCATGCCCCATGCCCGCTATGGCGTCAGATTTTCCGGCATATATTTGCACTTTCAATGTATAGCCTTCCTTCGTGCAGGCCTTGTATAGCTTGACTCCATACTTGTGGGCTTTACCTGGGATGTATTGCCTGAAGGCGAGGCGCCCACGCCACGGAATCATCGTTTCGTCAATGACAATCTCTTTGCCTGGCTCCAACACTGAGCAGAAATTGCGATTCATTTTATCCATCAAGGGTCGAATATGATAGAGACGATCCTGCTGTGCGCTCGGTTCCTCGATCGTTATCTGCGAAATGCCAGAACCTTAGTAGGAGCAGAAACCGGTCGCGGGACATGTTCCGGCGAATGCAGTTTACGCCGTACAGATCACTTCTTGGCCAATAGTGCTGCAGATTAGGAAGCCTTACTAGACCCATGCAGATGAGTACACCAACAAACACTTTCATTTCTTGCATGTTTGTCTCAGTCCATTTCTTTATGCGCGATTTCTCTTGTAGGACGTTCGAGTCTATGTAATGCTTCCCATACCTGTTTGTCTCATGAACCATCATGTCCCAAATGTCATCAGTCAAAAAAAGAGAAAACAAGCTGAGAGCATCGTTGCTAGTCGGGAGGCTGATTAGCACAGGAGGGCTCAAATACGACATCGCTCTAACTCTAGTGGTTATCGCATTCCAGCTTTCGGCAGGTAATGCAGCCTGAATATCATCATTTTCTGAATCCTCAGATAACGCTTCACCGCAAACGCTTGACTCACCATCCCACAGTTCGGAACAACTTTCCAATAACTCTTCGAGGAGGCTGTCATCGTCGCTGCTTGAGCACTCAACGTTCGCTGGAGCAGAAGTTGTACCGCACAAAGTGGATGGCAACGTATTTGGGCTGCCACCGTGTGTCCCGGCGGATCCGCATCCAACGCAGGGTCTTTTCTTCTGCTTTTCTGTACCTCCGTCGAATTTTTGACAGTACATCACGATTTTTGAATGCTCGTAAAAAATGGAAAGCACAAGAACAAGGATGAGGACCGCGAGGCTTGACACTGAGAATAAACCACATTATTTCGAATAGGACAGACTAATTATTCAGCTGAGCTCTTGAACACATTGTGAGCACTTTTCAAAAGTATGTTGCGCATGTGGAAAGCGCCCGAACAAAAGGGTGAAGCGGATAGCTGGAACATTTTCTGCGCCGTTTCCCGATAGCTGTCAGCTTTATCATCAGACGCATTGCAAAGCGCCAATCTCAATAAATACAGGCGCTCTTTATATCTCTACCGCCATCTGTGATATGATAGTGGAAACTCATTTTCATGCATTTGTGGAAACATATCGTCGCTGCACTGCAAGAAACGCCTCGTTGTTTGCGCCAGCACGGCTGGACCGCGTTGCGTGACCCACCGGTTGGCCACGACGCAATGAACGTGTTAAGCATATGTATAATATATATATAGCACAACAATGCAACTCCAAAATATAGCAAGCAATTGACTGCATGATGTGTGGCAGTGCAATATCTTGAAAACCTTGCAAGCATATGTACCTTCAAACTAGAGGTATATTCTATTCTATTCTATTCTAAGTAGAGGGTATATTTCCCATGTTCATGCAATTAAACCAAATTAAACCACATCACAGTATGTTGCTCAGGTGTCAAAATTTCCAAAGACATTGCAAATATATGCTAGTGCATAAATACATGTCATTTCATTCACTTCCCTTTGTGCCTCATTTGGTTAATTGTACAAGATCAAAACACAAACTGGTTTTTACTCAGGACAAAACCTACAGCTTTTGTACAGCAGAGCTAGCTGCAGTCCAGCTAGCTGTCTGCAAAAATTCAGAACACATTTTTTTATTTATTGATACTTTCCATTCCACTAGGAAATTAAGAGATTATCATGCATATATAGAGAAAGCCATAATTAATCATTTAAGAGTAAGGAAATTTATTTCATTCTACTTGATATCTAGACTGATTGCAATTGACAAACCTACAGCAATTTGCCTTAAATAACTAAAACTAAAAGCTAACTCACCATTCGTAAAAATACATACATATCTATAAAACACGATTATTCTATATTACAATATGGTGACCATTGTTAAAGACAAAAAGTTGCAGTAAGAACCATAATCTGCAAGTTAGAGGTAATACTGCCTCACCAAATTGAATGCGATGCATGCATAATGCGAATTGTGATGCATGCGTAATCAATTAAATCAAGTTTATTTTCAACATTTGTACAATGGCTTCCATGGCAAAAAGCTGTAGACACAGCTTGATTAGACCAGGTCACCATTCTGGCATAAGTGATATTACATATACACAGCATAACATATTAAAAAAATGGCACAAATGCAAGTCAGAAATACTAAAACTATTACAAGTACATGCACTATGTTCCAACTTGTTTATGCTACAAAAAGTCAAGTATAGAACTGCTCTACTAACAAAATGAATGTAAAGTGCTATGCACTGAGAGCCAGGAAAAAAGGTACACAGTATAAAACATACGTACACACCCTGCAAATTCAGTAACAATTTCTGTAACAGATATCTCAAGCAATGCTTAGTGAGTTACGTAACTGGAGCCAAGGAAACACATCTTATTCAGAAGAAATGGTACACTGTATATCAATGCTTTGCAAAGTTATTTTGTGCATACGGTCACGGCATAAAAGATTCCTCAGATGACCTGATCCAATGTGTGTGACTTTGCGATGTAAGAGCCCACACTATCTTTAGGAACAAGTGCGTGAAAAAAGGAGCAGGTTTAATAGACAGTAATCATAAATCTAGTGTGTACCAAGTAACAAATTTCGCTGACAGTTCATGAGTTAAATGACAGAATGACACATCAGCAATGTAGTCGACAGCATTTTTCCCAAGCCTAATTAGGCTTTTAGAATGCTAAAAAGGTATCACTTAAGTAGTACCTTTTTAGCATTCATGGCCTATATTAACGTGCAGTAGTTAATGCTGCAGCAAAAGAGGGAGTGAAAAACTTGGTTTAATGTTTACTGAAAAAAAAAATGCATTGAGATCGATGTGATAAGCCACCTGCACAAGATAACTTTTCTGTCAATTGCTGAATATATGCATTCCAAATGCATCCAAAATATGCATCCCAAATATATGCATCAAAAAGTGTACAGTTAAACCTCGATATAATGAAGTCGATAAAATCGGCATTGAATTCGTTACACTGAAATTTCGTTACGTCGAAATTAGGCTCATAACATTCAAATAAAATTCTCAAATGGTGTTGCTGGTGTGAAGCACACACGAAAGAACTTTTATTTGTGGGTAAAGTAGTCCGTCACTTTCTTTTGAGTCTTATTTGCATTCAACAACGGCATTACGCACCGTTCATAGGCCTACAATGACCGCATAGCCTCTTCCTCTCCTGTAGAGCCCGCGAAGCGCCTCAGTACGTCAATCGCATCGACTACTTCACGGGAGGTGGGGAAGTCACCACACTCGTCCTGATTGTCCGTTTCGTCGTCACTCTCACCTTGCAATTCCCAAACCACATCGTTCAGGATCGATTCCATTGTCACCTCTTCTGTCGCGAGGACACATGAATCACCAAGAACGAAATCGTCGATCTCGACGCCCTCCAGCACAGCACCACCGCTGCGAAGGTGCTCCCAAGACTCCTGAAGTGCCTTCGCTTCTGTTGTTTCAAGCGTGGACAAACCACCTTCAGGTAGAGCTGCTGCGGAAGCGTCTGCTCCAAGGCCTGCTTTTTGAAAACAATTTTCAATGATTTTCTTTGGCATTACTTTCCAGGATGCGGACGGCATCTCGAGCGCTTGAAACAAATCAACTTTTGTTGACCGTTCCAGCCGAATGTTGAGGAGCAGCTTGTCAACTAATCTTCGGCAATAAGCACATTTTAAACTGTTAATTATGCCCTGATCGAGCGGTTGGATGAGTGATGTGCAATTGTGTGGGAGAAACTGCAGTTCCATATGTGCAAGCTCCAAGTCAACATGATGCGCGGAGCAGTTGTCGAGAATGAGGCACACGTGGCGTCCGGATTCTTTCATGTCCTCTTCAAGATCTTGCAGCCAACTGCAGAAAATACTGCGGGTCATCCATGCTTTTTTGTTTGATGTATAGGCCATCTCGAGTTGTCGCAAATCCTTAAAGCAGTTTGGTTTTTTGCTGCGCCCGATAACAAGCGGCAAACGCTTGTCACTTTCATTCATGTTGGCGCACAGGACTGTGATCCGTAGCTTGCTATGCTTGCCGCCGTGGTAACGATCACCTTTCAAAGCCAGTGCGCTATTAGGCAGCATCTGGTAGAACAGTGCCGTCTCGTCGGTGTTATATATGTCTGCCGGATCGTAGCGCTTCTGGCACTGCGTTCGTAATCTAGGCAGCAGATTCTTGCATCAACTGATGACGACTCACCGCTCAAGCTTTTGCCAACAATCAAGTGTCGAGCCTTAAACCTATGCAGCCAGCCGCTGCTGGCCTGGAAGTCATCGCGACCAAGCAGGCATGTGAAATCCTTTGCTTTTTGTTGTAGAACCGCACCACCGATGGGAATGTTTTGCGCCCGGGTTGACATGAACCACTTGAAAACGCCTTTATCCATGTCTTCATAGGTTGCTGCCTTCAACCTTTTCCACTGGCTGCTTGCCCCCTTTTTTTAAGGAGTCGATGATGGATTCCTAGCTCAAAATCATGGAGTGAACTTTGCGGCGACATCTTTCTTCTTTTCGCCCTTCGCGACGGCATCCAGTATGCTGGCCTTCACTTCTCGAGAGAGCACTTTTTGTTTGCCACTCATGCTGCTGGAACGGAGCCGCAAGACAAGCGTCGCGACTACGACGACGATGAGGGACAGCAGTCACCAGTCACGCGACAATGTGACGACAAACAAATGCACACACGCTGCACGCCGACATGAGCTGCGCAAAAAATAGGCATAAACTGGGTAGGAAGCCTGCATGCTGCGCTGCGGCGCCTAGACTGGGCCGATGCTCGTGCCGTCTAGTGAAGCTGCTCAACACCATGTTTGCGTCTCCTGCGTAGTACATCAGATGGCACAGCGTATGCCATGTTTTATCATCATCATCACACTTTTAGGCGCGCTCGGCTCTGCTGCGCCGCCAGGTGAAGGTCAACCCACCTTGGCCACACTGCGCTTTGATCGGCGCAGCTCTCAACCACTCAGGATCGTGGTACTTCTTTGTTCAGGCATTGAGTCAACTAAATTTCGTTACATTGAAAGTTCGGCGAAATTTACTTGGTTATAGGGGGGCTAAAAATACATTGTGTTCCATGCGCCCAAAGTTATCGAAACTGAACTACTACATTACATCAGGGATTTCGTGAAATCGAAGTTCATTACATCGAGGTTGTACTGTAATAAAACCACCTCTAGAGCCTTGTGCTATTTTATATCGAGCAGAAAGGTGCCCAAGCTCAGGCCATCATTCAAACTTACTAGCCTGCTTTTTGAAGCAAACATTATTTCTGATTTCTTAGAGTTTATTCCACTCGTTGTGCTTAAATGTGCAAGCAAGTTGCAGAAGATGCCTATCATTGGCACTATGCAACACGTAGAAAGCTATATCTGATCTGAAAAACAAGCCAGTTAGTTTACAAAACGAATATGGTATGCCTGTCAATACTTTCGTCATTTACAAAGATGTTAGACATAAAAAGGTCCTAAGCTCCCTCAAAGAATGTCGCATGGTATTTCTGGAAATGACAAACTACTACACTATCAATTACTTTACTGCATGCGCCTTGCAAGATACAATTTTAAGAGCCAGTGATATGCAACCCAACACCATGCTGATGTAGCCATTCAAGGAGAACCATATGATTGTCAAATGCTTTACTATAGTCTACAAGCACTTTAGGTATCAGTTTGTGTGCCTCTATATCTTTATTTCTTTTTCTGTCAGAAAAGCAAACTGTACTGCATCCATTTCTGAACCAGTGTTCACATTCTAAAATGAATTTGTGATCATGAAAAAAGCAGTCGATTCAGGAAAAATGACTTTTTTTAAGGCCCTTTGAAAAACTGGGTGAACTGATATTGGTCGGTAGTTCTCAGCATCATTTTTGTTATCACTTTCGTATAACACACTTTTGCATATTTCATGCTGAAGGGGAAACAAACTGTCTGCAATGCAAGGCTATCAAGAACATATTTGATGGGTGGAACCTGGATATTATTTATGTTAGTATCTTTACTGCTTTAATCATTAGTCATTGTTGTCAGTGTTAGTCAATGTACTTATGTATTATATGTTAAAATTACCTGCTCGAGCCTTTAGTAACAAGTTCACTGTGCACAGCCATATGAAACTAATAGGAGGCCCAGCCATACAAGGACTGAGTGCATCAATTACACTCTTCCACATTCAATGAGGATATATTGACACAGCTTGAAGCAGCTGTGGAAATATTGCACCTTAGCTTTCCTCAACTCTGATGTGAGTTGGTTGTGTAGTTTCTTGAACTGTTAGTGGCAACAAAGTGAAAACCTTATTTTTCTTTCATTTACCTGTTAAATGCCGATTCAAGGTTTTCTTATTTATCTTTGTGGCATACCAAATTTAATTTCCCAGCGTGCATTCTAATGCTGAGGAAGTATCACCATAAATCTAGCATGTGCATATTGTACAGTATTTTCTGGAAAGCCCAACTTTAGTCACTGCTAATAATTTGATCCCTAAATTAATCCAGACTTTATTCTTTGCAGTTATTCTTTGAAAAATGAACTTAGAACGAGAATGTTTGTTGTGAGCAGCTACGTCTAAATTGCCTCTCCTCTATTTTACAATGCAAGTCAGATACTGACAATTGACAGTTCAACCGACTACCCTATCCTCCTCTCATATTTCCTCATCTAGGCTTCATGCCTACTCAACATCTGTGAGTACCACTAGAACAGTGCCAAAGTGGACAAACTGAAACAGCAGCCAGCAGACACAAGCTTGGCAGCAAGCAGCCTCAGAGACTGTTAACTGAAGGAGCGAAGCACACACATCACCAACTAGTTGGACTAAAGCATACAAACACTTGCACTGCAAAGCGAGCAATGTGCCTGGCATTGAAAATAAAGGCATTGGTCTGATTAATCCATGAAAAAGAGACAGTGATCACTCAGGCTGGCTATGGATTCTAGTGTGTTACCATGAGTAATGGTTACATCCAAAGCAGATTAAGTAGTTCACATGGCACGCTGGTGTTTTTATCAAATTTTGAAAACTGCGATTTGTCATTTCTTTTTCAGTGCAATAGAAGAGGCATTGCTTGAAATTTCAATAATGTTAAAATCTCCATCAGGAACCAGTTGCAACTGTTCAAACGATGCATATTCAAATAAGTTATCCAAAACGAAAAGTATCACCTGAAGGAGGTTGATATCTGACAGTGAAAAAAGAATTCTCTTGCTGTACACAAAGTTATTCATAATCTCTGGTTGGTGAGGGTAAATTGGGGCACTTTGTCACTTGACGAACTATCGTAAAAGTACACGCCAATACCTAAACCATGCATATACTGGTTTGATCACTCGAAGAAACATTATAACCAGTCAACCACACTCATAGTTGAATGCATTGCAGGAAGTTTCAGTCACCTTAACGTCATGTCAAAACAAAAACAGATCAAGTAAAAGAACAAATTCAAAATGTTTTTGCTGCAGAACAGGTGTTAAAATAAATAACAGAGACTATTTTGCAGCTGCAGGTCTAACAAACTGTTGAGATTAGATCTTAGTGGGATTTCACTTGCTTAGATTTGCAAAAGCATACACAGAATGTGAACTACTATGCCATCAACAGATGTGCCAAGATTTTGCCATTATGTGTCCACACAAACCACCAGTGATGAGTTTTCTTACATTCAATGGCTATAATAGCAGTTTTTCAGGCTCAGACACAAGTGCTCGTTGGTGAACATCAGAGGGAGCTACCTGCCTCCACCCAAATAATGCCCAAAGCAGAACATGTAATGGCACTAGAATGAAAAAAGTGACAAAGCCTGACAGCAATAAATATACAAAAGCTAGTGAGCAGCTCACACTGGAAAAAAAATATATCCAACTATGACACAAAATATGACCACTGATCCAAACAAGGAGGTGGGGGTGGGGGCAGAGCCAGGAGAATCAAAATGGACCATATTTCCCAGGCATACCAGCTTACTAAGAACCCTCAAGAGGAACCTGTAATAGTTGTGTCTTGCCAGTACTAAAACAATGAAGACTCTGCAGCAGGTTGTAGAAGGAAAAATGTTGAGTTTAATGCTAAGACATCAGAAAGCAGAATGGGCTATGAAACAAATAAGAGTTGAGAATATCTTAAATGAAACCAAAAGTAAGAATTGCATGGGCAGGGCACGTAGTGCAAAGGAAAACTTCCAAAGAAAGGTAACCTTAGTAGGCAGGATAAGATTAAGAACTGTTTGCGGTAATAGGGTGGCAGCAGATGACACAGGATAGGATCAAATGAAAATCACTGGCAGAAGCTTTAGTTTTACAGGAGACAAAATTGGGCTCACAGAAAGCATATAGCACAGTAACAACAGAGGAGAGGCAAGGACAGCACAAGTCCTTGTCCTTCCCTTGCCTCATCCTCTACTGTTACTGTGCTATGCTTTCTGAGCGCCGAACAAACACAACCAAACATATTCTCTTCTGACATTGGTCTCATGAAAACTTATTTAGTCCCGCTTGATAAGGTTCGGCAGCATACACATGTAGTTTGTGCCCTCATCAGCAAAATCAATGAGCAAACAGGGCATTGAAATACTAGCTGGTTTGAGAATTGCACAGGTAGTGAGTGGTGAGAAAAAGCACCGTTTAATGTGTAATGGAAAGCTACTAGCTCGATCAAAGTCTTCAGGGAGACACAGCCTCTGACACAGTAGTAGTACTCTGCTAGGTGCCTCAGCATCTGCACCAGAAGCAACCAGTATAGGAAACCAAAGCTGAAGTTTGCTCCGCGACGCCAGCGCTCGGTTTCTAGCGGAGCGGAGAGGAACTACAAAACCCTACGTGCATCTGCGCCCGCGCTGCGCACGGCTGTCTCCGGAGTCTGCGCAGCCCGCTCGCGCGGGAGCGCGTGCTACAGGCAGCCATACGTGAACGCAGAGCAGAAGGAGAGTGAGGACGAGGGGGGATGGTCGCGCGTCTGCGCACTCAAAGCCTGTGCTCTTTGCCAGTGGGGTTTCTTATTTTTGCTTTTTTCTGTGCCCCGGCTGACATGAGCCTTGTATACATGAGCCCGACGCAAGCGGGTCGGGTAGGGGGGAGCCGGTTGTCGAGCTGAGCCAGCCCGACCCGTCCGGGTTTACATGAGCTCGTTTCTGTCGGGCAAATATCGCTGCTACACCGTGCGTCGAGCAAGAGAACCAGGCGCAGGCAGGAGAGGAGGAAAAGGAGGAATGCTCAGACGAACAGCTCACGGTCCCGTCCCCGACCAGCAAGGAGGCAAGAGAGGAGGTGCCTGCCCGACGCGTCAGAGTATACATGCCCCTCGCCCATCGGGTAGGGTCGAGCCAACCCACCCCCTGCAGTCGGGCTGGCGGGACCCGACCCGACGGTCCTTTAGCTCGACCCCCTAGCGTATACATGAGCCCGATAGCCGGTTTTTAGCCCGACAGGCCTCCCCGACCCGACTTTGTCGGTCTCATGTAAACCCCCTGATAGAGGCTGGCTGGAGGCACGTTTTTTTATCGGTGCTTTCGAAAGTGAGATATTATGATTAATTGATCGCCGCGGACTTGTTTTCAAAGAGTGCTTGGCGGCAGGCTCAGACATAAAAAAAAACGAAAAAAAAAAACGAATGCGAATTCGCTACTCGAAGGCAGAGGCAAGCGACAGGTATTTTGAAGGACTTGAGGCGGCACCTCTTGATGTCTCTGTCCATGTTGTTCAGAGAATGAAGGGTCCAGACTTCTCGTTGAGCATTGATACCCGTGTACACAGCGACGAGTACTCCGGGCGCTGGTTGGGGAGCTTCCTTTCTATTTGTGACTGCTCACTTGAAAGGGGCCTATTTAACTCTTTGGGGACAGACGTTTTAGGCGATGCTACCGGCGCCGTGGAGCCTGTTTTCGGCGCGTTTAGGACGCGTTCCCTACAAAGGCACAAAGCATGCCGCCTTACCCTTTGGTTCCTACTGACAGCAGTCAGGGGGAGTTCGCTGCTGCGGCGCTGCCATCCGAAATCAATGACCTATCTACCTATAATGATGAGGGGTTTCTTAACGACCTGAGTCACTGACGAGAAGTCGAGGTATGTCATTTTTGCGGCAGTTTCCTCTCTGCACGAGACGAAGAGCCAGGAAATGCCCGACGACTTTCCATGCAGGCGGGGACATCTCTCCAAGTAAACCTTTGTCTTCTTAATTCCGCAGCTACGCTGTGCAATTCCTAGTTCAGTTATCTTCTCTAGCAAATTCGCAGTTTTGAGCTCCCAAAGCAGGATTGCATGAGGACAGAACGATTGACGTATGTGTTTTTCCTTTATAAGCGCTAAGTGATGGCATTATTGACGTATATCAGTTTCTTGAGGCCGACTTGGTTCCGCGATGGCTGCTGCGGCACCGCCAGTTACAAACAGAGGTGCGAGATACGAGCGGTACGAGATACTTAAAAAAAAAAAAACCTGACAACCATCCGTTACCGTTTCAACAGGAGTTTTGCGAAAAAGCGCGCCGTCACTTTTTCATTCCAGTTCTTTTCTTTTTTTTTTCCTCCACGTTTGTTGGAGCGCGACGGCGGCCAGAACGCGGCCGGAGGAGGAGAGAAACAACCGAGGGCGCGCGCGCAAACAGGTGCTGAAAAGCAGCGCGAAGCAGACGACAGCATGCTTTTCGATGCAGCGGGGAGCAGACGACGCAGCCGCGCTGCACGGAGGTTTTGACGGGGTCTCCATGGAGGGCGCTGATGCACAGAGAGAGGTCATTTTGTTATCACGAGGATTTCATGAAGACCGTGACGAATGAGCGGTGGTCGCTTTCCTACACTTCAAGATTTGCATTGTCGTGAAGCGTCTATGTAAGTAATCATGAATTAATAAAGCCTGGTTTCTATGCAGCACAGCTTCACTCATTTATGCTCTTAGTGAAATCCCTCAAGCCATGTGATTCTATCCATGTGCTTGCCGAATTCACTTGAAGGCCAATTGTTCACAAACGTGCCCGAAGAAATAAGCCCCAGAATGCATTTACATGAAGCGCGACGAAAGACTAGGCTAACGACGATGGAGGCAGAACGATGCTATGATAAGGTGGTTAAAGATGCCGTAACATTTCAGTTAACATAAAACTTGACAGTACAAATCCATGTCAAGTAAAGTTGGCTGAACAGTTACGGTGCCCATTTTTCTGCCTTATCCGAGCATCGTTCTGCCTCCGTCGTTGTTGGCCTTGTTTTTCGTTCATAAATAAAAAGACAATCAAACTCCCCGCCAAAAGTACGTCACTGAAGTCACAAGCAAGTCACGTGTTTGTTTTGCCACAGTTCGCAGGGGGCGCCGGGAAACTAAAGCCTCGCTCGGAGTAAAACATGCAGGCTCTTATGGGAGTTACGCTACCATACTAATTCTACCATGGCGTCTCGCCTGAGAAACACATGCGTCGAGGAAGCAAGGTCTGGACGCACAAAGACTTGATGGGCAGATGAGCGAGGTGGCACTGGGCATAGATGCTGAAGACAGTCTTGTAGGCGATGAAGGTATTGTAGGGCCTGCGACGAGGGAGCCGAAGGTACGAACAGGTCTCCTGGAAGCCGCAGGGATGTACCGAATACGACTTCGGCCGCTGAACAGCCAAGGTCACGACGCAGGACGGCACGTAGGCCTAGGAGCACCATAGGGAGGTGGTCGAACTAGTGCTCGCGATCCAGGCGCGAAGTGAGGGCAGCCTTGAGCTGGCGATGAAGCCGCTCGACTATGCCGTTGGCACGAGAATGGTATGATGGGGTGCGGCAGTGTTTAGTGCCGAGTAGGCATGTGAGCAAAGTGAAGAGTGCACATTCGAACTGACGGCCGCGATCTGTGGTAACAATGCCGGGGCAGCCGAAGCGGGAGACCCACGCTGAAACGAAAGCTGTGGCAACTGTTTGCGCAGTAATGTCCGGAATTGGCACGGCTTTGGGCCAACAGGTGAAGCAGTTAACCATCGTCAGAATATACTTGTAGCCCTAAGAGGGGGGAAGTGGTCCAACCAGGTCAAGATGATATGGTCAAAGCACGATCCAGGCAGCAGGAAAGATTGAAGGGGAGTTTTGGTATGACGCGTCACTTTGGCAGACTGGCAAGCAAGGCACGAGCGGGCCCACTGGCGAACGTCGGTGTTAATGTTCGGCCCCACGTACCGCTGGGTAACGAGGTGCTGCGTGGCTCGAATGCTAGGATGGCAGATGTCGTGGAGGGAATAGAAAATGGCACGACGAAAGGCCTCTGGGATGAACGATTGCGGTAGAGCCGATGATATTTCCGCACCAGAGCGATCCGGGTACAAACGGATGAGGCACGAGCTGCAGACGGAGGACTCGGGGGTGGGCACGCAAAGCTTGCAGCTCAGGGTCTTCAAGCTGTGACCGGGCCAGAGATTGCCAGTCCATAGCAGGTGAAGACACGCTGATGGTGGTAATGCGTGAAAGTGCATCAGCTGTTTCATTGTCGGTGCCTTTGATATGTCAAATATCAGTTGTGAACTCCAATATGTAGGCCAGCTGACGAAGTTCACGGGCGACATACTTCGAAGAGTTCGTACGGAACACATACAACAGAGACGTATGGTCCGTGAGAACGTAAAATGGCTGGCCCTCCAAGAAGTGGCGATAGTGCTGGATGGTGGAGTACATGGCAAGCAGCTCACGGCCAAATACGCTGTAGTGAGTCTAGGGAGGCTGGAGCTTTCGAGAAAAGAAACCCAGTGGGTGCCACTCGGAGTCGATCTGCTGTTGGAGAACCACACCAATGGCTAAGCTAGAAGCATCCACCATAATGCAAGTGGGCGCAGAAGTCCTAGGGTGGATGAGGACGACTGAATTGGTGAGGGCTTGTTTTCCAGCCGTGAAAGCGGCCTGAGCTTCGGGAGACCGGGAAATCGCAGAGGATGAGGACTTGGTGGTGCGGAGGTCAGTCAGTCCTTAAAAGCCTGGACGTGAGAAGGCAATGGACAAATTCCCAGTGCCGAGATGTGGTGGCCCAAGAACTCGAGTTCAGAAGAGCCGAAAACACATTTCCGGGCATTGACGACCAAACAAAACTCTTGGAGGCGTTGGAAGAGTTCCCGCAGGTGACGCTCATGATCCTGTAGAGAACGACTCGCGACGAGGATGTTGTTGATGTAGGCAAATACCGCCGAGAGTCCACGTGTCACTTCAGCAATGAATCTTTGGAAAGTTTGAGCTTCGTTGCGTAGTCCAAATAGCATGCGCACATACTTAAACAGTCCGAAGGGTGTAGTGATGGCCGTCTTCGGAATATCGACCGGCTCAACAATGATTTGGTGGTACGCCTTGACAAGGTCCACTTTACTAAAGATCTTGCAGCTTTCCAGATGTCCAGTGAAGTCGGATGTATGAAAGGGGATAGCTGTCGTGGACCGTGTGAGCGTCGAGAGCCTGGCAGTTGCCGCACAGACGCCAGTCACCCGGTTCTTTCTTGGGCACCAGATGGAGTGGTGAGGCCCAAGCGCTGGATGAAGGGCGAAAAATACCCAGCTAGAGCATGTGGTCGAATTCCCATTTTGCAATAGCCAGATGCTTACCGAAGAGGCGGCACGGACGAGCTGTGACAGGTGGACCACACGTGACAATGTGGTGGGTTATACCATGCTTGGGTGGCTGATGGAGATTACAAGGCCTCGTAACCTCGGGAAAGTCTGCAAGGACTTGGGCGTACGGGCATGACGGAATCAGAGTTCGGAGGCCAGTGGAAGCGACAGCCGATATAACGAGAGTGATGGAAAGGCACGTATTGCTGTTGATGAGACGATGGCGATGCATGCTGACGTCCAGATCAAAATGCGTCAGGAAGTCGGATCTGAGGATGGGTTGATGTACATCAGCGACGATGAAGACCCATCGAAACGTGCATCGCAGGCCAATGTCCAAAGTGAGGGATCAAAGACCATACGTTGCGATGGAGGTTAAGTTGGTCGCACGGAGAATAGGTCCACGCGACTTGGAAGCACGGTCGGCCTTGAAGGACGGCAGTACGCTGACTTCGGCACCAGTGTCGACGAGGAAGCGCAGGCCAGAAATGAGATCCATGAAGACGAAAAGGCGGCCAGGTTGAAGAGCGAGGTCACACGCCGCCGTTAGTGATCTCGCTCCGCGTTTCCCGACCAGTTGCATGGTGGAGTGCACTGGCGGGCGCGGTGCTGGAAAGTTCGGTGATACCAGCAGAGACGCGGACTGCGAGGACTGAACGAGTGCGAACCGCTCGGCAAAGACGAACGGCAGCGAAGTTTCGAGAAGAAACCATGCTGGGCATGAGAGGACGTTCGAAGGGCATCGATAGAAGCGGCCATCTGATCGATCCGGGCCTCTAGCGTGAAATGACGGAGAAGAGAAGAGAAAGCAGCGACGAAAGAAGTCGCGTCGTGGACTCGATCAACGAGCTGGGCGAGGCGGTCAAGGGTCAAGTCCCCCGCAGCAGCCAAAATGAGGCAGGTGGACTGCGGAAAGCATTGAAGGAAGAGCTGCCTCAACAGTGCTCCATTCGAGTCGGCGTTGCTTTCGCTCAGGAGCTGCCCCATGCTAGTGAGTAGCTGGGAGGGGCTGCGGTCTCCAAGCTCTTCGTAGATGAGCAGCTGCTGGAGGCGCACACTCTCGGACGCCGTGGTGCGGTCCAGAAGGCCCTGCTTTAGTCGCTGGTACGGGGCATCGCCCAAGGGTCCAACCATAATGTCCGCCACCTCTTGAGCCACTTCAGGAGGCAGGTTGGAAAGGAAATGATGAAACCGAGATGCCTCCAAGGTGATGTGGTGCAGATGGAAAATGGCTTCTATTTGGGCGAACCAGATCTGCGGACACTTTGGCCAGAATGTTGGTAGGCGGAGCTGGAGAGCCGCAACGTCCCGTTGGCGCAAGGTAGCATCAGGCGGAAGGTCGCCTGAGGGCGGTAGGTTGCTGGGGTCTGTCATTTTTTAGGCCGGAGTCACCACTGTTGCAAATTTGTAGGGTCGCAGCGGAGCACCAGAGCAAGATGACCAGCGTGGCAGGCTTCTCATTCTGAACAGCCACTGCAGTGCTTGCGCTCCGAGCATGCGCTGTAGACCTTTATTTTCTTGTAACACGGGCTGGTAATGCTGATCTCAGCGCCTCCACTTTAGAGCGTCGGCGGGCGTATAGGATCACACTAGGATGGGAGCTTAGGGAGTGCAGTCCCATTTGCACCGTTTATATTTGTTTCATTTTTTTTTTCGAAGGAAAATGTAGGGTTTATTGAGGCTTGTGTAGGTAAAAGTTTTGGGGAAGGAAGAAACAGCAGGGGGGGGAGGGGTGTTTGAACATTCGCTCCCGCTAACCCATGTACACCATACGGGCCACCTCGACCATGCAGTTTATCAGAGCTGGATGTTGTTTACTCCAAAACAAATGAAATGAAATTTTACTTCCATATAATACCTGCACAAGCTTGACTTTACAAAATGACCACATCTATATCATGCCTCTTGATGTTAATTCAGCGACATTCAAAACCCGTTCATCGGATACTCAGCCAATCTGTTTTCAGGTAGTACTGGTGGTTGCCGTACTGGAAAAAGTTTGTGAGCATGTTATAGACACAGCAGTTCTATTTTTCCTGCTTTGCATGATATTTGAAATGTCACTACAAGTTTCATGCATGATGAACAGAATATTCATGTGAAATAAAACAGTCAGTTTGCATGGCCTGTGTGGCTTGGCTATCTTTTAATCATGTTCATTCTGATTACACAAGGGGCACAGCACACATAATAAGTAATATCATGTAGCCCCCTTCACTTAAGTTGTTCTTGGAGTATTGCCCCTCATGACAGTATATAAGCTAGGTTTGTGCAAATGCTAAGCATATTCATACACTGAGTGTGAAATAATATTAATGCCATAACCACTTTCATTTTGTATAGTTATTTATTGACCAGGAGCAATTATGATAAGCATCTGTTCCTATTAATTATTTTACTCTAGGTCCTTGAAGGTCTTGTGAACCAGTCGAAAAAAACTACAGAACCTTGTCAAAAATACGACAAAATATTCTGTAGTTCTGTCGTAACCATCAGATTTTTCTGTAGTGCTGTAGTATTTTTCTGTAGTTCTGTAGTTTTTCTGTAGTATAATTCTGTTGTCTGTAGTTTCTGTAGTACTTTTCTGTAGTAACTACAGAATTTTCTGATGTTACTACAGAATGTTCTGTTGTCACAACAGGTTTTCCGTCAAAAACGCACAGAAATTCTGTCGTAACGTCAGAAAATTTTCTGTAGTTTTTTCCGACTGGGAATAGATCAGTGCATTGTGTTCAACAGTAGCTATGACAGAGTCAGCAGGAATTATAGACACAGACAGAAGCACAGAATTATACAGGCTAATGTCTTGCCCTGCTGACTCGGCATCTTTACTGAAGGGAAATATGGACAAGAGCATCTGAGAAAAGCCAAGCACACAAAGTTGCAGCCACTATAGCCTTAACTAGTCTCAATGAAGTTAAAATTTAAACCACTCCAATATATAACAGAAACACTAGTGTATTAATTTTACATCCAGGCCTGCAGGACGCATCACAGAAAAAACAGCACCAACACAGAAAAAGATTTGGATCAGGTTAAAAAGTATTTCATTAAATGAGTGCAGACACCAAATTAGGGTCTCATGTTTTCTTCGTTTAGTGATGTTTAGGCCATTAGTATAAATAGGTCACTACATGGTACTCATTTATGAACACTAAAGAAATGAAAAGGTTCTGTCATGCTGTTTCATCTTTAACAGCACATTACTGTAGCATCAAAGGTCATGACAGCTTATATGAGACACAGAATAGCCACAATATAATCAATGCTTCATTTGTTGCCTTCAAACTCTTGAAGCAAGCTTGTTTCAACTTTGCAGTGAATTAAAAGATGTAGTGATTAATCACACTTCCTTCGTGTCTTTGCAACCTATACTGACTTCTGACATTCCAGCCATTGTTCAGTTGTAGAAACTGAAATGGCAGAAAGAATAAATGCAATTATATATTACTTAGTTGTTGCACATGAATACCACTATGGTGACCTATGCTGCCTTATGCATCTTAATAGAGAAGAAAACATAAAACTAAATATCTGATCGCTTTGCTCCTTTAAGTGTGGGACACTTCAAATAAAAGGAAATATGCTACAGGAGGCTAAATCTAGATGGTGGTTTGAGCACAAGGACCAAATGCAATAACCTGAACTTTTAAACTGAAAACAAAAAATAGAAAGAAAAATAGCATCAAGCAAAGCAAACACAAGCTCAACAACAAAGATATTCAAGGCACTTTTGTAAAGCAAACTAGAAAGAAAAATAGCATCAAGCAAAGCAAACACAGGCTCAACAACAAAGATATTCAAGGCACTTTTGTAAAGCAATTAAAAGAAGTTAGCATGTAATTAGACAAGTGCAAAAGTGGTGGCAGTTAACTATCAGCATTTTTCTTTTTTTGATGCAAACACAGCGTCTGGTCAAAATTGCTTCTTGAGCTGTTGAAGGCAGCTAGGAAATTATCCACTTTTGTGGTAAGGACTTTATGCCAGACAGCTGGCATGTATTGCACTATATTCTAGTACACTGTAATTGCATCAAAAATGAGGAGCTATTCCAATCGCTAGAAGTGGCGGCCAATAGCCGCCAGATTAGTTGGCCTTTACTTTTTAGTACTAAGCACACATGGCACTTTCTACATAGAAGCAGTAAAGTGGCACAGAGCACAGTCCCTTTGACAGAAATATTTGAAATGGCGAGAGACATACTTCACTCCAGGGAAAATAAAAGCAAGTAAGAAAGAATGCCCTATCTGTGCCGACTATGGTAAAGCGGACTTCTGAAGGACGCCGATTGTAACTCGAGGCAAACATAATAATAATGAGCTTATCTTGCTGCTCTGCTATTGTACTGCGGATCCTGCTCAAGGATGGGTAAAAAAAAGTGTGAATGAAGCCTGCAGTCTGAGAGAAAGCTCGCACGAATTACTCACTGTCCCAGATCACTCGTTGAAATCGGCTTAGATATTTTTTATTCGAGAAGTTTGCCATCAGGTATAGTGAAAAGGGAGCGGGGTACAGTGACTAAATACTGCACATTTTTAAGCCACTGATGCACCTCAGTGAATCGATAACCAAGCTGGTGACACCACCGCCAATTTTTTTCCGCATAGGGAAAGAACAGTGTTCAAGAAACTTATCATTGATGTTCTCGATGTAGTATCCAAATACTTTGCGGAGTCCTGAGACTGGACAGTACAACGCGCACAAGCTTGCAGCCACAGCGATGGAAGAAACATGCAGAAAAAAAAAAAGAAAAACGCCTGAAAGGTCGCAAAAACACTGCGGCCATCGCGCCAATAATGATGTCCATAGGAGATAACCTGACAGGTGTTGCTAAAGTTTATAGCATGATACAAATTAAAAAAAAAAAGCAGTTGATAACTGTGGGTCGTGGAACGCGACGCGTATACTAATCCACTGAACAGAAAACGAAGTCAGTTTATGAAATTTGAGCATACCAAAGAAGGCAAATCCACGAAGTAGTTAAGCTTGTAATCTGGTCAGATGCTAAGCTTTTTATTTAGGCAACCAGAAGAGCTTTAACAGCGGCCTACTTTCAGTCACGGAGAAATTGAGTGTGGTGCTTATGCGTAAGTTGTGTCTCCTTATATGGTTCTGGTTTCAAAATGTGGTCATTTTCAGATTGACCTGTAAATGCATCTGCATGTATAACATAAACGCAATATGCAATTGGTCTCGAGATCGAGCAGAGTTGCCACCTTGCGGCTCAGCGGCGAAACTTACTCAGTGTGGATGCGTTTTCGCGTCGCGTTCCAGCCCGCAGTGATTTCAGCGCGCATGCGGCGTGTACAGGAGTTTTTGTTTGTTTCGCGGTTCCTGTGAGCTTTTGCTTACCTATATGTCTCTTGCAAAATAAATATGAACAGTCTATAACCCTAAGCTTCATAAAAAAATATACTTGTCCGTATCGAGCATGTCATGCTTGGATAAGGACATCATCCATCGCGGTCTTCGGCGCTTGAGATCCTTTGACATGCAATGTCTCAAACGAAGTGGTACTGACGTTACCGCCATGTCAAAGCAGAACAGGTCGCCGCCGTCAATAAAAGTTATTGCAAACGCTCAGAAATCGCATATTTCTGTTTCTGTTTGGAATACCGCAGCTACTAAAACATATGCCACCGCAGACTGCTGCATATGCAGAATGCAGTTTGAACAGACCACTCTATGCCTACTATGCCTTCTGTATCCACGATAGAGTTGTGTGAGTATTTTTTTTTTTTTTTTGCTTTTAAACCCCTGTCGCGGTGTCTCAATGGTAAGGGCGCTCGACTGCTGATTTCGAGAACGGGGAATTCAATCCCAATCATTTCGAAAGGCGCTCCTCTGCTGTGGGATTTAACTGCACAATAAACAATCCCACGTGGTAAATGTGATGTTATTAATGAAAAAAAAAAACGACACCAAAACCAGCCTTTGCAATCATCGTTCATAGCCGATGCCACTTTCATGCGTTAAACCCGGGCCAATGTGAATTTCTTTTCTTTTCTTTTTTTTTTTGAAGGCTTCAGTGCATCCGTAAAAGGTTTAGAGAGCACATTTTGCTTTAGAGAAATGCTCGAATGTTTGGTAAACATATTCCCTGCACCTAATTGTTATTCTAAATATTACATAATACACCTAGATCAATGTACTTTACTGGTAGCATATTATAATCATTATAATCCTTTTTCGTCCAAGTGCTGTCTTCCGACAAAACTCGTCATTTCTGACAAGGGGAGTAAAACAGCTTCATGCGGGCTTAAATATCAGTGTTTAGTTCGGGAATAAATACATTTTTATAGTCACATGATAAGATGACCTCCATTTCTTTCGGAATAGTTTTATATCCGGCATCTGTTTTGGAAGCAACCTTAATATTTTACTTCGCATAAGATTTAGTCACTGCTAAATAATTAGTGACAAAGAAATTTTCTGCCTGCAAAATTGCTTCTCAGAACATGACAGTGCCCATGCGCAGTTTATAACAATGTCTTCGCAGCGAGTAATTCGTAGCTTGCACTTTAACGTTACCGAAAATTAATTGCTGATTATTGTAAATTCTGTCAAGTGTGTAAAAGTTCTCTCACACGGTGAAATTTATTGGCATTGCAAACCAAAATAATTACACTACTAATTTACCGTTATATATTAACATCACACACATCAGAAATCCCTTATACTTTCCTCGGTTTCAGGAAATCATTTACAGTTAGTGCACATGCAGTAATACACTATCACATTCTATGACAGTGGCTGCAAAAAGCATCTCGGCAAATTCAATCCACTCAGCGCTGTACACGTGAACAATCAGCTTTCCTGTGCAGGTTTCCTGAATAGTGTCGGCGTGATCTCATTCTTGGGGAATACTTGTGCGCGGTTGTCTGGGCCAGAGTTGATGTCCACTCAGTCTAAAGCAACTCGCCATGCAGTATGCTGTCAGTGCTACATTTAACCTGCTTAATCCTCGAGTCAAGTACAATATAATGAACCAGGCTTTCTTGATTCAATCCAAAGTACTGCAGGTCAGAGCACGAACCTTGTATCTGCGTGGGCTTGACACTAAATTCGCCGGTCTCACTCGCATCAGACACGCGCAAAACTGTTTAAAAGTCGATAAGAAAAACAAAACTGTCAATAGGCAGGCCCAAGCATTAGGCACGTGAGCACGGTACAGCGCAAGAAACGTGCAAAGTAAATCTAGAAGACTGGTGGTTTTGTGCTTTGTTTTCCTAAATCCGCTCTTCTTCTGCTGCATTGGCGAAATCCTTGGATTTTTTTTCTGCAATATTGCAGAAATACTGCAGAAGACATGTTTTCATCGCCAACAAACCCGCCGTGAACTCGGAAGCAGACCTACACAGCGTGCGTTTCTGCGAGCGTCGCCGGCTGCCGATCCCCACTACCGGAGTGACGGTGGCGCCACCTCTAGGTCGATCTCGTGGCGAATAGCTGACTGCTTTGCAAAATTTGCTGTTGAAAATGTAAGCGTGCCAGGGACCTTGCAATATCATTTCCTCTCATAAATCACAAATTACACACACACACACATGCATGCACGCACGCACACACATGCACGCATCGACACATGACCATTTGTGAGCATCGTCTGCATATTGATGGTTCTCTGGCCAGCTAGCAGTGCTGCATAATTGAGCGCAACCTATGAATATGTCTGCTATATGTTATACTGAACTGAAATGGAAACTTAATTTCTTTTGTATACAGTTCCTTAACTGCATGGTGTAGAGCTGGTGGTATGTTGAGGGTTGTATCTACTAAGAATTATGGCTTAAACCTGTTATAACTTAAGGTGTGCTGCCCAGGTGCACCCTGTGGTACCAGTTTTCTCTTACATGGCAGCATTAATGGCTGCCTTCCGCAGCTCCCCTTGCAGATCCTCATTCACGTACATGCACTTTGCCAACGGTTTAATCATTAATTCCTTAATGTGCTCCTCTTTTGTCTCACTGATACCCATCAGCAAACAGTTGTAAGCTACATATAATGTGAAAGACCAGCCGACATAGATATAAAGCCACCCATATTTTACCGAAGTTGTATATATGAACATGCCTACATGGAGTAGCATGTCTTACTGAGGATCTGAGGACCCCTGAGGGTTTGATTCCCAACTCACACTCCTATCTCAAAAGAAAAAACCTAGTTGACAGCCCCTGCCAACTCAACAATGCCATACACCCCACAACTTGCAAAATCAGTGCCCAGCCAAGTCACCTGCCAGCTACTGCTTTCTGGAGGCATGCTCGTGATTTTTCACTCACAATGCCAGTGACAACAATGATAACGCTGCATTTTCTGCAAAACTGGGTCCTCAGTGCTATCCTGTTAAAACAGGGATGTGAATCAACCTTTGCCACCTCTACTGCTTATAGTCTATGAACCATAGAAAATAGAGACTTGAAGATGTGTTGGCAGCTGTGCACTTTTTCTTTTATAGAATAATGGTTCATGTTTGCTGTTTGCTTTACTCCCCTATAAAGAGGTGCTGAGCATTTCCTTCACCTTGTAGAGAATGGTGCTATAATTCGGCAATAAGTGTACACGTAACATTGTCACTGGTAATCACTAGGCAATGACAGCAGAGCGCTGTCAAGTAGCAGGGTCTTCCTATTGCAGGGTTTGCTAGTCGTAGCGACCCTTAGTACACTGTGTTGCTACTCAAGCACGGCCACGTGGCTACTATGGAAAGCCATGCTTGCTTACCTAAATCCCTTTTATTTGATCAACTGCAGCTTTACCCTGCCTACTTCATACCAGTTAGCATAATTGCCTGTCAATAGTGCCTGTCAATAAAAATTGACTATTCGACAATGCTGAACCAAATCCAGCTGCAGCTGAGTGGCCTGGATTAAATTTGAAGTCACCGTCATGCTTGACATAGCCGAATTAGCCTGAACGTCAGTTTTGGTCCAAATCGGATGAAGTCGGATCTTGAGGGTGGTTTGGATCAAATTTAGCGATCATCGTGTTTGCCATAGCCAAATTTGGTCAATGTGACAGCTGGATAAAAGCTCCGTTCGAGTTGGTTGTTCACTTTGAGACGGCGGGTGTGTACGCTGCATTGATTCGAAACGGATTTCGCAGTGCAAGACCGCAGTTATGTGGTATTTTCTTTTCCATTCATATTTCGCGCACTTTGTTTAAATGCCAGAAAAAACAAACATGTAGGAGATATGTTAATAAAAAAACTTGGTCATTTGTACCTAACTCCCTCTAGAACTTAATGAAGGGTACTTGGGTCTAAACTAAAAATATAAAAAAATGAAAATAATTCATCTCAGCTAATTAACTAATTACATGAAATATAAGGAATACTCCAAAGAGCACTACACGATGACAAATATTGTCACAGAGTAATGTCTGGTCAGAAATCACCACGAGACACAGAAGTCACAGTGCACAGAGCAGCAGCAAACTGGGCAGGGCACGCCACAATGGGAGACCTTCGGTTTTTTCGCCTCGAGGAGGCACACACTCGCGATCAGCGCAGAGGAAGACAAAGACTGCACCGTGTCATTGCCCCCCCCCCCCCCCCCCCCCGAGTACAAGAGCATCGCCCCGACGCTGGAAGTATGGGCTAGAGATAAGGAAAAAAAAATCATTGCACGGAGGGCAGTTGCTCGGCGCACAGAGTCAACACCATCGGTCGTAATACGGTTTCAGGCAAACCACGTGGACCACCTCAGGGAGCGCAGAGCATCGGGATTTTTTAAATCCATGAAGAACGACCTCCTAGTTTAGGTCCCCAACTGGTCTTACCACTTTGTACGGGCGAAAGTATCGACAGAGGAGTTTCACACTGAGGCCTCGTCGACGTATAGGGAACCAGACCCAGACACGGTCTCCAGCTTGTACCAAGCATCACGGCATCGGAGTTGTATCGTTGGGCATTGCGGCATTACTGGTTCTGAATTTGGAGCTGGGCCAGCTGACGAGCCTCTTCGGCGAGGTGCAGAATGGTGTGAAGATCAGCTTGTTCGCTGTCGTCTAGATGTGGTAACATGCCATCAAGCATCGTGGCCACCTCACGGCCATGAACCAGGTGGAAAGGTGACATGTTCGTTGTTTCCTGGACTGCCAGTATTGTATGCAAAGGTGTTGTAGGGTAACACTTCATCCCACGTTTTGTGATCTACGTTGCCCATTGAGATCATGTCACTGAGTGTTTTGTTCAAGCGTTCAGTCAAGCTGTTCATTTGAGAATTATATGGCATCGCCTTCCTGTGTTCGGTATGACTGAACCAAAATCTGCTGCAGCGATTCAGCTGTGAATGCGACACATTTATCAGTGATCAGAATCTCCAGTGCGCCATGACGCAGGACAATGCAATGGATGAAAAACTTTGCAACCTCTAGGACAGTAACATTGGGTAGAGCGGAGGTTTCCGCATATCGTGTAAGGTAATCTGTAGCAACGATGACCCACCGATTACCAGAGTGTGGGAAAGGGAGCATGTCCCTACAATCTGCTGGAAGGGCCTCGATGGCGGGTCTACTGGCTTCAAGAATCCAGTAGGCTTGGTCGGCGGCACCTTACAAAGCTGCAACACGTTTTGACATAGTGGGAAACGTCTGCATTAAGTCAAGGCCAGTACTACTTTCCTGAAGCCGTTCATCATGGCGAGCTTGTAAAATTTTATCGCGTAGACATAGGTACAACAATCAGTTACGGCGTTTGGTTGGCGGAAAAGTTTTTCTTCATAAGAACACCATCGTGAACACATAAAGCTGACAGAATACGCTTGAAAGCTCTCGCTGTTGTACATTCACCGTTTAGATAGTCATGATGTGACGAGGTTCGGGATCTGCAGATTGTTTTACAGCGAAGCACGCATGTGCTGATGGCATTTAACAATATGGCGTCATCAGGAATTTCAACTGTGGGGGGATCTACAGGGGCACGCGAGAGGCAGTCGGCGTCCGAATGCTGGCGGCCAGACTTGCACGTGAGTTATGTCGAATTCCCACCTCACAAAACGAGCTGACGGGTCACTGAGGTTCGTGAGCCAACATAGTGCATGGTGGTCAGTAACTACTTTTGAATGGTTTTCCATAAAGATATGGCTGAAATTTCGACGTCACCCAAACAATGGCTAGACATTCTTTCTCTGTGGCAGAATAGTTCGATTCTGCTTTAGACAGACAGCGACTGGTGTAAGCGATCACTTTCTTTGTCGCCCTGTATTTGAACTATAACGGTGCCCAGGCCTATGTTTGCATCGGTGTGAAGCGCCGTGTCGGCATTTTCATCGAAGTATGCCAATATGGGAGGTGCTTGTAGGCAGCGTTGAAGCTCTTGGAATGCTTGTACCTGTGGTGTGTCCCAAGTGAAAGACGTGTGTCTTTGTCAGACATGTTAGGGGCTCGGCGATTTGAGCGAAATCTGACGAAGCGCTGGTAGTAGGCACATAAGCCAAGAAATCATCGAACAGCTTTCTGGTCTTCAAGCAAAAGGAAGTTGGCAATAGCTGTCGTTTTCTCGGGATCCGGCAGGACACCAGCGTGGCTTACGATGTGCCCCAGGAACTTGAGCTCGGTGTAAGCAAAATGAGACTTCTCATTCTTTACAGTAAGGCCAGAAGATGTTATGGCTTGTAAAACTGTTTCAAGGCGCCGAAGGTTCTCCTCAAATGTTGGGGCAAAGACCGCAATGTCGTCAAGGTAAACGAGACATGTCTGCCACTTGAGATCTGCAAGTACGGTGTCTATAAGCTGTTGGAAAGTAGCCAGTGCAGGGCAGAGACCAAATGGCATAGCCTTAAACTTGTACAGCCCATCCGGAGTGATAAACGGTATTTTCTCCCGGTCCCTCTCATCTACCTCTTTTGCCACTATCCAGATTTCAGGTCCACTGAGAGAAATATTTTGCGGAGCAGAGACGATCCAGAGCATCGTCAATTCGTGGCAGGGGATAGACGCCTATTTCTTCGTAACTTTATTTAGCCGGTGGTAATCCACACAGAAAACCTCAGCGTACCATTCTTTTTCTTTACAAGAACGACAGGTGCAGCCCACGGACTCCGCAAGAGCTGAATGACATCGTCACGAAGCATCTTTCACTTGGCGGGTGATACCGACGCGTTCAGTCGGAGACGCTCGACAAGGTGCCTGTCTGAGAGGTGGCACGGTGTCATCCGTAATAATGCGGTGCTTGGCGAGATCAGTTCTGCCAGCACGTAAAGAATTGGAGAAGGTCACTCGATAGCGCTGGAGGAGCTCATTCATTTGGCGATGCTGCAGTTGAGAAAGCGCAGGGTTAATATCGAAGTGTAAATTGGTGGTAGGCCTCTCCAGCTCGGTTGATGACAGCGTCAGAAGTCCAGAGGCATTTTGAATGTGCGTGATACCGCAAATGTGAGTCACTACGGTCCCAATGCTTAAATGCTGGTGCTCACCACCAAAATTAGTGAGTAGGACATCTGCTTTGCCGTCTTCGAGGCGAACAACTTCTCTGGCTACAGCAAGACTGCGTTTGAAAAGCAAGATCTGTTTGCTCCTCCCGATACCTTCAAAGTTTTGCAGTGTCTTCGCAGCGACAAACGTCATCACACTGAAAAGGGGCAGAATAGTGACGCGCTTATCAAGAATGTACAGTGCTGTCAGTTGCTGTGAAGCACTATATATTGCATTCCCAGTCAATAAGGTCACTGACTTAGTCTGCCAGTCGATAACTGCTAAATTTTCTGAAAAAAAATCTATGCCAAAGATGATGCCTCGGGAACACTGGGCAAGTACGACAAAGATTGCTAAGTACGTTTCTTCTTGCACTGTTAGCTTGGAAGTGCAGGTACCGGTCGGCATGATTAAGTGGCCACCAGCAGTACGAATTTGCGGGCCTGCCCAGGATGTAGTCTCTTTTTTCAGAATGGCGGCGAATGGCCCACTCATTACAGAATAATCGACTACGGTATCCACGAGTGCTTTCATGTCGATTCCGTCCACTGAAACGTTTAGGTCAGCGGTTACAGCTCTAGTGTTGCCGGAACATCACGGGGCCCAGTCATGGCTGCGGTGTGGCACTAGCTGATTTCGTGTCGTTGAAAAACTGGAGCGCCAAGGCAGCGGATCAAGGGGAGGCGCGTCGTGTCGCCGTGAAACGGTGTGACCCGTGATGTTCCGGCAACCTTCCCCCATAGGTTGCCGCTTCTAGTTTTCTCGACAGGGGCTAAGGAAGCAGACCCGCGTCAGGCCGGCATTTGGACGTGTCTGCGAGGAGTAATGACGCGGTGAAGGTGACCGGGAATAGTCTTAGGGCGTTTCGGATTTTTCAGCCAAGTACGCATCAATGGCAGGGGGCCGTTCAACACCCTGCGGCTTTCACACGTCGGCACTAAATCCCGGCAGACCTATTCGTCGATAATAGCAATTGCGGTATATGTGACCAGCCTCGCCACAATGGTAGCACAGCAGGCGATGATCGCGAGTGTGCCAGATGTCACTTTTGCGTGGAGGCATCTGAGGAGGTCGAGCGGAAGGTGCTGGACAAATGTATGCAGGGCTTCTTGGTGCTGACTGGGAGGTAAACAGGCACGGCGAGCGACTGCAGCGTAGGTCATGGCCTGTGGTGGTATTCTCGGGAGGGGCTTGGGTTGAGTGAGTGCCTGGTTGACCTCTTCTCGAACCATCTGCAAAAGGCAGGATACTTGCCGATGAGCAACCTTCCCCCAAAGGTTGCCGCTTCTAGTTTTCCCGACGGGGGCTAAGGGAGTGCACCCGCGTCAGGCTGACATTTGGACATGTCTGCGAGGAGTAATGGCGCAGTGAAGGTGACCGGGAATAGCCGTAGGGCATTTTGGATTTTTCAACCAAATACGCATCAATGGCAGGGGGCTGTTCACCACGCTGCGGCTTTCACACGTCGGCACTAAATCCCGGCACCTGTACCGCAATTGCTATTATCGACGAGTGGCTCGGGTGGAGTGAGTGCCTGGTTGACCTCTTCTCGAACCATCTGCAAAATACAGGATACTTGTGACAGTGCTGCCGTCGAAAATAGTTGTTGCAGCTCTTTGCATACGACGGCCCATATGGTCTCATGGAGCACATCAGTGCTACTAGTGTGGATGATGGCAGCAACAATAGGGATGGACGGCCGCTCGTAGTGCTTGGATCGCATCTCTAGTGCCTTTTCAATGGTAGTGACCTCGAACACAAATTCCCCGATGGTCTTGGGGGGACATCACACTAAGCCAATTAAGATCAGTTCCTTAATTCCCCTCATGATATAGTGAAGTTTTTCTCTTCAAACATGTTTGGATCAGCCTGAAGAATAGCCTCGTCATGTCCTCGAAGTAAACGAGGACGCTTTTGTTAGGGAGCTGAACTCTCGCCTGTAGGAGCAGTGTGTGGCGTCATCTTGAGACGCACTGTGCGCGCCTGTCCTTTGCCTTTCCTTTCCCTCACCCAGCTCTCACGGAAGTCATGTGACCGTTCTGGCTGTATATATATATATATATATTTGATGGCTAATCATTAAAGGGGGTCATTCATGGTCAGGATACCCAGAGCGTCTGTATGCTTATCTGACATGGTGTCAGAAGTGGGACCAAAGCCGACCCCGATGTTGCACCGCTGCAGCCCCGTCAACCGGCGACCCACCAGCAACCGACCAGCAACCGCATCCAAGCATTCCAGCAACGGCATCAAAGCTTTCCGGAGGCAAGCGACAAGCAACGCTTCGGAATGGCGGGAATCAAGCCTCTGAGGCCTTTCGACTTCCATAACGCCGTGGAATGGCCTGCCTGGATAGATGAATTTAATGAATACAGGTTCGCGTCTGGACTACACGAGAAGCAGACGAAGTTCAAGTAAGGACTCTTCTCTATACAATGGGCAGAAAATCGCGGGAGATTCTTCGATCGTTAAGCGTCTGAGATGAAGAAATGAACGACCTCAGCTTCATAAAGTCGAAGCTTTATAGCTACTTCGTCCACACCAAGAATACAATCTATGAGAGTGTTCGCTTTAATTAACGCAGCCAGCAGCTGGGCGAAACAGTAGACGAGTTCGCAACCGAGCTTAACAGGCTAGCAAACAGGTGCGAGTTTAAGGACATGAAGGAACGCTTAATTAGAGACCGGTTCGTAGTCGGTCTATGGGACCATGCATTATCGGAAGAACTGCAGATGGATCCGAATCTCACACTGAACATTGTTTTGGCAAAAGCGCGTACGAGCGAAACGGTGAACAAACAGCAAGCTGAGCTAAAAGGGAACAACAGTGCAATCCCAGACGCTTGCGTCGCCACGGTAAAGTCTAAGAAAATGCCGTGTAGAAATATGTTTACATGCAGACAGAAGACTGCTAACTGCCAAAACAGCTGTAGTTTCTGCACCGGACCATCTCATCCGATAAGCTGTTGCCCAGCGCAACAAGAAAAGTGTAGGTTCTGTCGAAAGTTAGGCCACTTTGAAAAAGCATGCCGAAAAAAGAAGCAAGCAGATGAGAATCTCGATGACGTTTCCGAACCCGACAAGAAATTTCTCGGCACGGTCGAGCAGTCGCAGAAAAGCACTTCTGCGCACTTCGTCAAGGTGCTGATAAATGACCATGAGGTTTCCATGAAAGTGGATATGGAGCGGAAGCGACAGTCGTAGGCGAAAATTTTTCTTTCCTTCAGTGTTCCTTAGACCCTGCGGGCAATCTTATCGGCCCAAGCAATGCAAGAATCAGTACAATTGGAAAGTTTGTCGCTGAAATTGGTTGGAAAGACAGCCGTTCACACCAAACTATTTATGTCGTGCACAACTTGTGCACGCCCCTGTTGAGACTGCCAGCTATCAAAGTTCTAGGAATTGTGCATTTTTTGGATGAGTTGTCGACTGCTGATGACATGGTACGCAAATATTCCAAAGTGTTCCTGGGGACAGGCTCTATAGCTGGGGAACATACAATACGCCTCGTGCCAAATGCAGTCCCGTATGCTGTGTCTACACCACGACGGATTCCTATACCCATGAAAGAAAAGGTCAAGGAAGAGCTCGACAGGCTAGAGCGAAAAGGAATGATAGAGAAGGTCGAAGAGCCGACCGAATGGTGCGCGCCTATTGTTCCCGTGGTGAAGCCGTCTGAAGCGGTTAGAATATGTGTCGACTTCACGCAACTGAACCAGTTTGTAAGATGCGAGCGCCTTCAGCTGCCAACAGTAGAGCAAGTCATGGGTAGCTTTCAGGAAGCCAAGGTCTTCTCTAAACCGGATGCAAATTCCGGTTTCTACCAAGTAACCACTTTTATTTCACCGTTTGGGCGGTACTGCTACCGCAGGCTATCGTTCGGAATCACATCAGCATCAGAAAGTTTTCAAAGTTCTCGCAAGTCCTCGAAGGTCTAGACGGTGTGCTGAACTATATGGATGACATTCTGGTGTACGGCAAGAACAAGGTGGAGCATGACAACCGCCTACGTAACGTGCTTGACCGACTGCAAAAGACGGGCGTGATCCTCAACAAAGAAAAATGTTTCTCTGTTGAGCAGGTGAAATTCCTGGGCATTATTTTTGACGCCAGTGGTGTGCGCCCAGACCCCGAGAAAGTTAAGGCCATCAAAGAGTTGCCTCAACCAGAAAATGTCGCGGAAGTTCGCTCATTATTGGGCAAGATGAACCACCTAGCAAGGTTCCTTCCCGACGTTGCGTCGCTATTGGCGCCTCTGCACAGCCTCCTCAACAAAGACAGCGACTGGTCTTGGGGAACACAACAGGAGGAAGCCTTTGAGAAAATCAAGGCAGCTCTGAGCTCGAGCAGATGCCTGGCAAGGTACAACCCCGGGTACCCGACAATCGTGTCAGCAGACGCGTCTTCGCAAGGGCTTGGAGCAGTTCTACTCCAGGACCAGCCGTCAGGCGAAAGAAGACCTGTATATATGCCTCCAGATCACTCACGAAAACCGAGCAGAGATTCTCGCAGATGGAGAAGGAAGCGTTGGCTTTGGCGTGGGCAGCAGAATGCTTTGACGAATTTCTGCAAGGTCTCACGTTTTTGTTTGAAACTGATCATAAGCCTCTGGTTCCACTACTGGGTCGTGATCCTCTAAACTCTTCCACCGAGAATTCAAAGGTTCAAGATGCGTCTTATGCAGTACTCGTTTACACTTACGCATGTCCCGGGAAAAACCATTGCTACGGCAGACACTCATTCGCGCGCCAGAGGGATGCAATCAGGACTGACCATCGGAGAACTGTTCGAAACGGACGTGTCAGCACGTGGACGGAGTCGTTCGATTTGCACTTTCAGATGGTATGCCTGACCGCATACGCTCAGAACAGGCAACGGACCCAGAGTGTGCCTTGTTGCTCGAAGCGTGCACGTGGGGTTGGCCTACAAAACATCGAGTACCGCCACTTCTAAAACAGTTTTGGCCACATCGTGGCAACATCACGGTTTGCAAACAGCTACTTGTGAAGGATTCCGGACTAGTGATTCCATGAGCGCTGCGGGAAGAAATGCTGCAAAGAGTCCACAAAGGACATCAAGGCATCGTCCACAGCCGCACGTACACAAAGGAGTCGTTCTGGTGGCCAGGAATCAGCCAAGAAATTGCAAGAACTGTAGCAAACTGCCAAATGTGCGCGCAAGAGAGCACCTAATTTTGTGAACCAATGATGCCCTCTGAAACAGCAGAGCTCCCATGGGAAAAAATTGGAGTTGATTCGAGATGAAAGCAGCTGTCTATCTTGTCATTGTCGATTATCACTCCAGGTATCCTGAGCAGGCCCTGCTGGATCGAGGAACACCATCAGAGATGGTCATCCAACACCTAAAAAGCATCTTCGCCAGGCACGGGATCCCGAAAACGGTGATATCAGACAATGGACCACAGTTCGTATCACTTGCTTTCATTAATTTTCCAAGACATTACAGCTTCAAACATGTCACGAGTCCTCATTACCCACAGGCTGACGGGGAAGTTGAGCGCATGGTAGGGACACTCAAACGGCGCAGGAACCCTACATTGCCATGCTGAACTATAGAAATTCACCGAGCCCAACCGGCTACAATATAGCTCAACTGCTCATGATTCGTCCTTATGATCAAGAGTACCATGCATGCCAGCTGCACTTTAACCTCAAGTAGTAAGCGCCTCTTGGAAAAGTCAAGACGAAAAATACAGGCATAAGCAAACGCTGTATTTTGACAGACATCATGCTGCTAAACCTCTTTCCAGGTTGTCCGCAGGGGACCATGTGTGACTGCGAGACAGAAGTGCCGGAGGCACAGTCCTTCGTCCTACCTCGACACCCAGGTCTTACTGGATCCAGAGTCAAGGGGGAGCCCTACGTCGAAATAGATGTCATCTGTTCCTCCTCATAAAGGGAGAAGAAACCGGGCCCTCACCGGAAGACCAGGGTGAACAAGCCAGTCAGCCTACGGAAACAACCGACATGGGTGTGAAACAAACTGTTTCAAGTTCGGCTGGCAAGACCATTGTGGCAAAGCAGTTGTCCAACAACGAAGAGAACGTACCCGAAGAGACACCTTCAAGCCCAGTGCAAATAACAATGCGATACGGGTGCGTCATACAACCACCGAAAAGACTTAGCTTTGATGAGTGAATTGAAAAGAACTTTTTCCTTCCTTGTGGACACACACAGTGCTTGTAAACAGAGGAAGATGTGGCGTCATCCTGAGACGCACTGTGCGTGCCTGTCCTTTGCCTTTCCTTTCCGTCACCCAGCTCTCACGGAAGTCATGTGACCGTTCTGGCTGTATATATTTGATGGCTAATCATTAAAGGGGGTCATTCTTGGTCAGAATACCACGAGCGTCTGTCTGCTTATCTGACACAGTGCGGCACATTCTTTGCGGCAAACAGTGGTGAAAGCTCGCAGGAACTGGTCCTTGAAGGAACTCCACGTTGTGATAGTAGTCACACGATTTTCAAACCACGTGCAAGCTAGAGCCCTGCATGGGCTCGGGCTTACCCGAAAGCCCTGGCTGGGTAAAGCACTTTATTGGCGGGCCTGGGCTCGGCTTTATAGCAGCTGGCCCGGGCCGGGCTTGTGAAAGGATGGGCCTGGGCCGGGCCTGCGAATGATCGGTTAGTATACTGAATGCCCACTGCTTTTCTTTTGTGTGGCTAACAGGTGAAGGCAGTGCCAGGTGAATTTAGTAGCAGTTCAGGACTATTTCCAGACTGCAAAAATTGTTTAATCCCCGTTTTAAGATTTTACTCTCCTTGTTGACCCTGTTTGCGGCCCTCATCGAGCTTGTGGAAGCATTTATCGCCAAGGGCCGCCCTACGGAAGATCGGCGGCCGCTGCATTGTAGGCGGTGCTGCCGCCAAAGGACCCGGTTTCGTTCCTTTTTTTCCTTCCTGCCGTGATGCCTTCTGTGCACAGCTTTCTGTGGTAGCCGCATTGTTCGAAAAATGCATGCTTTTGCCGTCCATTTTCAAAAAATCAATCTGTGGTGGGCGATGTATGTGCCACGCAGATGGTTGTCTGATCTACAGGCAGCTGAAGAGGGTGCACTGCTATGGAGGCGCCACTGCGTCAGAACAAGTGGTATCTCCACACACGCGGCCTGCGCAAGAAGTGGGCTTTCACTTCTAGTGTAAGGCAGCAGAAGATGCTGGGGTAGGTCTGCTTTCCAATAGCGTCAGCGCATTAGAATAACGAGCCATTTTCCGACCGCTTTTGTGTCTTCCGCCGTACACACGCACGCACCATGTGTTTGTTGCAAAAAAAGCTGGAAAGAAAAGAAATCCACCTCCTCGTTCTGGCAGCGCATTTCATCTGCAGGGGTCTGCACCACCCTCCACGTGTGAGCGCTTCATTTCAGGGGTTTGACTCAGCACACGAACATATGCTTTGTATTGAAGACTGTAAACAAAGCAAAGCGAGAAAGAGTGCGCTTGGCTTTGCACTCAGTGCACCGGCAACAGCTAGCAAGACTCCCTCAATTCTGAGTTGCTGTGAGTGGGAATGTGTTTGAAAAAAAAAACAAAAAAAAACTTCCATGCAGCGGGCAGTCCGCCCACTCCAGTAACACTGCTCTTATCAAATCTGCCCTGGGGCATTGAGTGCCAGACACATAGGTGCAAGTGGAAGCACTGCCCCGAGAGTTTCGTCAGAATCGGGCAGTAAGGCCCGTCACCGTTTTTTTTCTGCTTCCTCGGTCTGACTGAAGGGTCACGATTCACTGCAGTCGTGAGACATGACTGAACAAATTCAGTGCGCGGCGTTAGGTGGCTTTCTGATGATTTTGAAGATGATGCGTGTTTTGAAATCGGAAATTTTTTTGCGCAGTCTCAAATTGTACATTAAGCCAGTGTGCAGTAGGCGCGAATAAGTTCAGTGAAGCAACGGTCTCAGATATCTATGAAATATTCGCAGTCCAAGAGTTCTGCACGTCAGGTTGCAGGCGAGTTTCATTCTTTTGCGGCTTGCTTTTTCACTGTGTGAGTGATTAAGTTTGCGGCACTGCATATGCAAATTCCACATTTGTTTGCCTGTCCACATTGAAGCAGATCATGAAATGTGAACATAAAGGTGAAATGGTGCAGATGGGCAATACGGGCTAGTCACCGCACGTGTTTTCCTCTCTGTCCTGGCCCATTAACCCTTTCAGGGTTTTTGCCGTACATGAATGGCGGCGGTCTTTCATCCCGCAAGGTTTTTGCCGTACCGGTACGGTTTCAATCCTGCGTTTGAAATCTCGCGCCCTAATGACGATGCATGCTCACTGGGAGGTGCTGCCACCTCCTAGGGCTTACAAGCGCTTAAAAATTATTGCGCTGCCTTCTTGCGAAGACAAACAGAAGGGATTCTTTGCTGCAGCGTGTCGCCCGGTCTGTGGCAACGCCGCCGCCCTATTGTGATTTCGCGACGTGATCGCAACGTAGGCGTGAAACTTGACTTCTATCTTCATGGGCGCTTCCGTGCAGGGGATAAACAGAACTGATTCCTAGCTGCAGCTTGCGGCCTGGTCTGCGGCAAGGTCCTTGCATGGTTTTGGTTACCCCCCCATGAGTTTTATCTTTATGGCCACTTCCAGTGCAGGGGCCACTGAAACCGATTTCCATCTTTATTGGGGCTGCAGTTAGCTTGTTTATTAACGCTCACGAGGTATTCCTGCTCTCGTTGTGGTTTCCTGAGGTTCCTAAGTTGGCAGTGTGGAGCAACGTTGACTCCAAAATAATGTTCCTAATATTTTTTACAACTTTTCCTTGACTTTACTCATACTGAACTTTCAAAATCCATAATAAAGTAATCTGACCATCTGGGAAAGTTTTTTTCAAAACAATTTGACCCTCAAAGGGTTAAGCAGAAGGTGAACAAAGAGCAATCAAGCCTTGCATGCTGTACTGGCTGCTCTGGGTCACCACTGCCTATTGTTTTGCTCTAGTATGAGTTCCAAGTACAGCAATCGAAAAAAATTTTGATTTTCGGCTGTATTTTGGTACCTGTTATGACAACCTGAAACTCAACAGTAAACTTATCTCCGTGCTTTACTGCAATTTTTCTGTATATTCCTGTGGATAGCCGCAATGTTATCAGAACACGGCTTTGGCAATATGGGCGGCATTGGATCCAAACATCCGATTTTTTTCGCCGCGGTTCCCAGATGGCGCAAAATGCACGACTGAAACTGCAGCTGATATTTAAGACTGCCAATTTTCTGGACCTGCCCGACAATCCGGACCTTGCCATGGCACCGCCACGCACTCCATAGAAACAATGTATAGCACCGACAGAAATTTCGGACGTTTCAAATTCTTCTCGTTCGATTTTCCGGACTTTTTCTTTTGATTCGCGACTCAAGAGCTACCGAAAATGCAGACAACGCCAGTGCCATTTTGCTTTTCTGGCCACTGCTATTTCGGTTTTCTGAAAACTCAAACCCAAGTGTCATGTTACCTTGCCTCGCCATAGTCTCCTCTCACACCCGGTAAAGCCTCGCTAGCAGGCACCGCTTTCTGCCTCTTGCTGCACCGTCCTGCCAGGCCGCCAGTGCCAGCTCTGCACTCTGCCGTGCTGCCGGCGTGCACAGTCGTCAGTCACCGCGGTCACCATTCACGCGTTGTGTGTTATGCTGTTTACATCGCCGCATCAACTACCGGACATTAACGCTGGGCATTATCCGGACACTCAAGCACCTCTAGGTCACGCGTGCTTAGTCGCATGGTGTTATGCGTGGACAGCTACAAAACCTAGTGTCAACTTGTCTGCACTCAGCATGCTTTTCGATGCATGGAAGGTGGTGACCGAGGAGACACTGCGGAATTGCTTCCACTACGCTGGTTTCGCCATCAGAGATAAGTGCCGTTGCCATCTGATGATAGTGCCAGTGAATCCCATCAGCCGTCTTCATCTGCTGACTTCATTGATCACTTGTGCGCTGCAGGAGCCGTTCCCATGGAAGTGACACTGGAGCAGTTTGCTAATGCTGACAGCAAAATCGAGCTCTGCGCTGAACTCACCGACGACGAAATTGTTCGCCAGGTGCTTGAAAGTGATGACTCGAGCTTCGACAGTGAGGAACCAGAGGTTGTACTGCCAACTAGCAGTTGGCAGCACAGTTCAGTATCTGTTACTCGTGGAATCTCATTAACACATCTCATGGACAACACAGCAATACGCAGGATTACGCATTTCTCTAGTGCAGATTCTGCAGTATTATCTAAATGTTTCTGCTAAAAGGAGTGAAACAGCAATTATGCAGTGTTTTCACGTTAGGTAACGTCCTTCAAATTTGTGTTTGAAGTGCAGCCTGGACTGCTCTTGACTGTTCTTCATGCTAAAAAAAACTGCATTAGTTCTGTCGCTGGATGAAAGTGTTCCAACTCTAGTTCTCTCACTGGAAGCACCGCCTCTTGTGAGATAACTTTTGGGAGTGCTCTTGAGTGCTCCTGCTCATCCACTGGAATACATCATTAATGTGTCTTCTCCTTGTTCTATACAAGTGGAGAAGGAATGCCCAGTGAGGCACCTGATTGCTCAAATGTACCTACAGGATATTAAACTCTTAAACACTTCATTTCATTGCAGCAGCATTAAAGGCCCCGTCCCCCAGAAAAGCCATTGTCGGCAATGTGAGCAAAAAATCATGAGCATGGCTCTGGCGAGTGGTAGCTCGCAGACGACATGGTCATGCATAACTAGTCATTGAATTGTATGATGGCATAAGACTGCATGACATGGCCTAATTGGCAGGCGCTGCCAACATAGGCTTCGCCTGTGACATGAAAGGGTGAAATAGGAATCCAGCCCTTCAGGACCCCTAGATCCCGAGTTAGACATTTGAACCTTAGGCCACAAAGACTCCTTTGCGTGGCTTGTTAAAATGGTGCTTCAGATCTTTGTTGGGTGGTCTTATAATGTGGTATCTTGCAACTATGTAGAGGTCAATGCAGCTGCAAGTTAAAGGTTTCGGAATGAGTGGCAAAGTGTATAATCTAAACGAAGATCCACAAGCAAAACTGGCAACTGGAGCCATTAACGCTGTCATGCAATAAACTTAAAGGCAGATTTTAAGCGTCATCCCCCTCCCCCCAATATTTTTCAGAGCTCAGTATTTTGCAGATTTGTTTGAAGTTCAAGAATTCACTAGCATTAAGTTTTGTGAAAGAGACATGGCAGCACCCTTTCTGACATTACAAAGGTAACATGGCTCATGCTAAATGGTTCCCCACTCAAGGAATCCATATCAGCAGGGCTTGGCAGTAGACATAAATACCACACACTGGTGGCTGCTTTTAGGAGCACATGTCTGGAGAAAATTCGAACGGCTGCTGAACTGTGCAGCTGCCGACAGGAGTTGTGCTCATTTTGGTGAAGCTTGAAGTGCAGAAAGGACAGTGACGTGAGAGAGACACAGGACACAGCACTAACTAGCAAATGAATTTTATTTGGAGCACAGAAGGATATATAGAGAGGACAGCACTCCAAAAGAAAAATAAGATGAGGCTCACCGCACGCTCATGCCATGACCATTGAGGAATGTGATTTCCTTTTCGTACAGATTCACCGATGAAGGCCCGACGCACACAGCTGCATTCTTGAGAATCAAACATACCTCAATTATTTCAAAAGGCACATTTAATTCTCAAGAATGCAACTGTGTGCGTCGGGAGTTCATCGGTGAATCTGTACGAAAAGGAAATCGCATTCCTCGATGGTCATAGCATAAGCGTGCAATAAGTCATCTTATTTTCTTTTTTTGGAGTGCTTTCCTCTCTCTCTCTCTCTCTCTCTATATATATATATATATATATATATATATATATATATATATATATATATATATATATATATATATATATATATATAGTGGTGACAAGGCCGTTGACACCAAAAAGAAGACACAAGCTTGATGGTACTGAAATTAACTCTTTATTGGGCTGACTTGCGCCCGCAAAAGAACTAAGCAACTCGGCGGCGGCGATAGCAACAAACGTGCTCGTCGATCGTCGAACAAAGAATGCCCGTCACACTCGTGAACGCTCAATTTAAAGGCTACTCAGAACAATCTAGATAACGTCGCAAACTGCTACTTGTACACCCTAGAACATTGTGAAAACATACGCAAGTGATCTGAATCTTCGAGACAGATCTCGGCGCATCTTTCGCGACAAAGAAAATGATAACGCGTCATATCGCGACAACGAGCATGAACAAACACTGGATACAAAATTGATATGCGTGCTAGAATCACAGTGATAAGGCCGCATGCCGGCGGCTGTTAAAAAACAACAAATACAGTTTTGAAGGTTTCGCGGCATTACTCCCCCCTTAAAAAAAAACATCGCCCCGATGTTCCAAAACAAAACAACTTAAACATAAACAATGCGAAGTTTAAACACCACAGATGTTTTAACGCGCGTAATATGGCTTCAGTCGTGCAATATGTACAATTTCTGGGCGTGTGCGTCGCCGTTGCGATGCTGACGTTCCGTCGAGAATGACTTGATAGTCCAGTGGTCCGACGTGGCGAATGATTTTGTACGGCCCAAAGTATCGACGCAACAACTTTTCACTTAGTCCACGACGGCGAATTGGTGTCCAAATCCACTCTTGGTCTCCAAGGTTGTACTCTGCGTGGCGTCGTCGTAAGTTGTATTATCGGCTGTCGGTGCGCTGTTGGTGCTGTTGGTCTTTAATACGCAATCGTGCGAGTCGTCGGGCTTCCTCTGCACGCTGAAGGTAGGCGGCGACGTCAAGGTTGTCCTCGTTGGTTACAAGCGGCAGAATTGCGTCGAGCGTCGTCGTGGGCTCCCTGCCGTACACAAGCTGCCGTGTTATACGCGAAGATCACGTACGGCAAGATGGCATCCCAGGTCTTGTGTTTAGCGTCGACGTACATGGCGATCATGTCAGCGATCGTTTTGTTCAGGCGCTCCGTAAGGCCATTGGTCTGGGGATGGTACGCAGTTGTTCGTCGATGACTTGTATGACTGTATTCCAGGATGGCTTGCGTACACTCTGCCGTAAACGCCATTCCCCTGTCCGTGATGAGCACTTCTGGGGCGCCGTGTCGCAACAGAATTTGTTCGACAAAAAATTTGGCGACTTCTGCCGCGGTACCATTTGGTAGTGCTCTTGCTTCGGCGTAACGGGTAAGGTAGTCAGTGGCCACGATGATCCAATTGTTACCCATAGACGAAGCTGGAAAGGGGCCGAGGAGATCCATCCCAATTTGTTGAAAGGGCAGGTCTGGGGACAGAATCGGGTTTAGTAGTCCTGCTGATCTGATAGGCGGCGTCTTGCGTCGTTGGCACTCACGACATGTCTTTACGTAGTGGGCAACTTCGGCAGGCAGTCGCGGCCAGTAGTACTTCTACTGGATTCGACGCAATGTGCTTGCAAATCCGAGATGGCCTGCTGTGGGCTCATCATGCAACGCCTGCAGAATTTCCTGCCGAAGGTTTTTAGGCACTACAATAAGTTGCGCAGTCCTGTTGGGTGCGAAGTTCTTTTTCACGAAGAGGCCATTGCTTAACGCGAACGAAGATAAATGTCGCCTGAACACAACGGGAGGGAAAGCGGTCTTTCCTTCTAAGTAATCGGCTAGCGCTTTCAGCTCAGGGTCTGATCACTGTTGTTCTGCGAAACTGCTCGCGCTTACCGGTCCCAAAAAGGCGTCGTCGTCATCGTCCTTCGGGGGAGCGTCGACGGGAGCGCGTGATAAGCAGTCTGCGTCGGAATGCTTCCGGCCCGACTTATAGACTACAGTCAAGTCGAATTCTTGAAGTCGTAGGCTCCATCTGGCAAGGCGGCCGGAGGGATCTTTCAAGTTAGCCAGCCAGCAGAGCGCGTGATGCTCGCGTACCACCTTGAATGGTCGGCTGTATAGGTACGGACGAAACTTAGAAGTGGCCCACATGATTGCGAGACACTCCTTCTTGTTCGCCGAGTAATTGACTTCAGCTTTTCTGAGGGACCTGCTAGCGTAAGCGATTACTTTCTCCTGTCCGGCACTCTTCTGGACGAGAACGGCTCCTAGGCCCACACTGCTCGCGTCAGTGTGAATTTCGGTCTCGGCGTTTTCATCAAAGTGGCCAAGTACAGGAGGGTACTGCAGGCGCCGCTTGAGTTCGTCAAAAACTTCTGTGAAGAAGGCAGAGCACCCAGGGCATCTTTCGTCAAGCAACCCGCCTGTAGACACATTTTATAGCGTCCTTCGAAGACGTGAATGCATGCGCCAAGAGCCACAGCGTTACCCACTGCCAGAACGTAAAACATAATGAGGCAACCTAGTTTCCAGAAGCTCATAATATGTCTATTGTTATTTTATTTTGTTCTGTTTGATTCTTTTGCTTTCCAAAGGCGATGGAGCGCAATGCCATGCTTCTGATAACTGCGCATGTTTCCTGCGCAGATCACCTATCTCACGCATTCTTAAATATGGCTGCATTGCTGAATAAAAGGCTTCTTGTTCCCTGCTGCTCGACTCGTTTACAAGGCGTGAAGGAAGAAGTTTGGCTCCTTGTTTTCATAATAGCTGATAGTGTGTGATTGCGGGTTCTCTTTCTCTTTGTGCTACAGTTGTTGTGCCACTGTTCCTGCGTTCATTGACGAATCACGCCGCAGGGTGCTGACAGCATATCTGAAAAACCAGAGCTCCAAAGCAGCAAGGAAGAGGGGTCTGCTCATAATCCAGGGACCTGTAGCTCCATGGGTGCCATAAAGCCCTTCTATCTGACTCAGCATTGAGCCCTGCAGGCTGTAACATGTTTGTCACGGCTCCAGCAATGTATGGCAGAATCTCACTATGTTCCACGCACAGAGATAAGGATTTAAGTGGAGAATATGAGCGAGGCCAGCAAATCTAACAGAACCCTTAAACTTTCCGGTACGCTTCTACTCCACAGTACAGCATACTGTGCAGTATATGTTTAATGACTGCAAGCGAAAGGAAACGAGTCAATATCATGCGAAAGTAATTCTTTCATTGCATTTTCAGTATACCTGTTCTTTCCATGACATAGCTACAGCACCATGTCGGCACCAATCCGCTGCGCGGGAAGGACACTACAAAACAAAATCAGAATTAAAAAGATAGCAAAGTCGCGCACCACTGCAAAGCCCTGGTCATTCTATCATTATTCTTTAGGCGCATTCACCATTCACACCTAAGGAGCAATTTTTCTTGAAATAAAAAATATCTGTGGCACTCGTTTCCGAACTTTGTGGTACGCTCGCCAACGCAAGCAAGCATGTCTTGTACGCTTGTAACTGCGTGCTTATGTACTACCTTCACGCCAGGGCGAACAAAGTGCGCAGCAGGTTGCAACTGTACAGCACTTTATCCATTCCGCAATAACACCCGAAAAGTAATGTTCACGCACAGTTACTCACATTCGGGAGTGGCCAACTGCTCCGTTCATCCAAAGCAACAAAGTACCAACCAGTGTCTCGGCGAAGTCAGTTGCAGAACGACACTTTGGCCCTTTACAAAAGTTTCAGGCCAAAAGAAGACCTCGACTAACGCATAAGTGGCACATCACTTTTTAACGCAGCCGAATAACGACTCAATAAACAAACAACACAAATGAGCTCGAAAAACGAAATTCCAGGGAAGAACCACGGAACAACAAAACTATGACAAAACCCGCGACATCCGCAACAATGGCGCCAAAACTTGTCTGCCGGATTGGATCGGATCTACTTTGAGGTGATTGAGGTAGGCGGCTATGCCATAGCTATTATAGCTATGCTGTGCCACGGCCGCTCAATGGAGGCGCACTTGGTGCGGCCCGTCGCGTCGGCGAAGCGCGTATTAGAAGTTACAGTTTCCGCCGTCATTCTCTGCGGGGGCGCCACCACTCCATGACGAGGCGCCGCCGGCACGGACGAGCAGACGACGCGGAAGGAGCGCGCTGGCTGTGTTTGCGCGTGTTTTCGTTTTGACTACTCAGCATAACCGCGTGGTTCTGATAGTTCTGCATGCGTGTCATCGGTGTCTGTGTCAACAGCGTCCTAAGCGTATGCAGCACCATTCCAGGCAACTGCTGTGTGCCGCTGTGCACCACGAATGCAAGAAAAGATCTGAAGTTACCATGAGTTCCCATGCGATTCACAACGTCGAGCAGCATGGCTGAAAAACATATCTCGGAAGGGCTAGGACGGAAAAGGAAATCGGTGGGAGCCGAGTGACAAGTCACTGGTATGCTCACTGTACTTCACAGGTGACGATTACAGGAAGAACATAAATCTGAAGATCCTGCTTCCTTCAGCCGTCCCCTCCGTGTTCCCGAACTGCCCACATTAGAAGTTAAGTAACTCACGCGGGCTCATGTTGAGCCAAACAACCTTGAAAAAATGAAGGTGCGCAGGCCAACAGATATATTTTCCCAACTTGTTATAGCTACACTTCATTTCCTCCTGGACAACCCCCAGTGTCATATCCTGAAGCATGTGAGTTTAAAAATAGCTCCGGCACGATCACTTTTATGAAAATGATATAAAAACGGTATGCCTTGCACAACATCGCATCAATGAAGCCATGGAGACACCAAGATGAGGAACCGCTCTATTTGTCAGATGACGATCGACTCTCTTGGTTAGAGTTGGATTTTGCCATATCGAAGACATTCAGGTCCAAGGAGGCACGTCGAACCAAAGGCTAACCAAGCAAACGTACGAAGCAACAATCATCACAACCAGATCAACAGTGGCGCTAATTAAGTATACCTTGTTGATCATATCAAGTATCTTACAACAATGTCTTCTGTGTGCCTTACTAGTGCGTTGCATTTAACCGAATATCTTATTTTCAGCTTCCGATACGTCCTAAACAGGCCTCCAACAGCGGGCCTGTAGATCGCTTTTTAGCAGCCAAAGGCAATTCAATGGCGGGAACGGCAGTGTTGACGCAAGTGCTGCAGTTTTCACCTAGGAGAAAATATTGAAGGTACCACTAGCGAAAAAAGAGTATCGACTGAGATTATACACATTTTGCCATGCTTTGCACAGGTTGGCATGTTGCAAGCATCTGCAAATGCACCTATCAACAATTAGGCAGCTATAAAACTTGGCATTCGTGATTATGAAAGTCGTACCTTGCCAACTGCCATCACGTCTGCTGCGAGAGAGTTTTCGAGTCAGCTTGGATTCATTCATGTGTGGTGTGAACCAGCAGCTGACGTAGGGTTAGCACCAATTGAATTCTTGGCTAAGAGAAGGTATGAATATTTTTAAGCTCATGAAAACATTTTTATTTATTCTGTTTTCGGTGCCTGCCCTTGTTTTCATTATTTATATATTACCAAAGTTTGAATATCGTCGAGTGCTTACTTTGGAGTGTCATTAATTTTATTTTATTAGTGCCCATCCTTTCATTAGTTTTGTGCCCTGTGATTCCTGCAAAACGCTTGACTTATCAAAATTCTTGATGATGGACGCCTAAGGTATCAAAAATCACCATGCAAGTTTGTTAGCAAGGTGATGAAGTGCCCGGAGGTCAAGAGAAGCAGCAAGCTGTGCAACATGTTGGTTTCATCCCTTCTCTATTTTGTGCAATGTCCGGAGTTTATTTGCGAGAGTGAAGACCGCAGTCGCACTAAGGACCTAACCAAACTAATGCGATCACTGCTGACCAACTGGGCAGGCAACATTAATCTGACAGTGGAAAAAATCCCGCTTGCACATAAACCTCTTTCGAGGGAAGTTCTTCGCTCGTAAAATAAGCTTGCGTGTCTTCTGTGCATCACGAGGCTTCATAATCAAACGAAAAAAAAATTGCCTGAGCCTGCGGGCGTGTCATTGCACTCGCTGTCCTTTGTTGTTTCTTTTGCAACAGTTTGTGTTAGTATATTTAGGTGGTAGTACCCATTTGAATGTTAGTTCCAGTGAAAACGGAGGAGCAAGCTGAACAATAATGTTGAACGCTAGATCCTCAATTGTAAGTTTCTAGAAAGGTGAACGCTGAATAAATGGCCCCAAATCTTGTCCCGATTTCAAGATTGTAATATTGAATACGTTATTATAGTGGATGAAACGCAACTAAATGGGTGCCCACTCAGCGATGCGCACGACTGCCTCGATTCTCGTTGTAAACGGAAGTTCACGAATGACTTGGAAAAGCCCAGTGATGATGACATGCCGCTATCACCTTATCAATAGCTAACTTGCACGTAGCATAACATAATGTGTGAAACGCCGCTCATAAATTCTAAATTGAGCAAATGCCGACCGCGCGGTTGCCGAAACGAAAGCACAGTCACGGCCGCTGCGCGCTCTCCGCCCGGACTCATCACGGAGCAGTGGCGCCGCGGCGGTGGCGATGAGAACTAGGCGCAATACGACTCTTTCGGGCGACGCGACGGGCCGCACCCAAGTGCGCCTCCATTGAGCGGCCGTGGCTGTGCGCTGTGCCAGCTGTTCTTCTACCATGGTCAAGGTCAATGTACAACTAACTGGTCGCGCAACTTGGAAGAAAACGCGTGCAGCTGCCTACTGCCAGCGGCATCAACTCGATGATGCTGCTGGCAGGAGAAAGACCACATTCGCAGTGAGTGCAGCAAGTGGAACGCCGACATGCAGATAGCCTGCAAGGAGCTAGGGCAAAGGGTGGAATGGGTGGCCCCGAACCTGGCAATAATGTGCAACACACAGGGCGGGTCATACAACGAACGCATTGCTGAGGTGCTTGGCCATCGCCTAGGGCGCCGGCTTTGTGTTTTTTTAGGGCTAACGCCCTCGAAATTCGCTCCCAGCAGGCATGGCAGGGCCCTCCTGCCATTCAGACCCCTTAACGAGAAACAATGGGAGGAACCCCCACGGCACCGACATAGAGAAGAAAATGGTGGCATGAAGACAGGGCCATGGAAGGGCCGCAAGCCTCCTTACACCGAGATGCAGTGGATGCAGATGCTCGGCAGGGTTTTGCTCCAGCTGGGCCAGCAAAGTGGACAGATGTGAGCTCGGGGACCAAACATGTACCGGGGGATCAAAGCGGCCTGGAGTGGTCAAAAATACGGTCAGATGCAAAGCTGGTGGATGCAGAACCACAGAGAACACGAAAACGACTCAGACGTGCTCCAAAGCGCCGAATGAAGCACGTAATCATGTATCTGAATATGCAAGGTGGCCGAAGAGCACAGAAATGGGAAGAACTATACCACATTTTGACAACAGAGGACATCACAGTAGCAGGCCTGGTGGAGACGCACTTAAGAAATACAGAAACCCCTCCCAACAATGATGGCTATGAGTGGCAGGGTTTGAACAGACAAGGCAGTGACAGATGCGGAGGCGGGGTGGGTGCTTTCACTAAGGTAACCACCCAGTGGGAAAGGGCCCAAACTGAATGCAGCGAACACATATGGCTCACAGGAGTTATCTGCAACACTAAAGTACAGATTGCAGTAGTCTACATGTGGACTGGCAAGGGAGCCGAAGAAAAGAACCTACAAATCTTTGCTTGCCTGAAAAAGGACATTGAAGCCATCAACCTACCCTTCATCATTGTGGGAGACTTCAATGCACACATTGACATGCTTGACCCAACAACAGATCGAGCGGGAAAGATGCTGCTGGAAGGGATCGACCAGCAGGGAGCGATACTGGCAAACACAACAGACAAGTGTAAGGGAAAGATAACATGGACAGCCAACAACAAGTCTTCCTCAATAGATTACTGCATCCTTTCCCCAGAGCTGTTTGACAAGTTGGAAGCTATGGAAATCGACGAATTAGGTGACCGCAGCCTTGGCAGCGACCACAACAGCATCCGGCTCACTTTTGGTGCGACAAACAAGAAGCCAGTTAACACAGGCTACAAAGGACCTCAACCGCTAATACCTGGCCGCTACATCGAGAAACTTGCTACACTCCTAGAGAAGAAGGCAGCAACCACTGATGTCGAAGCATATGAGGACTTTGTACAATGGATAACAAGAACAGTGAGGATGGTGTGTAGTAAACAAACACGGATACAAGGCAAGCGGAGGCCAAAACGCTGGTGGGATGCAGAAGCAGCACAAGGAATCCAGAGGCGAAAAGAATTATGCCGTAATCACAGACATGCCTTACGTACAGGGGGAGAGCAAGCGCTGGTTGATGAACTTTGGCACAATTACAGAGCAGCTAAGCAAGAGGCGGCAGTCATTGTACAGAAGAAAATTAACCACATGAGCTCTCGACTTCTGACTGAGCTCAAGGAGGCTGGCCCTGATGCTGCACGCAAATTCTGGAAACATATAAGAAGAGAGGAGGCGAACCCATCAACCTGCACAGAACTTGAAGACCCAAGCACAGGTGAAATCTATAAGGAGAAGTGTCTCCAATATGTGACTACATACGTGGCCCATAAGATGGGAGCACAGCAAACCAATACGTCTGTATTGGAAACAGCGTCGACAGTCCAGCCCGGAAACAGAGACCTCATCACGCCGAGAGAGCTAGACAGGGCCATAAAACGCATGAATGGTCGCGTTACATGGAAGAATGGCTACAGCTGCTGAAAGCCATATACGCACAAAATTGGGCTGTCATACAATGGGACAACATGGTGTCGGAGCCGGTAACCGTATCTCGTGGTTTTAGGCAGGGATGCCCCATGTCGCCCATACTTTTTATGCTCTATGTGTCCCGTATGACAAAACGACTTGCAGACAGTGGTGTGGGTTTTGACCTCACATACATGGAAAATGGTATTTCCCAGCATCGCCGCATCCCAGCCCTGCTGTATGCTGACGACATCGTTTTGATGGCTGACTCAGTCCCGGACCTCCAGACCCTGCTGGATATATGCTCGGAGGAGGGTTCAGACCTTGGCATGAGTTTCAACGCCAGGAAATCGGCGCTCCTGGAGCCCATTAGTATTAAAGCAGGAGGCGAGAAGCCAACCATGCGACTCCAGGGAACCGAGATTACCTGGACAACGGTATACAAGTACCTCGGCGTCGAACTCACTGCTGAGAGAGCGTATCTGAGGGACTATGAAACAAAGCTCCGCGCCAAGGCATTGGCGAGGAGAGCGCTCCTTGGCTCCAGGGCGCTGTGGACGTTCAGCCGTTTCGAGGTTGTTAGGGCACTGTGGAAGTTGGTGGCCGTACCTGGGCTCACCTACGGAAACTCCGTACTGTGCATCTCTTCAGCTACACGGGGGGCCCTCGAGGTCCGCCAACGTGAGGCTGGCCGCCTTGCGCTGGGAGTCCATGGATATGTCACGAACGAGGCCGTACAGGGCGACCTCGGATGGTCGTCCTTTGAAGTGCGTGGCCATGCAGCGTCGCCTGACTGCGCTGCCCGATGGTAGATAGTCCAGGGAGGTGTACAAGTACATCGTACTTAAATGCTCCAACACCCCAGACGGCCATAGACGTCCGACGGTCAACCGACGGACGTCCGCTTTCGGACATCCGACGGAAGTCCGGTTATGTTCGATATACGTACAGCGGACATCTGTCGGACTATCGTTCGTGGATCCGGATCGCATCCCACGGACGTCCGACGGGCAGCCGGAGGCGGACATTCGGACGTTTCCCGGAACATGCTTGCAGGGCCCGCTATTGGTGTAAAAACTTGCCAATAACATTCGTGTAAAGTTCAGCAAGCATGTGCCATGGAAATTTCAGTCACATACTAGTGCTCAATGCCTTTGTCGTGAGAGTAAAGCAGACAATAGAATATGCAACAGGTTCAAGTTTCCTGTTGTCTGCTTTACTTTCACACACAAAGCATTGAACAGTAGTGTGCAATTAAAACTTCCATCAAAGAGGCACATATGCTAGCTGAGCTTTACACAAATGCACCATTCCTGAAAACATGCTAAGTGTATAGGCATACCAGCATGCGAGGTTGTAAAAAAAGCATTTTTTTGCTTTATTGCAAAAACTGCATGCATAAATAGTCTACACTAAAAAATATCGATGTTAAGGAATGGCATGGTAAAATACAGGCCAACTGGAGTATTAAGAATCTACTTGAATAATTTTTTTAATTATCCTTGGCCGTGACAGCTCTTCCCTTGGGGAGGTGGTGGAGGAAAAGGTATTTATTGAAACCTAATATTTCGGAATTAGCGAGGAGATGGTAGAGTTCTCTGTGGGCGGCTTCCGCAGGCCGGGATTCCAGGAGCAGTTACTATCCTGTGCATTTGCTCGATCAGCTGTTGCTGGTCTTTCATGCCTAAGATGGAAAGAGCAGGCTGGGCTCTTCCTGCAATAGAAGGGAAAATCAAGTTATCTGTGCTGAACTTTGATTACACATCTCCAAGGGCAACTGCCAGTTTCTCTCAATTGCTTTTTCCAGATGGCACTGTACGCATGCATCTCCATTCAGAACTGTCACACACTATATAGAAAGGTCATATAACTGCAGCAAAACCCATGCAGAATAACAAAAGATACAAACGTAGTTTGACCAGAACCTGGCATTCAGTATTTTAATGTTTTATGTCGTCGTTTTGAACATGCCACTCTGACCAAATATGGCGTGTTATGTTTGCTTATGCGCCCTCAGCAATGCCCAAGATATGGAGTGCACATGCAGAGAAACTAAGCATAAAGGATGCTGTATATGAACATAAAGCACAGCCAGAGCATTGCAGTATTACACAGGTACGCCTTGGCGGCAGAAACCTGCATTTTGAGCGGTTTAACAGGCAGATTTCTAAAGTCATTGTTCCCGCTCTGAAAAGAAGTGATCAATAATAACATCATTTAAAATTACCTTTTTGTTCTGTAAACTGCACATTTCGCTGGTTTCCATGTACCCTCTACCGAAGACATTCCCTGGGCGTGTCGGGGGTAATATCGACATCAACATCTAGGCTACAAGCGTCTAGAAAGCGTCCCCTTAGAGCAGCTGCGACGAAGTAACTTATCTGATAACATGCGAGCTGCTGCAGCAGAATAAAGATAGACATTTGACATGTGGCTAAAGCCCAATGTGGAAGCATAGCCCGCCGCAGTGATTGCGCAGTGTTCATGCTTCTACAAGAGTTAAAAGTAAAGTTATTTGTTTACCCACAGCGCTATATGTGACATTACAATAGCAAGGCTTATAGTTACACAAAACACAAAAAGCTGACAACCACAAGCTCCTGATGTATTACCGGCAGCATGCAGCATAGATGTTAGTTACTGAAATATGGTTGCATAATTCTGGCAACCAGCTGTGCATGTATGTCATGGATTTCTCAACTACGCACATTAAATTACAAAACAAAATGATGATATTTATAAATGCAGCCAGCTGTTCACAAGAAACACTAGCTTTTTATGGGGAAGGTAGTGGACGCCAAAGAAACTGCCCCTGTAAAGGCGCCTAATTTGCCCCTATGTAATATCGGGGACAAGTGTGTGGACTACACAAACTGCAATCAAAGCACATAACTTTCACATCGACCAGGAAACTCGGACCATACTTGTCGATGTGAAAGTTGAATGTTAGTTCTTTCATAAGAGAAATAAGGTCACAATTCGTTTACATCGCGATTCTAGTCCAAAATCTAGACATACTGTCCAGAGACTTTCGCCCCCGCAGTATAAGCCACCACTTGGGTAAGAGATTAGTAAAAGAAGTGTATAAAAGACATTAGTGCTGTTGGGCAGCTATAGCTATAAAAATGGTATTGACATTGGAGTACTGCCTTAAGGCGGGGCCTAGGGCATTACAAAAGCAAGAGTTAGTGTCCGCTGGTCCTCACTTGAACGAACAAAAAGAGGGGCGGGGGAAGAAATCTATCTCAACTACATGTTTTGAGTGACACCAAGCCGCAGTTAGTATTAAAGATATCACACAGTTTTGTGGAAGATTTGAGAGCGCTTTGCTGCTTTCTTACAGGATTGGACAAAATAGCTCACATCTTCAGAAAGGCACGTTATATAGAAATGAAAATAGTGAATTTACTGCATCTGGCCACAACAACTTGCACACGGAGAGGAAGATGAACTGAAAATTTTATACATCAATGTACGTATTTACAACAGGTGAAACAATGACCATGATCTATGCCGAAGAGGAAAGAGATCAAAATCTAGCTCAGAACGAGTTCTCTAGGCCGCGGGGCCGTTTCATTAACTTCGGGACTCCGCCCACATTTCTCATCCCCAATGACAACGAACTCACACATGACTGGCTAACAAACATTTTGGCATGTCTTTCCACTTTCATAAGTTCTTCACCCTCTCCCTAATACAAGCAATGCAAAAGGGACAAATTCGTTTCACAACAAACGGAATTTAGAGAATGGACCTCGAAATGATTGGCTCACTAGGTCACATGCCAAACTCTCTCCTCTAGGAAAAAAAAGAAAAAAAATTAGAACCCATCAAAACGGTGTCCCACGTGCGAAACCATTGCCCAAAGCTTGCATCCTTGGCGGCTCCTTTTACAGGGCAATTATTGCAATTATTGGCGTCCGAGTCAGCACCATTGCGGACCACATCAGAAGAGCCAACCCACATCCTCCCGCTCCGCATCATACCGTCACTGTTACACACTTGCCCTTTTTCAACGCCGCCATCTCCCACCATTGTTGACATCCAGGGTTGGAATCCTCAACGAGACCCCACTCAGCGCGCCTGCAGTGAATAATTGTCACTTTTATGGGCTCCCCAACAAGGAAGAGGGCCTTACACCCTTCAACCTGAATGTGTTTTTTCTTTGAACGATAAGCAGTTCTTCCAAAAGAGGTGCTCGTTTCAAAGCTGTGCTGCCTCCGGGTGATGGGTCCAGTCAGCGTACTAAGGACCCCTTAGTACGCTTAGTACTAAGGACCCCTTAGTTGTATACTGTTCGTAAAGCTCCTTAAATAAAAATGAGCCCCCTACATGACACAGCAACGAGAACAAACTGCCTGTCCCCGCGTCTTCGAGTGCGACAGCAAAGTCCTCGGAAGAGGGGACTTCTTTCCCTCTCTGCCTACGTTTCCGTTAAGCACTGTAGCTGCTGTAGCTGCCTCTCTGTGCGCGTCTCTCCGCCTCCTGTCCGAGGGCAAGTGGGAGACGGCCGCAGCTGGGCATTGAACAGGTGACCCAAAAAGAGCAGACTAATAATGGTGCCTAGCATACCCACCGACCCCTTACAGAAATGTGCGGAGATGTGCGAGACATCTCCGCACATTAACTAGACAGAAACAGTGCAGAGTAAACTAATAATTCAGTGTCTAGCAACACTATTAAAAGGGGATAAAGGCCACGGGGGGCTGCGATTATTAGTACCGTTTTGCCTTTAAACTACAATAACATACTTGTTGCAAGCTTAAAATCAAAGATTCACACCTGTCCCACCCACAGCAATGGAACACACATCTGACTCAAGTCTGCAGAGAAAGAGCAAGCTAGACTATTGCAGACGCACCCTTGGTTATTTTTCTGGCATTTCTGAGGGTGAAGAATCTGACTTGTCAGTAGCATGTATATGAATAAGAATCCTATGACAGTAAATGCATCAGATTTTCTGGAGTGGCTTTTCTTTGCTGACCACATATGAGGTGAGCTATAATTTATCCAACTTGGCCTAGGTTTATTCTATGAAGAACAAAGCTATAGCAGGTACACAGTCGTCCACTCAGGCTGAACATGCGAGTGCATGGCATGAACTTTTTGAGATGCCACTGCATCCATCGCAGCTGCACACCGTAGTGAAGAGGCAGACAGCGTGAAGTACCAGCCTCTAGTCCCTCTACCACCACTGGGGTCCCAAACTAGGGACCCTTTGTTTTTGTCAGGACAGGCCCCCTCAGGGTCAGCTAGTGAGTAACCTCCTGTATTTGTATCTGATGGCAATGTTTTCCACCACCACCCACAATACGCAGCTGCGCATCATAGCAGATGTGAAGCAACAGCTCCTGGTCCTTCTATGCATAAGCCACTTTGCCTTGATGCATGCCTGCGCACCATAGTAAAGAGGCAGACGACATGACGCAGCAGCTCATGGTACCTTTACACAGGAGCCCCCCATTGTACTTCGATACGCACCATAGCAAATATACAGACTACGCCACACAGCAGCTCCTGGTCCCTCTATGCATAAGCCATTTTGCCTCAATACGCACCTGCGTACCTGAGCGAAGAGGCAGACGTGAAGCTGCAGCTCCTGGGCCCTCCATGCACAAGCCACTCAGCATCAATGCACGGCTGTGCACTGTAGTAAAGAGGCGAAGGACGTTAAGCAGCAGCTCCTGGTCCCTCTACACATCAGCCATTTTGCCTCGATGCGCATCTGCACACCGTAACAAACAGCCAGATGTGACAAAGAAGCTCCTGGTTTCTCTACACATAAACCACTTTGCCTCAATGCACGTCTGCACACCGGGGCAAAGAGGCAGATGACGTGAAGCTGGAGCGGCTGGTCCCTCTACGCACAAGCCACTTAGCCTTGATGCATGGCTGTGACGGATGCATTGCTATTTTGCAAACTGCATGCCACACATTCCCATTCAAGCTAAGAGTGGACGACTGTGTAAACGTAAAATACTGGTTATTTACTTCAATGGACAATGACAAAAAGTAACATGGTGGACAATGTAAAAATAATTTGCTGCATAAAGTTTGTTGAAACCAGTTCTGCATCCTACATGTAAACAAGCTAAAACCTTAATGTCGAAGGGATGTCCTGTGTGTTTAAAATCACGCTCAAACAACTTCAACACTGACAATCATGATTCAATATTAATAATATAGATAATGATACAATACTCACTTTTAGCCATACCAAAGAAATGAGAATGCAAAGGGATGTTGCTGTTTTTCCCCCGTGGATGACAGTTTTCCATGTTCAAAGTGCTGCTTCCTGTTGGCCTACGAAATCGGCTACAGCAAATGGCATCTGAAAAATTTTTGGAAGCCTCATGCTAGTCTTCAACAAGAAAAGCATTGCCATACAGAAGCAGAACACAAATACTTTTACAACACACTAAAAGCACCCACTGCGGTGCTGTTTTTAGGATGACTAGGTAGAGGTTTTGCTGTAGCAAGCCAAATGTTAGCCTTCAATAAGGAAAGCATCCCCATACAGAAACAGAACACAAAAATTTTTACAACACATTAAAAGCATCAATTGCACAAATGCTTGTAAGATGACCAGGTACAGGTTTCTGCTATATAGCCCACATCATGTGACCAGCAGTTATCAGAAGCCTTGTATGTGAGCATGATGCCCTAGATTCAATTTATGGCTATCACTGTATTAACAAGCATGGGTTTAAAGCTACTTTAATATGATAATCTAAGAACATGGTAAGAGCTTTCAGTGCGAGACATAAGCTCAGTATCATGCACTATAAGGTGCTGCATGGCTCTAGTGTAGCTTTGGCCTTATTTCGCTGTCAATAATGCAGTGAAGTACTGAGGAGCCTTTGAATATCTGTAAGGACAAAGCAACAACAATTTTGTTGTCATCTCACTTTTGCTCAACTGGTGTTTCTTTTTTTTTTTTTTGAGCCTGCGAGTTGCATGGCCTCCCAGTATGCCTGTTTTGCATAAAAGAAGGCGTTGCAGGCACCAGAGCTCACAGCCCAACTGTATCGCGGCGGCGGTACGTCAAATTCGTGCCAGAACAGCGCAGAACAACGGGTCAAGAAAAAGACAAGTGCTGACTTTTTTTTTTCTCTCATCTCCTTGTCCGGTTGTTCTGCGCGGTTCGGTTCCACATGCATAACCAACATGCGCAAGGGGCTGTCCTGGTTTGTCAAAGCTGAAGGAGAGTACTAAACCTTTAGTTATTTAGTAGCTACAGCCGTTCCTTATCGAAACTGTAGTTGCCGTAAAGCTCGAGAGAGAAAGATCAGCGGCTGTCCATTAAAAAAAAAAACTCGCGACGTTTTCACAAGTGTAGGCATGTCGCACGATAGGCTCGAGGAGTGCAAAAGTTTTCTCGTATAGTTTTTACAACTCAGCACGTTGCGCATGGTTAACAAATTAACTCCTTCAAAGCTCGGGCAGGCACTCCTTTATCAGAGACAGAGAAGTTGCGCGGCTTACTGGCGCAGCGTCCAGTAATGCCGAGAAAGATGGCCCTCAGACTTGAGGCTGCACTTTAGTTAGTCGGCGCGGAGCCATCCTGTCAGTCTTGCCTAAAACACTCGACCGTTCGGCTGCTGTACAGAGCTGTTTCTTTACCCAAAAGCTCACCACTATCGGTGCGTCGAAAAGTTCCACTAAAGAAACAAAAGTTCGGTGAAATACTTACTTTGGAATCGGCGGGTGAACAAAGTGTGCCAGCCGCACCAAGCCACAGCAAAAACAATGCTAGCAGTGCATTACAGCCGTAGGTATTTGTAACTGCGCAGAAAATGCAGAACACGGAAACGTGAAGCCATCTTCCATGACTAAACTTCAATTTGTCAGGTGGATTGGATTGGCTCATTTCAGAATTTTTTGAGGATAGGTTCGGTTTCGTTCTTTTTGAGCTTGCTGCGTCTATTCAGCCACTGATTAAAATTTCACCGAAGCATCATGATAGAAAAATGTTTAATGGTCATTTAACTTTTAATCAAAAATTTTTGATGGAAGAATTTAACGATGAAACATGCGGAAAATAAAAAAAAAACTGTTTAATGAAAACGCTTTCTATCGCATCGATTCGCTCTGGCATCATATAATGCAGACTTGACGGCATTACTGATTTATACGCAGTTCAGACGAGCACGACGACTATAAACTATATCATAGCTGTGTAAAAGCAAGTCCAGTGGCGGACGTACGGCGGCTGTCCTCTGGGCGAACGGATTCGACCATCCGCTTTCGTACGTACGCCGGAATTCCGGCGGACGTCCGAAATCGGCCGCCGAGTTGCGGCCGAGTTCGGTTGTCCGTCGGACGTCAGTGGCCGTCTGGGACCAAGTGGATGCTCCGAACTCGGAGGCTGGTCGAAAAGTACGGAATTCCGCAAGCCGGCCTGTCAGAGGTACCCCAGCCTGCGTGGAGAAAGAAGATCCGCAACCAGGTTCGGGAAGCGGAAACAGAGAGATGGCTCAGAGAAACACAGGCGAAGTCATCTCTGGCGGTATACTCCAGTGCCAAGAATACCATCACTAAAGCAAACCTCTACGACAACACACGAGGTAGCGGGCTGCTTTGCGAGGCACGGAGCGGCGTGCTGCGCACAAGGACAATACGAGCCAAATACACCGAGGGCTTGGATACCCGGTGCCCCAGGTGCGGCGCGGCCGACGAGACCATCCAACATGTAGTGATCGAGTGCCCAGGGGCCGTATTACGGACCGATCTATAATTGAGAGCGCACTAAAACGCCCGCTCCTATTGGTCGCCGTCGCCATCTTGAAAAGTTGCGTCACGGGATGCTGCGATTGCGTCGCGGAGGCGAAAAAACAGATGACGTCGCGCACCTAATTATGCCCGTAGTTTTAGACTATTTTTGTAGAGCGCGATGAGACGGTCTAAAACGTTTTAGAGCGAGTTATAGAGCGAAAATGGCGGCGGCGTCCGCGGTGGAGTGGTGTGAGTGGTGGCTGCGGCGCTGAAGCGGCAACGCCGGCGCGAGCAACGACGAAGGGCGGTATGTGAGAATGCGTTCTACTTGTTCGGCGAGTTGTTCCGACGCCTATTTCGACTTCAAAATGCGAAAGCGGAATGGTGATGCGATGAATACGCCGATGAACTGTGATGGAGCTCGCAGTCGACCGCTCTTGACGGTGCGGCTGTCATGCGTGCTTCGATCTTTTTTTTTTTTTTGCCTCCGGAGGATTTCGTCTCCGCAGGTAGTCGGCCTCTCATAACTGATGGTGAGCAAGTGCGTGCGTCAAATGGCTGAACTCAACTACTGCAAAGTTGGCGCTGAAGGGTGGTTGGGATCCGCAGTGCGCCCAAAGCAAAAGGCGGAGGCGAAGGCGAAGGCGACATACAGTTCAAAACGAATGAAAACGAGCGAGGTTGGTAGTGTACGCTCAACCGCGTTGCTTTTCCCCGTGCTCGTTCTAACTGAAGCATTTTTGTGTGAGACGTTCGTGTGGACATAAGTTTATTTTGCCTGTGCTCCGCGATCGATCTTTCTTTTGTTTCTGTTTCCTAAAGAAAAATAAAGCCCCGATTACACTGCTTTCGATATGATTTCTCCGCGCATTTAGGACCATCACACAGTACCTTGACATCAGACGATGCGCAAAAGCCGGCACTATAGCCGTGGAATCTGCTGTTTTACTGAAAATCGCCATTTTTACGGTTTGTTTACCTCTGCCAGCGAGCCCTCGCGGCAAAAGAAGCTACCCACGAGAGCGTTTAATTGCAAAACTGTAGCTGCTTCTTGATTTTTTTATGACATTGAACTTTAAATGCGGCTTCTTGAAAATATAAAACTTTAGTTAATTTATTCACACGCTATATCTATAAAAAAGTTAGCAAACTGCTCCTTGACGTGCGAATAAACTTGTGTCCGTGAAAATAAGCGGCCCGGGGCGGCACCCTGGCGATCATTGGTTGATTCCGATTTTCGTCACGCGTTGACGTCTCGCCGAGACGTCACGGCGTCGTCATTTGACGTCACGCTCTATAACTTTAGAGCGAGAACCGTAATTCGGCCCCAGAACTGCGACCCGCCCCCACTACAACAGCTACAACACCAACGGAGGCACTTTTGACAGCACTCGGTCTACAGTCGACGTCACCACCCGAAGAGACTAGGGTAATCATGAGGGCAGTGGAGACGACAAAGCGCCGCCTCGAGGACTGGTGGCGCAATTCAGAGAAGCCTGTTAAATTTCTTCTTTCTCTCTCTTTCTTACTTCTTCGGACTATTTGACTGGACATTTAGCATAGAATTTTCTCTCACTCCTCAATTTTTTTCTACCCGTTTCTCCTGGCCTGATCCAGAACTTTGTGATCCCCCGATACAAAGGGGAATGGCCGCATCAGCATCAGAGGGCTCCTGCGAACTGTGAGGCAAATTACTAGCGCACAGAAAATAAGATCTGCCAGAACTCCAAAGAACTAGAAAGTAAACGTAATATTCGCGCTCAGGAATGAATGCAGTTTTTGTTTCTTGCGTAATGAAAAATGTGTCACATTTTTAATAATATTTTAACTTGTTTCTAACGGCCTCTCTCGGCCAGAGGTGTGAAACTCCTACACCTCCCAACGGCCACGAATTACAGACGCTAGCGCCCAACTCTCCATTATAGGATTATAGCGGGAGGGGGCGCGTAAAAAATGGACTTGACGGGGGAGGCCGTATAGCGGACTAGTCCAAAAAAACGGTGCGCTGAAGGGGGTGTCGGTAGGTTGCTTCAAGCAGCGCGGGTCGCGCGCTCGCGTGCGCCCGCGCCCAGGAGAACGCTGTGCCCGTGGATTTTCTTCCGCATCATCGTTCTGCCGCGGCGCGACCGGCGCGCGGCAGGAACAGTGTGATGGGAAGAAAAACCACAAGCATAGCGCTCTCGAGGGCGCAGGCAGCGCAGGCGCTCGAGAGCAAGGGTACCCGACCGCAGCAAGAAATAGCACAGAGAACAGCAAATATCGTTTCCCTTTTTAATTAAGTGCACGTGAAACAGAAAATGAAAAGATGCGACGAGGTATCCCTCACACACACACACACACTTTACATAGCCAACAGTTTACAGCAGTGTTCTGTGTTCTGTGCTAACATTGTAATCTTGCATGCTTGCTTTATCACTACAAAAGAACGCAGTTTGCCGGCACTGCTGTCAGCATAAGTACAGTTGATATGAAATTAAATAAATTATGCACATATTCATTCTACGCATTGCATACCATCAAAGCAATGTAGAAACGGAGCAAATACCTGCGTTCTACTTACCTAGTGGTTGGTATTTGATGCAAGTAATCACATGTCACTGTGCTATACATAACCAAAATGCATGATTAAAACTTTACACTACCCTTCCTGGAAGAACCGTCTTCTTTGAAACGCACTTACGTCTCTCCACAGCACATGAAGGTAACAAGTTCAACAACACGAACCACAGCGGATATCGCCGACTGTAATGACCAGCACAATCGCAGACGAGATAGGTCCATGGAACTGGAGCTGCACGCAGAAAGTCTCTTGTCTCACTAAGGGGCGAACAGCTAGCCAGCAGGAATGAGATGCACAGAGTAAAAGAACCGCGACGAAAAATCGCGACTTTGGCCCATAAGCCAACACGCAGAAAATTCACAGCGCTAGGCTACACAGACGGCGGTTCTAATTCAAAATGAGCGGAGTCGTAACGGTTGCAGCGGTTCACGCGAGGACGAAGAACACTGTAGACGAAGCAAGCCACGCAGCGGAATCGGCGGCGCCGTCAGTGCGAGGGGAAAATTTAGGCGCGAGGAAGAAGTCCTCCTCCCCGCTTTTTCTTTCCTCCTTTCACCCCCGCTTGGGAGAAATAGACGGCACGGAAGTGCCGCTGACTTTCCGCGGCCTGTCTCGGCCACTTACTATCCGCTGCGTAGTTGCCCAAAGCTCAGATATGGCTCAGACCAAAGCTTTTTTCATCCGCGGAATAGTTGCGTCATCGGCCCCGGTTCAACGTTCATCGTTGCGTGCTGCGTACAGAGTGGGTTATCTGTAACAAACAGTCAGTATTTCATTCTGCTGGTTGTGGTAGAGCTTTACAGCAAGGCGAAGACTGTCTGTGCTCGATGAGAAACTGATTGCCGCTGCATGTGCGCATTTCCGGACGATGGGACAATGCTGCGTCACAGCTCGGCGGCTCGGCTCGGCCTCCCAGGCACGTCGTAAAAGTGGTGGCTTGTTTTACGGATACACGTCTGCATGAGCGGCGTATCGCTGCATGTTTTAATTGAGCGGTGAAGGTGAGATTTTATTGCCCCCAAGACGCGTGTCGCATTGCTCAAAGCCTTCCGTTCCGCTCCCTTTGCTGCATGTTTTGCTTACTGCGTCGTATTACCGCACCAACGTTCGCTGAACGTGCTTTAGCTGTTATTACAGTGATGTTCCTGTCGTCAATGGGATCTTTCTCATGAACATGTTAAATGCTTAAGTTGTAAATTTGTAACCTCACATTGTTAAATGCTTAAGTTGTAAATTTGTAACCTCACATTGACTCCTTTCAGTGGCAAATGAAGCGCGAATAAAATATGGGAATCGTGAACAGGGCGAGATTTATTGGAGCGAAGCTATATCGTAGATATTTTCACTTCTCAAACGCATTAACTTCTAAATACTAGCAATCCCAATTTGAATTGCTTACCTAAGCTCTTACAGGTTGGCGTTCTAGCGCTAGCGTTAGTTATTCCGTTCCTTTGTTTTTCTTGTTCTTTGACGCTGATATGTACTTTGTTTGTTAGCAAGATCTTTTACCGTTTTATACCGCTGTCACACGGGCATTTCGAAGGCCCTCGAACCGACTGCCTATCGACTCGAAGGCCTTCGAAAGCTGCCACACGGGCGTTTTCAATGACCATTGAGTCGATAGTCTATCGAGTCAACGGAACAGCTCAGAACTCTATCGAGATCTCGAAGGCCTAGCGTTGCTAGCGTTGACCCGAGGAGCGTCACGCACACACGTGCACAGCGCGTTTACGATACAAAAACGTGAATAAGCGTTATTATTGTATATCTTTAATTTACGCGGTAAATTATTAATACCCGTAATAGTTTTAAAATAGTATCGCTCTTTTTTTTAGGCGTATTATTTATGTACTCTTCTCTACTACTATCTGTAGCATGCACCGCCGAGAAAAACAAACACACTGAAAAGCACAGTCGTATGAACGTCAACGCGTTAAAAAAAAAGAAAGCTGTCCTTGAATAACAACTAAACACCTGCAGTTACTAAAAAAAGGTAACAGTTATATTTTATTTTGCATTTATAGAGAGATTTTAGTTCTTTAAGCAAAACCGAAAGCAACGATAGTAGCGTCATAAAAGTTTGGCGCCAAACACCAGAACTATTTCAATAGCCTTCGAGTTTTGCCATGTAGCAGCGGCACAACTCCTTCGAGTTCGATCGCGATTGAAAATCTCAAAGGCTATCGACTCAATCGCCTTTGAAAATGACCGTGTGACTAGGGTATTATAATCTCACCGCGTCTCGTTTGGAGACCTACGCTCATGTCATTTTGTTATCACGAGGATTTCATGAAGACCGTGACGAATGAGCGGTGGTCGCTTTCCTACACTTAAAAATTTCATTGTCGTGAAGCGTCTATGTAAGTAATCGTGAATTAATAAAGCCTGGCTTTCTATGCAGCACAGCTTCACTCATTTATGCCCTTAGTGAAATGCCTCAAGCCATGTGATTCTATTCATGTGCTTGCCGAATTCACTTGAAGGCCCTTGTTCACAAACGTGCCCGAAGAAATAAGCCCCAGAATGCGTTTACATGACGCGCGACGAAAGACTAGGCTAACGACGACGGAGGCAGAACGATGCTATTAGGTGATTAAAGATGCCGTAACATAACGTAAAACTTGACAGTAGAAATCCATGTCAAGTAAAGTTGGCTAAACAGTTACGGGGACCATTTTTCTGCCTTATCCGAGCATCGTTCTGCCTCCGTCGTTGTTGGCCTTGTTTTTCGTTCATAAATAAAAAGACAATCAAATTCCCCGCCAAAAGTACGTCACTGTGACGTCACAAGCAACGTCGCGTGTTTGTTGTGCCTCACAGTTCGCAGAGGGCGCCGGGAAACTAAAGCCTCGCTCAGAGTCGACACGCAGGCTTCTATGGGAAATGCGCTACCATTTGTTCTTCTACCATGCCATGTTGCTGTCTGGTAGGAGTTTCGTCGTTTCGTTTTCCCCGAACGAAGAGTGCAAGCCTCGGCACATAAAAATGCTGGAAAACAAAAAGGCATTGTCAGATCAGATGCTAGGAAGTCACATGATTAATTCAGATGAGGTCGCCCCGTGCTGCCATTTGTTTGAGAATGGAGTCCTGATCCCTTTTGATTCAGGGCAGGCGTTTGTCAACGCCACAGGGGAAATGGATAATTAAAGGAAAAGAGTAGTAAATTACAACATTGCGTCACGGTGCACTGAAATATTGCTCTTTAAAGGCACCGTCGATCGAGCGGCCTCATGAAGCCGCACGAATCCAATACGGTAGCCACGTTTAGGTCAAGAGCCAAGTCAAGTCACAGCTATAGTGCTATAGCTATAGTGCCTAGAAATATCATAGACATAGAGTTAATACAAAGACTTTGTGTATTAGTTTGTGTATTAAAAAAAGTTTGTGTATTAACTCTATGATCATAGAGTTTCTTACAATACCTAGAGGGAAAGCTGAGGGCGCGGCACTTCAGCCACCATGGGCGCGCTAAGAATCATGGGCCGGTGTGCTACTTGTTGCGGGACAGTCGGGTTTTCTCGGGTACGTGGAGTGGCGTTACTGCGATGTTTCTTTTTCGTCATCATCATCATCTGAAGGTGCGTACAGTGACCGCGAAAGCCATAGTAGCGAAGGCGCAAAAGCAGACGTCGTTAATAAATGGTTTCTGTTTCCCGAAATTCCTCTAAAAACTTTCTTAAGTGATTGTACAACCATAAATATTTTCATAACGTTTTTTTATTTCAAAGTTTGGGTATTAGGTGCGAAATATTGGTATTTGTGCTGCTGAAAACTAAGCCAATAGGAGAAAAAGCCATTGCTTCTATTGGATAAATCTCACACTGACATGCTGTTTCTCTCTCTTTTTGCAATTTATAGTCACAATATTTAATCTTAGGACATTATTTACGGTCGAACAACGTTTATCTTTGCATTAGTTTTGGCCGAAAGTTGTAGTTCTGCACTCGGTAGCTCTCCGGCCCATGATGCTTTGAGCGCCCATGGTGGCTGAACTGGCCGTCTGGAAACTCCATGTAAACTCCCATAGACGGCAGGTAAGAGTAACAAACTCTATGAGAAATATACTGGCTAGTGTGCGCAGCGCGCGCGTTTCGTCCGGGAGGGAGAGGCTCCCGCCGCGATGACTGCGCGGAGAGGCCGCAGGGGGCGCTGCTGGTCGAGTGGGTGCGTGCGAAAGCTCGCGAACTCCTGTCGTCTGCTACCGCGCCGGTGCCGCGCAGCCTCGCGTGATTGCTTGGGACGTGTGAAATCAACGTTTGACACGCATCATCTCTTGGATGTGAAGCTGAAAGACGCTAAACGTGAGCAGAAACATACTAAGATGTTAAAGGCTAAGCGGCAATGCAAAGAGCGGACATGTTTCGTGCCGTTGTGTCGAAGCGGTTATCGGTCCAACGAAGAAAAGGTGTCTTTGTTTACTGCACCGGCGGACCCAGAACGGCTTGCTGAATGGGAAAATAGAATCAAGAGGGCAGACAGAAGGCTGACACCGAAGGCTGTTGTGTGTGAAAAACATTTCGAGGTCGAATGCATCGAGAGATCTTTTCAGGTTACGGGGAACGGTGTCGTGAACGAACTCGCCCGAGAGAAGCCACGCCTGAAGCCCGATGCTGTCCCTACAATATTCAAAAATTACCCAGTTCATCTTGCGCCTAAATATACGGTAAAAAGGAAGGTGCGGAACATTTGCGACCTAGGACCGGCACCTAAACAACGGAAGCGAAATGTCGAGCTGGTGGCTCCCGAGTTGTGCTCCGTCGTCGATGCGAATGATGCGCTGGTTGACCCCGATTGCGTTACTTGTGTAGGTGCATCAGAGGAACTCCAGAAGTGGTCCGATTCCGAGCAGACAGACATTACTACAGGACCGGTGTGTCATAGCGAAGCGATACTGCAGTCTCTGTGCCCAAATGATGTTCGGCACCCGTTCGATGGAATTCTGGCTCCGGTGACGGATGAAGTTGCCTGCTGCGTTAAAATAAGGCAGTCATCCGGTTGTAACGACCACCCTACTGTTTCGCAGTTTCTGGTGACTGTTAACTTATTGTTGTTTTATAACCTGGCAAAACCACCGAGAGGAACAAACTGCTCACCAGATGTTATCAAAGCGCTCTTGAGTGAAGAGCCTGTATCACAGTCCAGCACCAGGGCAGCGCCACTTTTGAACATTATTGATGATTTATTTGACCATGGGAAGGTTGATGAAGTCGAGGAGGCAATTGACAGTGTTCTGTTCAAAAGTGACCATGCCGGGTACGTAGAAAAGAAAAGTAACGCTGCCTTGATATATTATGCTGCCGGCTATGTGGCGAGAAAAACCATCGCAAAGAACGTATGTCCGCAGTGTGCATCTTGTCTGTGTGTGACGCCAAAAGTCGCAAAAATGGACGAACGCTCTCACTTCACGGCTCATTTTGATAACGGTGGACTTGTCTACCCTAGTTCCGCCCTGTCCACTGCAGTCAAGCTAATCGAGGACGAATTCACCGCCTTCTTCAGTAAAAATATTCTGCACGAAGAGAGCTTGCTAAATTTTGCCAAGTGCTTAAGTTCACTCTCACTGCCGCAGCTGGGCTGCTCTATCCATGAGAAACAAAATTTGTCTCAAGTGGTGAAGTTTTATGTTTTCTTAAGGTTAAGGTTTTTCGTTAAGGGCCTGAACAAGGAAAGAGAAGGCCAAAGGCAGCGACAAAAACTCCTCAAGTTGCGCCGCTGCCAGTAGCATGATGTGTGAATAAGTCTAGTTTGTCACCTCTCTGTAGCAGCTTATTTGTATACTGTACAATGTTTTGCGAATAAATTACATACTTTACTTTTTTTGTCTGCAGGGAATGGAGACGACCAGAATTTTGGTTTCATATTTTTGTGTTTTCAGACATCTGTAGATGTCATGCACGTAATTAACATTAGCTTGACTTATTAAGAAAGATAAGCTTAAAAGCTGCTGTAATATATTGCTTTTTAGAAGCTCGTTTATTTTGATGCAGATGATAAGCAGGTCAAATTGTTGGCATGCTTTGGTCATGCCATCCTGTCCGTGCGCCATCGAGCTTCTGTTCTCAACATCTCTCCATCTGGTAAGTGGGCTAGTAGAATTGTAAGGAAGTTGCTGAGATTGGTGGAGTAATAATAAGTCTAAGTTGTAACGTTCTGGGTTTGTTTATTTGCACATTTGGGAACACAAGTAGTGCCCACGAGGCAAGACAAAAGGAGGTGCTGAACCTCCTCACTGGGTCTCGACTTCGCCTGGTTACAGCAGCAGGAGCGGTATTGCCTGATACAAAAAAAAACCTCTATCTTCGCTGTCATTTACACAACAGAAAATATCCAAAGAATGTAAATTTGTTTTCAAATGTCAATGATTATTTAAAATTTATCGCAAGGTCATTTTAAATTTCACTGCCGTAAAGTTCTTGATTTCAATGTTTTAATTTCCATTGCAACGATCGGCATTTCGTACGATGCTTTAGTAACAGAAGAAGGACCTTTTTGTCATTCTTTTTTTTTCACTTCGAGCATGTTCGAATGAAGGCTATGTGGTAAAGGGCTTGGACTTTCTGAAATATTTTTGCTCTAGCTTAGTAACTGAAAAAAAAAATGTTGGATGGTTACTGTCGAGTTTTTTGCCGATGAAAGCAAACTGCTAGAACACGCCAACAAATCGATCTCCATATGATAACGCAAAATGTGTGCACTATGAACGAGCTCGCCGAAACATTTTTGTAGAGCGCGCCAAATACAACGTAATTGTTTACTTCTCGCTGCTCCGAGAGCGCATATCACGGCGCAAATTGAACGCAGATGCACCCACCCAGACAACAGCGCCCCAAGCGGGCGCCGCCGGAAATCATCCTATTGGTACAGTGCTCTAGAATCTTGGGCAGTGTGTCGTCCGCGCCAGGGAACAATAGAGGAGCGAGGTCGCCGCCGCGATGAAAGCGCGCGTGACACCCAGGGGGCGCTGCCAGTAACAGGTGTGCCAAGGGGTGCGGTGCGCCGAGCCGAGCTCCATTCGCTTGCATGCAAAGACGAGCGCAGACCGTCTTCGCGCGTTGATTTGAGGAATTCGTATTTCGTTGTTCTGCATGTTCTTCGCCGTTTGTTGCGCTTTCTTGGTGTGTTGTTGAAACCTCGTCTGTGCTCTCCACTTGGAGCATCTAAGCAATGCGTGCACGACGACGGAAAGACGACGCGACACAAGGGACAGTGCCGGGCTGCAACAGCGGTTACAGCTTGTGCGAGGGAGTTCCTCTCTCTTCCGTGTATCCATCGATGCCGATCGCTGTGATTTGATCACAGAACATCAAGAAAGCAGACAGAGGGCTGAACGAAGCAAGCGTTGTGTGCGAGCGCCATTTTGAACAAGTTTTAATTCAGCGCACGTATAAAACATCAACGGTGAACTAGAGTAGAGGCCGGTCACATATACTACTGATGACGCCGTTCCAACCATATTTCCGGACTCACCAAAATATGTTTCAAAGTCGCTGCCAAAGAAAATGAAAGTCGGGAACATCTGTGAACAGACAATTCATGCAGCGAAGCGAAGACAGTGTTTACAAGCTGGCTCATGAAGAGCATCCGACATCTGACGGCGACAGTCCCGAGGAGCCCAACAGGGGGGATTTTGCCAAGGAAAACGAATGTGCCGTCTTTGCCAAAAGAAACTAGGCTGCATGTTTTGCTTCTCACTTGTATTAAAAGCCAATGAGGATTTCCACTTTATCAAAACAAGTTAAGAAGTGAGGACAGGTGCTCGCCTTTACATTTGAGATTTAGAGCTTCAGAAGTTTAGTATGAATCCACTACTACATGGCTGAAAGGCAGATCCTGCAGCCTGGTTACTAAAACACCCGAAATGAAAACACGAGATGCACTCATAACACACGCGAAGTGCGACCTAAGCTGTATTTAGCTCGTCTAATAGCGCGCACCGCACCAATATTACAGTGAAATATTCTAGTTCACTGTACCAATATCGTCGCTGGCATTGCAGCGCCATACAGCCGCGCAGACCATGGAACAATGCATTATGGTTGAAATGTTAAAATTCTTAAGCAAGTAGGCGATCACCAAGCATTAAATATCGAATTAAGCGCACCACGCAGTGCAGATACGATGAGCCGACGCTCACGGCAGCGCTGCCAGCGGACGGCTCGCTGCGCACACCTGTTACACGAAGCGCCCCCTGGGCTATGGCGCAGCAGTCATCGCAAAAAGAGCCCATGCTCCGCCCTCGCACGAGACACTGCCCAATATTCTAGAGCACTGTACTATTGGGGACCCTCCCCTGGCCCGTGCTTGCAACACTAGCCAGTATATTTCTAGGCACTATAATAGTGCCTAGAATATACTGGCTAGTGTGCTGAGGGCGCGCGCTCGCGTGGCCGCCGTGGTGATGCCTTCCCGCCGCCACCGCGGGGAGGCGCTACCAATAGCTAAGGTCGCTCCGCGTTCGCGGCCTTGGCGGCATATAGGTCCGGATAGCGCGCTGCGCTTTTCACTGCGAAACCTGTTTCTTGACGGTTTGAGCGCACTTTTTGTCTAAAAACAGTCTTGGTGGAAGATAATCGTACCGTCCAAGTACTGTGCGGAGAAAATCATACGCTGAAATAGCACTCGAGGAAGCGTTTAACAAGTACTGTCTGATCCATGTCTGCTATATCTAACTGATCCATGTCTGCTATATCCAGCGAGAAAAGAAATTTGAAACAACCACCTAAAGTTGACACGTTGGTTGCAATAGTTTGTTTTGATTAAACGATCGAGTCCGGGCCGGGTTCAATATATTGCTATGAAATATTCCGATGACGATTTTATTTGATCTCGAGACACTCGAGTGCGATCCACGCATCGCGATCGCGGATGTAGGGTATCGTATGCATCTTCCTTCTAAGTGAGTGCTCAGTCAGCTCATATCCCAGGTGGTTGTCCCGAATTATGGCAACTATTCTCAATCGCGATCTAACCCGGAACGGATCGACGACGACTGTTATTGTCCGTGTGCCACAGGTATCAGAAAATACCCTTAAAATTTTACTGTTCATTAATCCAACTTTGAATTTTATTTACTCTTCGGTCTTTTCTTATGGTCCATGGTATATCGCGATGCCGCAGTCAAGTGCTACGAACGTCAATACGGGCCTCATGCTTTCGGATAGGTTACGTCGACGTTTCTGCAATTCAGTCATGCTTATTGCTAAGGTGATATATATCAGGTGAGTGACGTTTCATAGCGTCACATATATGCTACAGAAAAGAAGGGCGATCTTGTTTTTTCGTAACATATATGGCACGCGCGCATGTTTTCAAAGATCGCATGCGACAATAAACACAAGCAGTCTGAATCTGACTTCAGTTTTTGTTCTTACTCTTTATTCATTTGTTTTATTAGGAAGTCACTTAATTGTTGCTTCATACATAAATGATTATTATGCGGTGTGCTTTCTTTTGTAACAGAAGGAAAGGCAAGAAACAAAAGTGGTGATTGTATCATTGATTCTTTTTTTTTACAAAGTCTACAATACAGTAAAATTTGAGCAAAAAGGCGCAGCAATAATAAACAAGTAAAAATATAGAAATGCACCGCTAAAGATTTTGGAGAAAGGCCGCACATATGACACTGCCATAATTTTAAAGTAGTATATGATACCACTTTTTGGTGGTATTTTTTCACTTGATAATGATGCGCTAGATATTCGTGTATAATTCTCCACGTGGTTCACCATCGCTAATTAAGTTATTTATAATTAATTTTACTTTCTTCACCAGTTTCGGCTTCGCGGTTTCAGCAGCCGAGCGGTTGTTGTACGGTCACAATTGCCTAGGTCACGCGCGGGATTAAAAAAAAAAAGCTTCAACCGCGGACTCACAATTATTAGAGCCTCATTTTGGGCTTTCGATAGAGCCACTTGCTTCTGCGCTCCATGCCAGTTTTCTCTTAGCTCTTCTCAGAGCGCGAGAAATGTTGCAGCATTTCTTTGGCTGGCTGCATGCTTTTTCCTTCTTTCTGCGCATCTTGTGTAAGCTTCCGCTGGTATTTGCATTAAGCGCAGCTAACCCCTTCAGAGTTGACGGTCAAGCGACAGTTTTTCTGCAAAATGCATTCCCATGAATGATATGTGCTTCCTGAATCAGCTGGTTGCAGGCCACATCCGGAACAAAGACGTACCCTCCAGTGCACTCTGCCTATATAGCTCTTCAGCTTTAGATATCGTTGTATTGTACGTGCTTGTTTTTTTCTTTTCCGAGAATATATACTGGTAGCGTCCACAGAACTGCGTTCAGGCTTCAAGCTTCCAAAAGTTATCATTTTTTCTATGTACAAAGTGACAAAGTTCTTTTTTTCGGCTCGATTAACGCGCGTAGGCGACAGAGCCAGCAGGTGCTTCGGTTAATTTGGTCCAGGTTGCAGGGATGTAAATTGAGTCAAACGGATCCTGAGGTTCAAAGCTGCACGTCTGCTGCTGCGGGCATGAGTTCTCGCTCGGCTCTTCTGCTGCCGGCTCCTTGGAAGCATTGTCAAACATCCTTGACGGTCCGTGGCTGTCGTCTGCACCACATGGCATTACTGGCACTACGCCTTTGTCGTTTAGCGGCCGTTTGGTCACAGAGGTTCCGCAACTTCCTTTTCTATACATGTCTTCTTAGGCAGAAGATGGTTTGGATAATGGTCGAATACCGTTGGCACGGTTTCGGGCTTAAGGCATGGTCTATCTCTAGCGAGCTCGTTGACGATGCCGTTCACCGTCACTTTGAACGTTCTCTCGATGTAGCTCTCCTCAAAATATTTTTCGCAGACAACACACGTTGAAGTCAACTTGCGGTCCTGTCTTTTAATCAGCCGCTTCCACTACACAAGCTGCGCAGGGTCCTATAGCACACCGAACATAGAAACCTAGTCCTGATTCGAGCGGTAGCCACTCCGACAGAGCGGCACGAAACATGTGTCTTTTCCCTCCCCCGATGCTTTATTTTTAGCATCATTAGTCGTTGCAAATTTAATTCCCTCACATGAATGCAAGGAACAGAACGACTAAAACAAAAGAACAGCGTAGACGCGTCCAAAGCGCTCGAACTACTGATGGTTCGGCCAGCGCAACTGCGGCAAATCAAGGGCGCGCCGGCGGCCGACGGCGTCGACGGCAATATTATAATAATGATAATGATATATCGGTCGTGCCCTTTGCAACGGGTGGACGTCGGGCTAACCGAGTCCGACCAAAATGAAAAATTAAAGTACAACACCAAAAAAAAAAAAACAGTATGTGCGGTGCTAGCGGTGCTCCGGGCACCATCAGTCAAAACCACGCACCACGGCCCACCACTCAGCCAGGCGGCGCTTGCAGGCTGCTACTGCCGGTTTAACCTGTCCAAACCCGAGATAATAATGATATATCGGTCGTGCCCTTTGCAACGGGTGGACGTCGGGCTAACCGAGTCCGACCAAAATGAAAAATGAAAGTACAACACCAAAAAAAAAAAAAAAACAGTATGTGCGGTGCTAGCGGTGCTCCGGGCACCATCAGTCAAAACCACGCACCACGGCCCACCACTCAGCCAGGCGGCGCTCGCAGGCTGCTACTGCTGCCGGTTTAACCTGTCCAAACCCGAGAGCTTCTTTTAGAGCTTCTGACAGCGTAGCGCCCTCTAGGGGCGGTGTCTCGAGTCCGCGACAATGGAGGACGAGGTGCTCCACTGTTTCTCCCGCCGCCCCACACACCCGACACTGCGTGCACGACACTGCTGTCTCGAAGCGGCTGCGGTACTGCAGCGTACGGAGAGCCCCAGCCCGGGCCTCGAACAGGAGGCTGCTAGCACCGCTGTTCTCATATAGCGGCACAGACGCGATGTCTGTCTTGTGCAGGTGGTAGAAGAAGAGAGTGGACATCTCCATATTTGCAGCCCACACCTCCCGCTCAATGTGCTGCACACGATCTCGCACTTCAGCCGTCCACTTCGTCACGGTGTCGGCCACAATTCGATCTCGAAAAATGCCGCAGTCCTTTTCCATCGCGTAGAGGCGACGTGTCCATGCCGTGCGGACGCATGTTGCTGCCAGGTATTCAAACACACGGCGGGCCCACCGGTCTCGGGGCAGGAACCGCAGGCGGCCAAGGTAGACCAACTTGCTCTTGGCCTCCCGGGCTTTGAAGGTCGACCACCCCAGGTCGCCTTGAATGGCCTCGTTCGCCACCCGGCCATGGCATCCGAGCGCGGTGCGGCCCACATCTCGCTGTCGCCGCTCCAACCAGTCCCGCGTCGCCGCCGAGAGGCACACCACCGCGTTGGCGCGAACCGACGCACAGCCACACCGCCTCTTCGAAAACGGACGCACGGCCTGTACAGTTGCAATGCCTCCTTGCAAGCGCGAGCCGGACGCTTCAGAGAGACCAGCAGATAGGGGTCCCCTCTGCCCACGACCACGACGAAGCGCGGGCCAACGAAACCCGAGCCGTACGTTCCTTGGAACTGGACCGTCCTCGGACCGTGTGCGCTACCAATGCACGAGAGGCAATGCCTTCTTTACAAGCGCTCGCGTTTCTTTCTTTCCCTCTGTTCTCATCTCTCACAAAGTACAATAAATGCAGTCTCTATCCAGCAACGCAATCGAGAAGTTCCTCGCTCACGGGGCTCCCACGCCCCCAACATAACATTTAGTGTCCATTCAAGGGCATCCAAAAATAAAACACAATTTACAGTAAGTATTTAAAAGTATATTGTCATTTGCCTACTTTGTGCCTGTAGCTACTAGGAGCTTGTTTTACTTCACGAAAAGAGCTTTGTTTACCAAACTAAATAGTGTAAATTTCACCTGATCACTTAATCGTAATAAAAACAACTCCCTTTTATGTAAACTAACTGAACGTCTCATGGCATGTGGTTTTTACAGAAGGCAAGCTATTTGGCAGGAATGTTGCTTTGTGAGGTGCATCGATTGGTATCTTAGAAACGTAAGTGGTCAGCAATAGGACGGCGTACATCGAACCTGTGTCGGCAGTCATTTTTTCAGAGCTGCAGTGTTCGAACCACACAACTGATAGGATTAAAATGTCCAAGCACGCCTTGTGCTCAGCACATCACTGAAGGCAACATGCACTGCAGTTTGTCATGTCAATCACAAGAATTTTAGCAAAATTTCACTTTGTACTGTTCAATATTTCGAATAGTGCAAATTTATGCAATATTGTTGCTCTTGCAATGATTTGTATCCTTTTTTTTTATTCCAGAGATGCAGTCAGCTATTATGACATCTGGAATATTTTGTGATCATTTGAAGGTATTTAATGAAAATCAAGATGCACGCGTGCATTTTGACACTAAACGACCAATAAGTAGTCCTCAACCAAAGCTGCATCTTGTACTGTCAAGCAGACTGCTCAAATCTCTAAAAACTCCAACACATCATTAGCATGATTCTGTGAAACAGTATGAAAGGATATCAGTCCGTATCTTTGCAGCTTTCCCAGCTGGCCTGTTTTCCCCAAGGTATAAGAAATAATTACTTGGCAAACTGTTTTTCGTGCTTGCTGCAATTAGTCGCAAGGGCAATGACTGCGCAAAGATGCAATCATGAACACAGCACGGTTCATTTTTTTATTGTTTTGACACTAGTCTACATGATTGCCTACAATGATAAGGGTTAGTAGAAACATCGATCGAATAAGATGGCGTGGGATGTTTCCTGACAAAAAAAAAGGATTAATGGAAGTCGGCACGAGAAAATAACACTATAGGTGGCAGATGAATACTGTGCAAAAAATAGCAGCAATTTCACAGCTTGTGTTTCGAGACTTGAACTTAAGGAGAAAAACTAGAGGCAGGCTTGCTTTGGGAGAAGGGGAGAACATTTTTTTTTGCGCAGGCGTTGCACTCTGGGCACTCCTAAGTACCAGTAATAAAAGTTTACTTGAAAAGATACCTGTGTTCCACGATTGCAGACTCTAGTCCAGCAGGCCGGCAGCGTGTCGCTTGAGAGCTCGTTGATGGACATCTTGCCTTCCCGGTTGAGGTTCTATTTCCTCGTTAGTCCCGGGCGCGGGCTCGGTATCGCATTGGAGCTTCAGAATCGATCAGCTGGGCCGAGCTGCCTGTACCAATCGGACACCAAATTCCTGTATATGCGATGAAGGCAACGAAAATGGAAAATAAATTGCCCTTCTGATACACTAATCGATCTCTTGAAAATCAAGGATAGACATCTTCGTACAAACCACAGGCTCCATCCGGCATTTTTACGTTCGTGATTTCCTGGCGATGAAAGTTTGCTACTGCTACTAAACAGTGCTGTGGAAGTCGAGGACAACGATAAAAATGACAGGGATTTATTCATTTATTCATATTTTTATTTACCCTCAAGGCCTTTCGGCGTATTCCACTCAACTACATACTCAATTGGAGACAAGTTTTTTCATCCCATGTGTTGCGGTCTCAGTCCGATTGTACTTCCGGATGATCCAAAGGCAGTGACTCGTATAAATTTCGAGAAATGCAAGCACATGGAATGCTTATCACGTCAGTACATGGATCATATTGCAGGCATGTTTCATCGACAAGGGCGGGCTGACACGCATTGCAGAACTATAGCGTCAGTAAACAGGTCGGAGAGGGTGCTACCTGTAACCAAGAGAACGCATGGGAATATCACAGCATGCCGCTCGACGAACAGCAATACGCGAGGCCGAAACCCACGGAGTATTATTAGGAATGGAAAGGCACTCGGCTACGATGTGCATACATTACGATTCCATGAAAATCTCGCCAGTGCCGCCATCGCCACAGCAAAGTCCAGCCGGCGACCACGGAGCCGGCGATGCCGGCGACCAGCTATCGGCATCTCTAGAAACGGCAACTAGAAGAGGCAGACATTTTAGAAATAAAACACAACAAATTTCACGCCACGTCCGGTGAGTTTTCCTTCTCACTGATTTCTGCTGGTGAATGCGCAGAAGCGGCGGAGCATTATAATAACGAAGGTCTGGTCCAGCAGGTGGGCTTGTGTATGACGGAAATGGGCTATGCCCCTTGATATTAATCCACGGTCCAGGAGCAAATGGTTGTTTCCTTCCACAACACCTTCAGTGGTCCCGATGTTTCTAGCATCGACGTATACGACGACGCTTGATCGGGGCGGTACGCTCAATTCTTAGAGAAACGTGATGAATCTAAGTTGCAGCAGCGGGTATGGCTTTATCTGATGAAAGCTTGATGAGTTTTGAGGGAAGGTCGATGATTGCTCTATGTTCATTCAGAAGTTCTATGCCCAAAATTACGTCGCGGAAGCATTGCCGCAGGACCGCGAAGCTGGTCGGATAAGTACGTCCATTTACTGTTACTCTTGCGATACATCTTCCCGACGGCGTAATGAGGTTACCACTAGTTGTGCAGATCAGCGGGCCATCGCAAGTTGTCACTTCCTTGAGCTGGGACGACTCGGGTAAAACATTAATGGCAGGTTCGATAAAAACAAACAACTCAGGGACAGCGGAGGAAGCGGCTATCGCCATGGCGATGGTCAGCACTAAAGCGGTTACCATAATTAGCGACTCCAAATCTGCTATAAACAATTTTTCGAAGGGCATGATCTCCAAAGAGACAGAGCGAATTTTAAAATATAGAGACTGAAACCAAAAAGAGGTGGATTAATATGGGTGCCGGCCCACTCGGAGAACAAAGGATACGAGTTGGCTCGCAGTATAGCTCGAGGTTATATCAGCCGAGCAGTGAGCCAGGTTGATTCCCCCAATTTCTCGAGAGATGATCTTATCTCATTTCATGACTACACTAATCACTTTAAACTAGAAAGGCGGATATATCCTCTACCAGACAAGAAACTTGTCAAAAGGCAGGAAGTAACCTGGCGTCGGCTCCAGACGCATGCCTTCTTGAGCCCATCTAAATTATCACGCATGTACCCAGCACAATACAATACAAATTGTAAGCACTGCGGAGAAATAGCCGGGTACGATCATATATTATGGAGCTGCAAAAAAGCGCCGCCACCGGCGCACCTACTACCGGTCCCCTCTCTAGAGCGGTGGGAGGCTATACTCCAGCTCAAACCCGATGACACAAGTTCGGGCTACTGAGTGGGCTCATAAGTTCGCTGAGAGCAACGGACTTGATGCCATCTAAATGTAGTGCCCACAAATTGCTCATTGCTGGCAATAAATGTTTTCCAATCAATTTGGGCTGGGAGGCGAACGGTTCACTGATGACTGAGTAGTCGGCTCCTGTGTCTACTAACGCAGTAGCCGTGGTAGACCGTCGACTGCCACATCAAGGTCACTTGTGAGTGTTTTTGAATTGCATGTTGGCCTCGCTGTGTCCGATTTCGGTTTTGACCTGTACTGAGGTCACGACCAGGGCACATTTGCGGGACGGCGGCGCCAGTATGAACTCTGGTTGGGTGGTCGTGTTTGTCATCGTGTGTGGAGCGGCGGCGCATAGTCGCTGCGGCGTCATTACTCATCGTCGGTGGTGGAGGATCTTGGTTTTTTTGCCGTTGAACAACCTCGCCTCCAAAGGTTGCTGTGTCCCCTACGGGGGCAAGGGGACCTTCGTCGCACACTGCAATCGTTGTTGCTGACCGGCGCCGATAAGCGTGCGGTGTATAGCGATGGAGGCCTGAACCGACGGCTTGATGGCACACACTCTCCACTGCACAAAGAGCGGTTGACTTCTTGTGGTCGCTCACCGGGGCGGGGCGCCATGGAGCATTGCTTGCAAAACCGCGGAAGCCGATTCGTCTATACGGGCAGTGGTGAAGGATGTGTCCAGCCCACAGTGCAGGAATATTTAGGTGGGGACATAGCACGGGCGAGACACTGGGCGCAAGTTACCAGATAAAGAAACAGCCCCGTTCCTCCGAACCATAGCGTCAGCTTCGATGTAGCGGTGAATCTTCGCCGGAAGAAAAAAACACACACATGATCGGCTCCGTTGCGGTCAACCAGCAGATATCGCGCGGCGCGTTTCCCTAGAGCAAGCCGTTCCCGTGGCATGAACTGTTTCCACGTCCTCGCCAGAAGCATTTCCGTAGCACTTTGTTCTTACGCCATGCCCATTATACCAGTGCAGAAGCAAAGTCTGGAATAATTTACTGGCTTGTCACTACTATTGGCGCAAGTTACATCCTAACAACGAAGCGAAGAAAACTTTGAAGTCACCCTTTATGTCGAAATCAGGTGAAGTGAGCGGTACATCACTGAACCATTGAGCCATGCTTATTCAATCGAAGGCGCTCGGGAAGCATAGTTTTCTCCCTATAGATAGCGTAAATAATGCAGAGAGAGCGAATCCCGAGTTCGATAATGAGAACGGGAGAAAAATATAAATATTCATAGGGCATTCTTAACCTCTTATTTGACGAAAGAAATGCGTAACAGCTGTAGCTTGGAAGGGCAAGGTTGTACAGGCAAGGCTGTAGATTTTTGTGGGGGTCCGAGGGGGCTCCAGGCGTAGCGGTAGTTGGAAGTGAAGCAGAAGAAAGTTTATACAGTAAAGGAGGCTGAGCCCTACAAAATGGCAATGAGGAGGTCCAGAAAGAAGAGTACACAAAAGAGATTTAACACTAGGATCAGCTTTAAAAACATGCACGGTGGTAGAAAGAGAGCGAAATAGCTAGAGATAGAACAGCAGTTGAAGAACGACACAATAGGTGTGTACGCTCTATGCGAGACTCATCTCAGGCATCTAGAAGATCCGCCGCGTATAGAAGGCTACGTCTGGGAAGGGTGCAACAGAACGAGAACAGAGAAAAAGGGGGGAGGGGGAGGTATGTTGATACACCAAGGAACACATTGACAAAAAATAAAATCATCTTTCGAAGAACTTATCTGGGTATTGGGAAGAATTGCCGGCATAAGGGCATGGCTAGGGTTAGTTTAATCAGGAACAGGGCATCAATGCAGGTAGGAAACTGAGGATCTCGTTGAATGCCACAGTGACGATATAAGCTAGTTTCGAGACGGGGCCAATATTATTCTACTGGGGGACATGGACGGCCACATTGATGATTTGGATAGATACACGGATTTTAACGGGAAGCTAATGCTAGATTTCTGTGAATGAAAGAAGAAAACAGTCGGCGAAGCTTTGGGGGTTGTACTTTATGTCTTTCTTTTTTTAATTTTTATTTCAGGAATCACATAAATTAGTAATGTAAGCTGTTTAGGGGAAAGATAATTAAACACAAAGTTAGAAGAAAAAACAACACGCCGATGGTGCGAACCGAAACCACGACCTCCGAATATCGCGTCCGGGGCTCTATCATGCTTTATCATGTATCATGCTTTATATGATACGGAGGATACAAGAAAGTAACCTAGGTTTTAACCTGTCATATAGATTAGGCGGAAAGGTGGTAGAGCATCGCCTCCCCGGTTTAATGTATGCAGACGATATTATGCTGTTGGCAGATAGCCAGGAAGGCTTGCAAACTCTAGTTAAGTATTGCGGAGACGAAGGGGACGCTTTAGGCTTCAGTTTTAGCACAGTTGAGTCGGGTCTGATCATTTTCAACGGCTAAACTGATCGGGGTCCTAAAATACAAGGCCATTGTAAGGCCGCAGTGACAACTGACTCGCGCGTGGAGTCGAGCTGGCGGTCAAACCCCCCACGCGCTGAGGCCAAAGAGCCAGCCTTTGTTGTTTTTTTTTCTCCATTTCTCCCCTCTACTTGGGCGCTGGCTGCATCCCGAGAGGCGCGCGGGAGGCTTGGTTTGTTTCGTCCCTTCGCCCCGAGGCGTCGCGAGGAAGCGACGGCAGACGCACCCTTATCAGCCGGGAAGAACAGCGGTACGCTCCTGTGAAACACTTTACGGCCGGCTCGCCCAGCTATCTCCCGCTGTGGCGCCAAACATAGGTGCAGGGAGACGCCGCTAATGAAGTCTTTTGCCCTGCCACAAGCGCTGACTAAATGTCCTGCAGAAGGCGACAATAGGCGCGACCCTTGGCCCCCTTGCAGCGACTCATCGGGTGCGAGCAACGGCGACTGTACACTTCTCTGGGACAGTGCAGCCCCCCTCCCTTTTCTCGAACGGGACGGCTGGGTGGCTTAGTCCCCTGATCCCCTGCGGCGTTTCTTCCAGAAAGGCGTCAGCTGCAAGGTCGCGTCGCAAATACGCCGGGGAGGGGAAGACAGGCGCCGTGTGAGAGGGTTTGGGGACCGGCGAGTGGAGAGAGTGTGTGTTTTGAATGTTGTATTTTTATTTGATGTAATTAAGGACCTGGGTCAAAGATTATTCTCAACCCACTTGGGTTGTGGCATACTTTTCAATAATTTGATTGGCTGCTTTATTTTCGGGGCGGATCACCTAAGGTGACCGTCCTCGGGTCTTTGTTGATGTTTGTCATCAAAAAGCGGTCCTCGGACAACGTTCGGCAGTCAAGATTGAGGCTCCGTGCTTAGCACGTATCTACAGGCCCTAGGCCTTTAACCGAAACGCTCGGTAGGAAAGTAAGGGCTTGTAGAGTGACTTCTCTGTGTGAGAGTCTAATTTCTTTTAAGTTACAGTTGTGTGTGTGTGACTCTTGTTGCTGTTTTTTACAGTTTGCCAATGTATACTATTTTTCTTGTGTAAATATAATTCTCCTCTTGACCATCATCTGATCATCGTCTACTGCTTCTTCACTGCTGAATGACCACGTTTGTAGATGCTTCAGCCCCTCCAAAGATTGGCAACGAACGAGCTGTGCATTACTGGCGCAGTACGACAGGATTCAGCACCCTACCACAAATCAGCAAGGAACAAGGCCTCGGGCAGCAGCAGCGGCAGCCAATTAAGGACGACTGTGCAAGCTACCTGCCGAGGACGACCAGCCAAGGCGTGACTCCCGGGCTTGGTGCTACTACCCGCCGCGACGCTGGTGACGGATGAGTGGGATTTATCGCGTCTGGTCTAGGTTGGCTTGGCTTGTGCTAGGGACAGTGAGATAGTAGGCATTAAGGACGCTAGATATGCTTGCAAACAAGACTTTCGCATATCCCCTGACGGAGGAAGAGCCTCTGGTAATTCGACAACTTGAATTGGATTTTGAGCGAAAAAAAATCGGAAAATTTTGAGAAAGGAAGAGAGACTGATGAGACAGCTGATGGGTGAGCATGCTGGTGGCGGAAAGGCTAAAACTGCGCCCGAAGTAACGGAGCAGCGACAGTTAGAACTTGGCCCCGTGGCAGAAAGTACTAATTCAGTTGAGGGCTGCCCCTCCCGATATTCGACGAATGCAGACAGCCTGGACGAGCGAAGCGTTGCTAGCTCAGACCAGGGAGCGGCGGAATTCTGCTAGTGCAGCCCCACAGGCGCAGCAAGAGGAGCTAGCGTTAGGGGGCGAGACGAACTGCACGAGCAGTGTCGGGGCGCGATTGGAAATTCGCGAAAAAAAGGACGAGCCGTTAGCAGGATTGGAGCAGCGACAGTTAGATGTCGGCCCCGTGGCAGAAAGCACAGTTCAGTCGAGAGCTGCCCCTCCCGGCATTTGACGAATGCGGATAGCCAGGAGGAGTAAAGAGTTGCTAGCTCAGGGCAGGGAGCGGAGGAAACTGATAGTGTAGCCCCGCAGGCGATGCTAGAAGAGCTAGCGTTAGGGGGCGAAACGAACTGCCCGAGCAGTGTCGTGGCACGGATAGAAATTCGCGAAGAAGCTGACGACTCCTTGGCAGTATCAGCTATGGCTAAGTCTAGTGAGTCCATTCGAAAAGACGTCGACACGGAGCTAACCCAAATGAACGGGGACCAGCGGAAGTTACTATCTGAAGAAGGCTTAGCATATCGCTTGGTGCGGGATAGCAGAGATCAGCCGTCGGAGCCCGGCAGCAGCGGCGCGGATCCCGCGCACAGAAATTTCGCTTCCGAAGTGCGAGCTGATCAGCCGACAGAAACGGAGCGCGCCCCGTGTGTGTATCTACGCGCAACAGGTGTCGAGGCTGAGCTTACGATGAGGGCACCCGCTCCATTTGAAACGGAAGGCGCAATAACGGATTATGGCCAGTCTGATATATCTGGTCAAGAGAGCGAACGCGCTAAACAACACCCCAGTGGTGGCGAGGAGTACGCAGGTAGGCTTCTCAAAGTTCACGCAGGCATAACAGCAATGGGCAGCCTCCGAAAGTTGAGGCCGTCAGAGGTAAGGTTGCGACGACGTGCCAGTTGTAACCAACAATTTGCCAGTGAGGGTCAGTGAGAGGATCTCAAACGCTAGGGCCGCGAAAGGTGACAACGGTGCACCGCAGGCGCTGAAAGCTACTACTGCACGACAACGCGAGCGCCGAGGCGCGCACAAGATCTATAGTGTACCGGCTTCGGTTGATAGCAGCAGGCGCCTGCCCAACTAACTTCTTCAGCGCAGGGAACTACACGGGCTATCCTCGTCAGTAGAGCCACTGTACAAATCTGGCGCAAAGTACTGCAGGACAAAGAAAGCCGAACGGTTCGATTTTGGAGCTGGTCGTTCGGCATAGCCAGGCTGACCTCACCGGCGTGATGGTTCCTGCTCACCCAACGGTTGGCGTGCGCGGAACTGTTTGGCGGCACAAAGCAGTGGTATAAATAGAGTTGCTTGACGGAGCGGGAACTGTGCAGTGGCGTGAAGGTTTCCGCCACCCGCCGCGTGATGTGATGTGATGTGAACGGTGACGTGTGCTACAACTGTGGGCCGCGGATGCGGGCTTTTCTGGTGAAACTCGGACTATGGCGAACTCTGCGTAGCCTACACGCGCTCTTGTGGTGCATTTTTTTATGTCTTTACATGTGCCTCATGTATAGCATATTTTAGGGCACACTGCTGTGCTCAATGCAAGATTTGGCATGCTGTCATGAAGAAATTTCGGGTTTTCAGTGCCGCTAATTTGTATTGGTTTTATTTCCCGACTTCGAGTGTACGGTTTCTCTCAGTAGGGACGGATTTAGGTGCGCTGTAGCCTGGCGAAATGGTCGCCTGAAAGAGATCGATTGTGGCGGCCTGATTTTGTGTGTGTAAATGACCGGATTCCAAGCTCACTTACTCTCTTAGGAGGGACGTGTAAGGCCGCGGTGAAAAGCGACTCGTGCGTGGAGTCGAGCTGGTGGTCGAACCCCCCGCGCGCTGAGGCCAAAGAGCCAGTGCTGTTGGTTTTTTTTTTCTCCTTTTCTACCCTCTACTTGGGCGCTGGCTGCACCCCGCAGGGCGCGCGGGTGGCTTGGTTTGTTTCGTCCCTTCGCCCCGAGGCGTCGCGAGGAAGCGACGGCAGACGCACTCTTATCAGCTGGGAACAACAGCGGCACGCTTCTGCGAAACACTTTACGGCCGAGACGCCGCTAATGAAGCCTTTTGCACTGCCACAAGAGCTCCCTAAATGTCCTGCAGAAGGCAACAACAGACGCGACCCTTGGCCTCTCCCGCAGCGACTCATCGGGTGCGAGCTACGGCGACTGTACACTTCTCTGGGACAGTGCCGCCCCCCCCCCCTTTTCTCGAATAGGACGGCTGGGTGGCTTAGTCCCCAGATCCCCCGCGGCGTTTCTTCCAGAAAGGCGTCAGCTGCAAGGTCGCGTCGCAAATACGCCGGGGAGGGGAAGGGAAGACAGGCGCCGTGTGAGAGGGTTTGGGGACCGGCGAGTGGAGAAAGTGTGTGTTTCGGATGTTGTATTTTTATTTTATGTAATTAAGGGCCTGGGTCCAAGATTATTCCCAACCCACTGGGGTTGTGCCATGTTTTTCAATAATTTGATTGACTGCTTCATTTTCGGGGCGGATCGCGGATCACCTAATGTGGCCGCCCTCGGGTCTTTGTCATCAAAAAGCGGTCCTCTGACAATGTCAATGCTCTTAACTGGGCTAGTTGGTGAACGAATTCAGGCATGGTGCTAGCGCACAAGGAGTACACACATGGCGGGTAGGCATTTGTTCTGTCCCCCTACCCGCCGTGTGTGTCCTCCTTGTGCGCTACCACCATGCCTGAACTCTGACAATGTTCGGCAGTCAAGATTGAGGCTCCGTGCTTAGCACGTATCTACAGGTCCTAGGCCTTTAACCGAAACGCTCGGTAGGAAAGTAAGGGCTTGTAGAGTGACTTCTCTGTGTGAGAGTCTATTTTCTTTTAAGTTACAGTTGTGTGTGTGACTCTTGTTGCTGTAATTTACAGTTTGCCAATGTATACTATTTTTCTTGTGTAAATATAATTCTCCTCTTGACCATCATCTGATCATCGTCTACTGCTTCTTCACTGCCGAATGACCACGTTTGGAGATGCTTCAGCCCCTCCAAAGATTGGCAACGAACTATTCATATTCATTACTGTCATGAAATACCCACATTGGCAGAATATAAATATCTCAGGGTAAACGGTAAACGAAGGATTGGCATACATTCAAAAGCATGAGCAATCACTTAGGGCAAAATGGCGAAGAAATGCCGGGATAATGAAGCATAGGGCAATGTTGGGATACAATAGGTATCAGGTATTGAGGGGTATTTGGAAAGGAATTATCGGGCCCGGGCTTACTTTCGGAAATGCGGTGTTGTGCCTAAAAGCAGAGGTACAGTCGACTCTAGAAATAAGTAAGAGAGCCGTATGATGATTAGCACTTGATACCCACGGCAAAATAACAAATGAGGCGGTAAAGGGAGATATGGGCTGGGCATATTTCGAAGTACGGGAAGCTCAGAGTACAATATTATATAAGGAACGCCTGAGGAAATTGAACACTAACAGGTGGGCAGCTAAAGTATTTAAATGTCTATACCTAAAAAGCGTTCACTCACAATGGCGTAAAAGAACTACGAAACTAACCAGTAAGTATGCTGGTTACAAGGACGAAGAAATAAAGAGCGTTAAGCAACAGGTGAAAAACACAAAAGGTAAAAATTGGATAAATTCTATGAAAAAAAACAGTGTGGAACTATACCGAAAGTGGAAAAGGCAGATCAGGAAGTTTTCTTTGAAAACTCAAGAGGTAGTGCCTTACTTTTTGTAACTAGATCAGGGTGCCTTAGAACATGCAGCTGCAAAAAGAAATTTGACCAAGAAGATAACACATGTGCTATATGTGGTAAATCCACAGAAACAATTAACCACCTTATACTCGAATGTAATGGTATCCGTCCGGAAGTCGATGCAGGCGCAGACATTCTTCCTGGGGCACTGGGGTTCAGAGATACAAGTGGCCGGGTGAATGAACCTTCGGTGGAAGCTAGCAAAAACGATTGGAAGATTGGTGTCCTAAAAGCAGAAAAGTAACATGTTAGTAATGTAGAAACAAAAATTCAATAAATGGAATGATGGTATAGTTAACCGATCTAAAACAACAATTAAGATATAGGCAAAAAAAGAGCATGAAAGCAACTGCTATCCCCCACCCATTTCAAAGGGGACGCTCCTATATTTCATCCATCCATCCATCCGTCCGTCCGTCCGTCCATCCATCCATCCATCCATCCATCCATCCATCCATCCGTCCGTCCGTCCGTCCATCCATCCATCCATCCATCCATCCATCCGTCCGTCCGTCCGTCCATCCATCCATCCATCCATCCATCCATCCCTCCATCCGTCCGTCCGTCCGTCCGTCCATCCATCCATCCATCCATCCATCCATCCATCCATCCATCCATCCATCCATCCATCCCATCCATCCATCCATCCATCCATCCATCCATCCATCCATCCATTCATCCATCCATCCATCCATCCGTCCATCCATTCATCCGTCCGTCCGTCCGTCCGTCCGTCCGTCCGTCCCGTCCACGTCGCCGCCGCTGTTGCCGGCTCTCAGCGCGCGGTTTGCTTCCTTTCTGGATGCGTTCACCTCGTGTCTGCGTGGTCAACGCAAACTTTATTGCGTGCGCGTGTGCAAGCATGTTAACGCCGAGACGGGACGCTTTTGCTTTTTAAGGCGAAAGCTTTTCTAAGCTCATGGAACGAAAATCTGTGCGCAGAAGCTGTGCGTCGCGTCAGTGCGCTGATGCGTTAGGAGGGAGATTAAAAATGAAAACAATTGATGGTGATAGGTAATGATGGTTGGTTGGTTGGTTTGTGGGGTTTAACGTCCCAAAGCAACTCAGGCTATGAGAGACGCCGTAGTGGAGGACTCCGGAAATTTCGACCACCTGGGGTTCTTTAACGTGCACTGACATCGCACAGCACACGGACGCCTTGCTTTTCGCCTCCACCGAAAAGCTGCCGCCGAGGCCGGGATTCGATCCCGCGTCCTTGGGAACAGTAGTCGAGCGTCGTAACCACTGCGCCACCCCGGCGGGGTGGTGATAGGTAATGAATAAAAGTTATAGACATTGACAGAGGTAATGATTAATGCTAATGACTAATGATGAATAATGACTAAAATGACTTGTAATGACCAATATGTCAAACTACGACTTGTAATGACCGCGATTGATTAGAAATTAGTAAAAGTACTTAGCGTTGCGCGGTAATGACTACAATGACTAGGCATGACTAATTATTACTGCTTGTCGCATGATGGTCTTGGTAGCCTATGTGCCATTAAACCCCACTAAACCTAAACCTAATCATTACTGCCAATGAGTACGAAACGACCAATATGTCAACGACGACTTGTAATGACCACAACTGATTGAAAAGGTGTAAACTTGCTTAGCTATGAGTGTAAGGACTACAATGACTAGGCGGGCATGACTCATCGTGAATATATCAAACGATGAGTTGAAATGACTGCAACTGAGGCAAATGATAGGAAAAGGGTAGGCTTTCGCCGTTATCCTCTTAAGAGACATCGAAAAGACCCTCTAATGTTTGTGCTCTGCTCGCTTCAGGCGACGGCAGCAACGAGGAGTGAAAAAGCACCCATTTCTTTGAAATGAAAGTTGCGCTGAGGTTAACAAATCTAGTTACTGAAACATAATGCCCTACCAGCTTCCACTGAATGTGCTACCAGGGACAGCAGATTGGGCTTTTTGGTGACTCATTACAGGTTAACAGCGCAAACAACGTGACGGGAATACAGGAGAAGACAACGACACAAGAGCGCTAGTTGTGTCGTCCTATTTTACTGTTTTCCCGTCACGTTGTTTGCGCCTATAGTTACCGGGGAGCTGGCCAGTAAACTAGGATTCTTAACGGCGTGTTGTAAACCAGATGAACACGTTACGGTGGCACCAGAAGCTTTTCTCGCGGGTTATGTTGCGAGGACATGCCAAGAAAAGGTACGAAGGGATCTTTTATATGCATAAGTATACAATTTGTTCTAAATTTTGCCGCTGGTCTGAATGGCCTTGCAAGCAAAGAAGCCTGTGTATACAATATTTGTTTACACTATTGAGACTGTCTGAGCCGAAGCGATAAATTGAAAAGCCCTGCTCCACAGAAAATCCGGCGCCCGCTTTGTCAGCGAGAGGTCGGAAAAATACCTCTCAGGCAAGAGGCGCTTTTGGTGGTGGTATTGCCAGACGCCTCTGGCGCAATGGCGCAATGAGAACACATGACATGTTCAAGGTGGCAGGAGCTGACAACTTAGAGAGAGTGAATAAGATGTAAGGGTGAAATGGGAATTGAAAGCGGGACCCTTAGATCTAAAGTCAGGCACACTACTCCTATAGTGCACATATACGTTCGTACGGCTACGGTAAAGAGGGGCTTTATATATCTGTCGGGTGCTATTTCATATAAAATTGGTGGCTTACGACTGTATTCTAATTACTATGCGACAGAGGTGGTAATTAAGGGATGTGGTGAATAAGCGGGTAGCAAAGTGAGGGTACTTATCACCAAGTTATTGCTTTATGCGATATCTGGTAATGGTTTTCATACATGTCAGTCGTACAATAGCCTGTTGCAGGAAACCTGATCCAACTGGACCAGTTACTTGTTAATGGAAAACAAGGACAATGGATGCTTCATGTACCCCACAAAGGAAGAAACGTCAGCTTACGTGCACCTTCATTAACCGGATAATGAAGTCTCAAGAGGTCCGGCGAAGCAGCAAGCTGTGTAAACTTGATTTAAGCATTGCTTCCTCGCTGTACGCCGGAAATGCAGCTAATCTCTGAAAACAATGATCGTGCCTGAGCAATGATTGAACAGCTTCGAATTGTGCACAGCCGGGGGACGTTTTCATGTGACAAATAACTTCACCCGAATGCCACATCACAGTAATGCGAGCGCTCCAATCGAATGGCCTTGAATTACCGTCACATTAAGTTTTTCGATGTACACTCCAGCATACATTTCTGCCGACCGGCGCTAAGTGCTCACGTGCTCACACTGGACATGACAGTATATAGCAATTCTTGTTAAATTGTGTGAAATGAAGCTCTTATATCCTAAAAATACCAGGCTCCTACCACTCCGGTGCCTCACTCAAAGCATAGTCGAGCGCAGCTCTCCGCGCGCGGATGGGTGGATGGATGGAATATAGGAGCGTCCCCTTTGAAACGGGGTGGCAGCAGTTGCTAACGTGCTCATTTTCCCCCCTATATTTTAATAATTGTTTTAGATTGGTTAATTATACCATCATTCTATTTATTGAATTTTTGTTTCTACATTACTAACATTATGCCACTTTTCTGCTTTTAAGCCACCAATCATCCAATCGTTTTTTGCTAGCTTGCACCGCAGGTTCATTCACCCGGGCGCAGGTATCTCTAAATGCCAGAGCTTCAGGAAGAGTGACTGCGCCTGCATCCACTTCCGGATGGATACCATTACATTCGAGTATAATATGGTTGATTGTTTCTGTGGATTTGCCACATACTGCAGATGTGTCATCTTCATGGTTAAATTTCTTTTTGTAGCTGTGTGTTCTAAGGCACCCTGATCTAGCTTCAAAAAGTAGGGCAGTGCCTCTTGGGTTATCAAAGAAAGCTTCCTTCCTAGTCTGCCTTTTCCACTTTTGGTATAGTTCCACACTCTGTTTCATTTCCATAGAATGTATCCAATTTTTACCAACTTCCGGGGGTGGCAGGCCAGACCAGGCCTCCTCCACTGACTAGACGACTGCCGGGGGTGGCAGGCCGGACCGAGCCTTCTCCGCTGACTGGACGACTACAGGGGGTGGCAGGTCGGACCAGGCCTCCTCCGCTGACTGACCGACCGCAGGGTGTGGCAGGCCACACCAGGCCTCCTCTGCTGACTGACCGAGTGCAAAGGGTGGCAGGCCGGACCGGGCCTTCGGTGACTGGCCGAGTGCAAGGGGTGGCAGGCCGGACTGGGCCTCCTCCGGTGGCTGGCCGAGTGCAAGTGCTGGCAGGCCGGACCGGGCCTTCTCCAGTGACTGGCCAAGTGCAAGGGGTGGCAGGTAGGACCGGGCCTCCTCTGCTGACTTACCGACTGCAGGGGGTGGCAGGTCGGACCGAGCCTCCTCCGCTGACTGACCGACTGCAAGGGGTGGCAGGCCGGACCAGGCGTACTCCGCTGACTTACCGACAGCAGGGGGTGGCAGGCCGGACCGATCCTCCTCCACTGACTGACCGACTGCTGGCAGTGGCAGGACGGACCGGGCCTTCTCCGCTGACTGGCCGACTGTAGGGGGTGGCAGGCCGGACCGAGCCTCTTCCGCTGACTGACCGACTGCAGGGGGTGGCAGGCCGGACCGGACCTCCTCCGCTGACTTACCGACTGCAGGGGGTGGCAGGCCGGACCGAGCCTCCTCCGCTGACTGGCCGACTGCAGGGGGTGGCAGGCCGGACCGGGCCTCCTCTGCTGACTGGCCGACTGCAGGGAGTGGCAGGCCGGACCAGGCCTCCTCTGCTGACTGACCGAGTGCAAGGAGTGGCAGGCCGGACCGGGCCTCCTCCGGTGGCTGGCCGAGTGCAAGTGTCGGCAGGCCGGACCGGGCCTCCTGCACTGGAGTCCCTGCACGGTCAGTCACTGGAGTGACTGACCGAGTGTAAGGAGTGGCAAACCGGACCGCGCCTCCCCCGGTGACTGGCAGACTGCAGGGTGTGGCAGGCCTGAACGGGCATCTTCCGGCTGCTGCCTGCTACAATGCGAGCGAAGGAGCGTGGCCAGCACGGAGCCTGGTGTTTTGTTCATCTCATCATCCAGCTGCCAGGGTATGGGGCTGCTGCAGACGTCAGACTAAGCGACGTAAGAGACGCGGAAAGAAGTCGCCTCCTCTGGCCCAGACAGCCCCGGCACCAGAGGTGATTGGCGGCCCCTTGGTGCGTGAATTACGGCCCCAGGACACTAAGGACCAAACGGTAAGCAATTTACCATCCACTTTCCGCCTCCAGGATGGCCGCCCTGATAATGCCCCATTGGTGGCTGTCAAAATAGCGGGGATGGAAGTGCCCGCTCTACTGGACACAGGTTCCATTGTTTCTCTTTTTGGCGATGAGGTCAAGCGAGCATGTGATGCAAGACATTTGCAGTTACGAGACATGACCAGAAATCTTCGGATGGCAGTGCCACAGATAGAATCGGCAACCTCTGTGGCACGTCTGACAGTTACCGTGAATGGTCGCAAAATAAGGCAGCGCTTTCTGCACCTTCGCGGACTCTCTTGTCCGGTAATTTTGGGCCGTAACTTTATCTCGTAGGCAGGAACCATTATCGACCTACATTCAGGCAACTACCGATACGGCATTACTGCAGAACCACTCAAATTCATTACAAACATAATAGAGCGTCACTCAAATCTTCTGGTCGCAACCCCCCCTCCTCAGCCGGAGTGACAGAAAGTGGTGTTCTCTCTTTCACAGGGTCACAAACGGAAAGATCCAGAATCCAGACGACACTTGAGCCCTTCGCTACCATGTTCACGGAAGCTCCTGGAAAAGCTAACATGCTGACGCACAGGATTGACAACGGCAGCTCCCGCCCGATCCGTTTCAACCCCAGGCCATTGAGCGTCCACAAGCGAGGACTCCTGGATGCCGCTCTAGATTAAATGGTGGCTAACGGTGCAGTAAGACCCTCAAAGAGCCCTTGAGCTTTTCCCTTTGTTCTTGCGCCTAAGAAAGACGGCACAGCACGCTTATGTGTCGACTATCGGCGGCTGAACGCTGTAATAGAGATTCGTACCCTTTACCGTCAGTTGACTCTTTTATGTATACACTTGGATCAGCAACATTCTTCACTACTCTGGACTGTAGCAGGGGTTTTCTGCAGATACTGATGACCTGAGTGACATCGAAAAAACTGCATTCACTTGCCATCGGGGATTATTCGAGTTTGTTCGACTGCCTTTCGGCTTATGCAATTCACCTGCTACCTTTCAGCGCGTGAATGATATAGTCCCAAGTAGCACAAAGTTGTCTACGACGTGGGGGCCCGCATTGGGCCCGTGAGGGCAGCCATACGGGCCCCATGCGGGATTTGCAACACGTACCCAGAGGGGCCCCGCGTGGGCTGCCCAATTTCGCCGCGATCGGTCCCAAACTGTATCCGTGCGGGCAGCCCAAATGGGGCTGCCCGCATTCAGCCCAGGTAGACGAATGTGGGCAGCACACCAGAACCATTAATGGGTCCCACATTTGTGCAGGCAGTCACATCCCATTGATCAAGGTTTTAATTTTTATGTCTATTAATCCCTCCAATGCCTGAATTGTACAGGCGCGGGATTTGCGAAAGCCAGTCCGTTTCGAGCTGACACACGTGCTGCCCTATGGGTTGAATCGGGCATTTTTCAGGGCTGCCCAAGTTCCAATAATCAAGTGTGAAACATTAAGCACCATTTTTTTGCTTGTATGCTACACCCAGTAACATGAGAGAAATTTATTTCCAACACTACAGTAATGTGGGCTGGCCCACATCACCCCAATATGTTGGTCTGAATATTTATTTCGGTGCTGCGTGCAGAATAGTAATGTCGTAGGAAACATTTGGAGGTCGTTCGGTACATACTCGTAAAGCGGAACAGTTACTGTTGCATATTTCCTGTCGATACTGCATAATTAACGTAGTTTGTAGAGTAAACATAGATAGTTTTTATTCATTGCATAGATATTTTTAAGACAGTTATGTGAAACCTCCAGAAGAGACAATTAGTGGCCGGTATAACACGATTTACATAAATAAAATGATGCCTTAAAGATAGGGTGGAGGCGTTTCAGACCGGTACGCCCGCCTACGGCCAATTTGGGGCCCACTGCGGCCTTTCATGGGCCGCCCAAATTGGGCTGACCTTATTTTTACCGTATGGACTACGAATATATCTTGCATTTTCCCGCAAGTACCCCAAGAATTACCCGAGTGGGCAGCGTGGTGGTGTGCTCGCTTTTCAGCCCGGCCGCAAGCCATGTGGGACCTATTCGGTTTTTGCGTGGGCAGCCCCAATCGGACTAGCCCGTCATCTATTTGCTTTAGGCCCACATTTGCATCGAATCTGCCCTAGATTTCCCCACAAGAGACCGATGCGGGCAGAAGCGGAAAGGAGTACTTGCCTGCCCCGCTAACGGCCATGCGGAAATTATCTAGATTTTTGGTGGGCAGCCCTATTTGGGGCAGCCCAGGAATTTTCTGCATGAATTCTACATTTTCGTCTTACCTTCCCTCAAGTACCCCTCAAGGGTCCCATGTAGGCAATGTGCGGGCATACCCGTATTTAGCTCCGCCACGGCCCATGCGGGACCTATTCGGCTTTTGAGTGGGCAGCCCCAATTAGATTAACCCAGGCTTTTCCGACACAGAGCCCAAATTTTATTTGCATCGGTCCTATAATTTCCCAAGCGGGACCCTTGAGGGCCAGGTGTGGGAATATGTAATCAGCTAGCCCTTTCCGCGCCTATATGATGCCCAGATGGGAAAAGCAGGGGCAAGCCCAATTTAGGCTTGCCCCCTTGATCTCTAAAGGGGGCCCTCATGGGTGTTATTGTGGCTACCCAAGCCCAACTTGCCCATACGGGCCCCAGGTGGGCCACGTAATGTGTGCTACTTGGGGTGCTAGGAGACGCGAAATTCAACTATGGAATGGCATACATGGATGATGCCATGGTGTTTTCAGAAAGCCTAGATGAACATCTGATTCATTTAACCACTGTTTTGAAAAGGATGCAGGCCGCAGGCATCACCATTAACCCCCGCAAAGTGCAGTTGGTTTCACGCAGAATCAACCTGCCCGTGGGGGGCAAAGGCGTCATCTACGGGATTAATCTGCAGTTGACGGAAGAGCAAATACACAAGGCGTTGGACAACCCACGGAACCCAACGTATGCGGCAGTAAGAAGACTAGGAAGGACATCCGAAACAGTCATCATTAACTTCAAAGATATGGACGCACCAAGGGCCGTAAAATTTTTCAGTCAATGGATTCCATGCAACCTATATAAGAAAAAGTACGACGTGTGCTACGCATCCGGCAAGATAGGGCGCAGGCAAGACGTCTGCCCCGATTTAACCAGCACTCGCTGCAGAGGCTGCGGGCTAAGAAATCATCCGGAGGACCACGCTTGCGAGCCGAAGTGTCTTCTCTGCGAGAAGAAGCATCAGTTAGGAAGCATCAGGATCGGCATGCAGGGAACTCTACAGAAAGTCCCACTGGGTTGAACAACGCGACGCGGCTCTCGGTGTATGCATCCACTTCTTCGAAGGATGTCATGAAGTATGTCCACATGCAGGCTACTTGTTGAAAGATGCCCTGGGGGCTGTGCTTGGGATGCAGGGACCTGCGGCACGGATTCTGTGGCCCTCAAATGCTCTCTCGTGCGGCGCAACTGCTTACCACTGTCTGTAGCCACGATGTGCGATCGCGTTAGCCCGGCAGGGCCAACCACTATGGCCGGAGCCCATGTTCTGCTGTGTGTGTCATACGCAGGCACCCGGTTTCCATTTTGAAGGTCTGGTAGACTGCGTGCAGTTCTATTGCAGTAGTAACACTGCTTGTGTTATTTCTTGCAGCTGCCGTCGAACTGCGTCAGGGGGAACCGTCTTTGACTCCAAGTGGCAATTGAGAACCGGAAGTCGTGTTCTGGTGTGACGCCCCATTAGCCTTTGAGCTGGGGATTGCAGAATTTCATCCTTTGGAGTGTTCGTCCATTCCAACAAGACACTAAAATTCAATGGAGGAAAATAGACACTTGAGCAGCTTTTTAGCTTCAATGGCGCGTTCTGCCAACCCGTTGCGCCACGGGTAGTATGGGCTCGACAAGATGTGTGTTTGTTGTTGAACTGACTTGCAAATGACTGGAAGCTTGCACTGCTGAAGGGAGGGCCGTTATTAGTGCACAACTTGGCTTGGATACCATTCGTCTCGAAGATTTCAGCACTGGCCTTAATAACAGCAGCAGCGGTGGTCCGATTTAAGCTTGCAAACCTCGACAAAAAGGAGTAAACGTCTGTTAATATGAAGTATTTAATGCCTTCGTGGTGGAAAAGGTGCCACTGACAATTTGTGACGGCAAATTGGGTAACTCGTGGCTAAGCAGGGGTAGTTTTGCATTTTCTTGTACTCATCGCAAACGATGCATGACTGCTACAACTGCAGTGTCAGCGTTCATGTTTAGCAGGTACATTGCCTATCTGGCTCTTGCCTTCATTTTATCCCCACCACAATGTGCAGCGCGTAGCAGGAACAGGACTTCTCTGCACTTGGTTGGAGGAATGACAAGCTTGTTTCTGAGCAGTCCATCTTCGACGTACAACTCGCTCCAGTAGGTCTTTTAGGCATCCGGCAGTTGCTGCTTGCTTTTTGGCCATTCGGTGCTTGCATCACGGGAGAGCTCGGTTATTAGGGCATCGTTATGGTTGCATCCTTCATGCTCAGGAGCTCTTCATCTGGAATCGGTAGCAAGGAAACAAGACTGACTTGAAAGTGCTCCGTTTCGTCCACGACCTTTGTTTTACAGGGAAAGTACGACACGGCATCAGCCAAAGTGGGTTCGTTCTCTGGTTTGTATGTTATCCTGATTGGGATCCTTTGAAGCACCAGCCGCATGCGCTGAAGTTGGCGAATACAGTCCCAATACGGCTTTTTGAAAATTGATTCAAGTGGCCTGATGTCGGACTCCACTGTGACTGCTGATTGCCTGGGTATGTAGTCCTTGGATTTCATGAAGCCATGAACAACAGCTAGTGCCTCTTTTTTCAATCTGTGCATACCAGTACTGTGTGTCAGTTAAAGAGCAGGACAAATATAGTCTAAGGGATGGTCGTCTTGTAAAATAACGGCACCGACACCGTACTGGCTCACGTCCACAGACAGTTTTACAGTTTTTGCTTGGTCAAAGTAAGCTAGGACTGGTGCTGTGACAAGGCTAGCTCTCGACCTTCGGAAACTGCTTTCCTTTACTTTGATCCACGTCCATGCGACGTCCTTTTTCAGTAGTTGCTGGAGAGGTGCAGTGCTAACAGACAGGTTCGGGATAAACCATGATAAAAAGTTTATCATACCAAGGAATACTTGAAGGTCTTTACGGTTCTCTAGTGCTAGAACTTGCATGATGTCTTGCATTCTGTCAAGGTCCAAGGAAAGCCATTCTGCTGTGAAGATGCAGCCCATGTAGCGCACCCTAGACTGCAACAATTGCCACTTCTTTTTATTGAGCTTTAGGTTGCGTTGTCTGCAGTGTTTAAGCAAGGCGGCTAGGTTTCTGTCGTAATCTTCTCCTGGGTTTCCGCAGACCAACATGTCATCAATCAACACAGCTACTCCAGCCAACCCTTAAACCATCTCGTGCATGGGACGTTGAAAAACCTCGGGTGCCAATGTGATTCCGAAGGGTATCCGCAGAAACCTATACATTCCAAAGGGAGTGCTTCATGGTGCAAACACATGAACTTTCTTTATCAAGAGTAATCTGCCAAAAAACTGACTAAGCATCGAGGGTGGAAAAATATTTGGCTGCTTGTAGTTGTGGTAGTACATCTTCTAAAGTAAGCATATGGTAGTGCTCTCTTAAACTGACCTTGTTTAAATCTGAAGGATTAAAGTAAATACGCACTTTAACATTTTTCAGCACTGCGGCTATATAGGTGGACCAGAAATATGGCTCGGACAGTTTTGCAATGAAGCTGTCATGTTCCATCTCATCTAGCTTAGTTCTCACAGGACCTTGAAGGGCAGCAGCAATTCTCCTTGTTGGTTTTACGGTGGCTCGTGCTTCGGGCTTCAGCTCTATAGGCTATAGGTGGCACCCTTAAGTTGTCCTAGGCCCTGCAAGACGTCTTCACACTCCTTTTTCAGGTCCTTCGAGCCTTCTGCCTCGACCGCATTTATGCACTGTATCAAGCCCAATCGCTCAGCGGTATCTCCACTCGACGTTACTGGCACATCTTGAAGAACAATGAAAAATGTAGCTTCTGTACTTTTCACAATAGCTTTTCTTGTGTGGCCAAAGAACGTGCACAACGTACCCGAGCAATGTGTGTGTGTGCTGGTGCTGCTGATAACTTTCGGAAGATCGTTTCTAGCATGGAACTACAGTTCGCTCCGATATATCTTACATTTAACTGTGGCACCGGCGACATTTACCGTTGTTGACCACTGTGACCAGTGCTCGTCGCTGAGGATTGCATGAACCTCCAATGCTTAAAGAAAATACTCCTTGTCGTCGGCAATTTCAACTTGCCATATGTGCCGTCCTTCTGCCGGCGCTTTCAAGCGGGATGTGCTGCATGCACTCGCAAAATGGTTTTGGCCGTTACATTTGTTGCAATACCTTCATAATGTGGGACACCTTCCGGTTTTGTGCTGTTGTAAGCTGCATCTTGAGCATGTGGTCGTCTTTGCTTTTACCACGTCTATCCTCTCTGGAGCAAACGACGGGACATTTGCTGCTTGGATCTCTGCGAGCTGCTCTTACCTTGTTTCTTAGCTTAACAAATGTCTACCGTCTTGTCATAGGAGGGATTTTCCGAGATGAGTCTTTGCTGCAGTTCTTTCTCTCTTATACCAAAGATTTTTCAACTGTATAGAAGCCTATCCTCCAGTTCTCCAAATTCGCATGGCCACACGAGATTACTGAGCTCCGTGATCCAATCGTTGAATGAATCGCTATCTGGTTCCTGAACTCGTACGTGAGATTATTTGCCGGTTTGTATTGCTCTTCAAAATTAAATAAATTCAAATACTTTTGAAGTGAGAAGCTTCACTAGGCTCGTCAACACCGTGCTTTGCGTCAGCCGGGGCCCAAGATTTGCCACTTCTGCGCATGCGCGAAGCCGAGTGACGGCATGCATGGCGCACATGGCCGCCGTCGCCGCTGCCACCGCTGACTCCGTCGCCTGACCTTCGCCGCCGCCGCAAGTACGCCGCCGCTTTTCCTCCTCACATAGAACAGGCATGGTAGAAGAACAAATGGTAGCGTAATTCCCATAGAAGCCTGCGTGTCGACTCCGAGCGAGGCTTTAGTTTCCCGGCGCCCCTGCGAACTGTGAGGCAAAAGGCAAAGCAAACACGTGACGTTGCTTGTGACGTCACAGTGACGTACTTGTGGCGGGGAATTCGATTCTCTGTTATGAACGAAAAACAAGGCCAACAACGACGGAGGCAGAACGATGCTCTGATAAAGCAGAAAAATGGACACCGTTACTGTTCAGCCAACTTTACTTGACATGGATTTCAACTGTCAAGTTTTACGTTAACTGAAATGTTACGGCATCTTTAACCACCTTATCACAGCATCGTTCTGCCTCCGTCTTTATTAGCCTGGTCTTTCGTCGCGCATCATGTAAACGCATTTTGTAGCTTATTTCTTCGGGCACGTTTGTGAACAAGGGCCTTCAAGTGAATTCGGCAAGCACATGAATAGAATCACATGGCTTGAGGGATTTCACTAAGGGCATAAATGAGTGAAGCTGTGCTGCATAGAAAGTCAGGCTTTATTAATTCACGATTACTTACATAGACGTTTCACGACAATGAAATCTTTGTGTAAGAAAGCGACCACCGCTCATTCGTCACGGTCTTCGTGAAATCCTCGTGACAACAAAATGACCTGAGCGTAGGTCTCCAAACGAAACGCGATGAGATTATAAAAGGGTAAAAGATCTTGCTAACAAACAAAGTACATATCAGTGTCAAAGAACAAAAACGAACGAACGGAATAACTAACGCTAGCGCTAAAACGCCAACCTGTAAGAGCTTAGGTAAGCAATTCAAATTGGGATTGCTAGTATTTAGAAGTTAATGCGTCTGAGAAGTGAAAATATCTACGATATAGCTTCGCTCCAATAAATCTCGCCCCGTTCATGATTCCATTATTTTACTCGCGCTTCATTTGCCACTGAGAGGAGTCAATGTGAGGTTACAAATTTACAACTTAAGCATGTTCATGAGAAAGATCCCATTGGCAATAGTAACATCACTGTGACTTTCAGCGAACGTTGGTGCGGTAATACGACGCAGTAAGCAAAACACGCAGCAAAGGGAGCGGAACGGAAGGCTTTGAGCATTGCGACACGCGTCTTGAGGGCAATAAAATCTCACCTTCACCGTTCAATTAAAACATGCATGCAAAACGCCGCTCATGCAGACGTGTATCCGTAAAACAAGCCACCACTTTTGCGACGTGTCTGGGAGGCCGAGCCGAGCCGCCGAGCTGTGACGCAGCATTGTCCCATCGTCCGGAAATGCGCACATGCAGCGGCAACCAGTTTCTCATCGAGCACACACAGTCTTCGCCTTCCTGTAAAGCTCTACCACAACCAGCAGAATGAAATACTGACCGTTTGGTAGAGATAACCCACTCTGTACGCAGCACGCAACGATAAACGTTGAACCGGGGCCGATGACGTACCCATCCCGGGGATAGAAAAGCTTTGGTCTGAGCCATTTCTGAGCTTTGAGCAATTCTACGCAGCGGATAATAAATGGCCGAGAGAGGTCATAGAAACAAGTTAAAATATTATTATAAAGGTGACACGTTTTTTCTTACGGAAGAAACAAAAACTGGATTCATTCCTGAACGCGAATATTATGCTTACTTTCTAGTTCTTTGGAGTTCTGGCAGATCTTATTTTCTGTGCTCTAGCAATTTGCCTCGCAGTTCGCAGGAGCCCTCATCATCGAGTTGATGCCGCTGGCAGTAGGCAGCTGCACGCGTTTTCTTTAAAACTGCGCGACCAGTTGTACATAGACCTTGGAACAGGTGGAGACACTCGCCATGGAAGGAGAAGAGGCAACAGTCGGACGGTACAGAAACACCGATTCAGAAGTGGTAGCTTGGGAGTTGGCTAAAAAGTAGCGAAGACATGAAAAGCGCAAAGATAGACGAGCGGCTGAAACGCCAGAAGTACAAGAGGAACGCTTTTCGCTTCGAGGTATTCAGGCTTAACCTTAGCTAAGCCACAGCATTTTTTTTTTCTGCTCCTCGTTTTCAAACTTAAAGGTGCGGAAAGTACGCCTTGTCTCTTCGCCGATAGCCAATTAAAAGTAGCAGCGTGAACACCTTCGGTTGTTCCTTTAGCTTCGTCACGGTTGCAAAATGTTCGAACTTACATTTCCAGATAGTACAGTTGTCTCCTGTAGCATCTAGAGGCTTTGGCGGAGGTAGCAGTGTCGAACTCATCGTTGTGGCTGTGTTCTGGAAGACCAGCTGTTTCAGATTGAGGCCTCAGAGTGGGTCACTCGCCCGCCGTTAACGTGACGACTTGTGCCCATGCTACACTTGCTGCGCTGCTGAAAAGGTCTGCCAATCCCCCTTCTGAAACCAAGTAAACGAGACAAGTAGCAGAGAACAAAAAGCAATTTATTCAGCAATGCAGCCGCATTTAAGGACCTGTACGATAGGCGGTCTGCGCAGGAAACATGCGCAGTTATTATCACAAGTACAGAATTGAGCTCCGTCACACTTCACACCTAAGCATGACACATCGATATCTCACAAAACCCTTCTAATACCCACGCATAAGGCTAATAAGCAATGAAATTTTATTCTTTCCGAGAATTATACAATCACCAAATGAGCCAGTGTCCAGCCAACACTCATGAAGTTGCGCGTGAAATTTTAGCGGATATTTTTTAGAAAAATGAAAGACAGCAGATGTGTCACATACACTTCACTAACTATGCACAGAAATAAAATATCTTGAAGCATTTTGGTGTCATGTTGTGAAGGTTGTTTTGCAGATCTGCTTGTTTTACATTGTGTTTAGGTGTGTGTGACTTGTGACTGGTTCTGGTCTCAATGTGAGGTTGTCCTTTTGTTGTGTTTATTTGGCTTTGTTTCTTTGGGTAGACACAGCTTGGGTGAAATAATTTATCTTTTTATTTTCAGAAAGTTAATAATGTCATTGTCGAATATCCATATGCACGCATGATAGAAAAGTTTTCCTACATTGCGGTGTGCGCTTGTGGTATTTCTCTCTCTGTGCGGTTCCCACTGCGCTGCTGTTTCTATGTATAATCACTTTCAGCAGAGCATAGCAGGACGAGGACAGAGCATTAAGGCATGTACGGGACAAGTCAGAGCATGTAAATGGTGCAAATAAACCAAAGATAAGATCAGGTAAAGTCAGAGATGAAGGCGACCTCCGTGCGCAAAAGGAAATCAGAGGATTCACGCATTCATCCCTGAGGTTTGCCATCCTGGTGGGTTCCATTATTTCATGTGGGAGCTTTTTTTGGCACGTCTTCAAAATGGTCGCTTTTTTCAAAACCAGGGGAACATTTTTCATTGCTGTCACATTTACAACCGGTCACTGCAGATTTCTGGACAATGAACGTTTAATATCTTTCCTGTGCTTCATTTGTCTTTGATTGATATATACGACAAAGAGAAACACTCGTTGTACTGTATGACACAAGAATTCCGTCGTAGCATGCAGATAAATCGTCATATACAGTCGAACTCACTTATAACGACACCGGTTTTAACAATTTATCGGTTACAACAGTGAAAAGCTGCTTCATGGTTCACTTTTGTATGCTTTCTAAGGTAAAAATGACTATAATGGTCCCATGCCGCATTATCGGTTATAGGGGAGCGCACCTGAATTTTGCTCTAATACGGAAAGTTGAGCTAGTTGGTACATGATTGCAAATTACGAGCGCTGCGACGGAGAACAACAACGAGAGAGTAAATAAAAATCAGTAAATCAGTAATAAGTAAATCAGTAAATAAAAAAATGTAGATATGCTTAATTAAATGTTACGATTCTGTGGAAATGTTTGGTAAATAAATTTTCCTGAAATAAATAATGCCATACTTTTTAAGTGTATACAAGTGTGGTCTAGTTGGAGGCCATAAATGTTAAAAACTTGTGGGCGCTTATCCTCTTTCTCTGCATTCGTAAAATGTGCGACAAAAAAGTTTCATCCTTAACATCTTTTTTTCAGCATTCATAGCTATGCTCTCCAAAGCAACAGCTTACAAGAAGCAGAGGCGAATGCACTTGCATGGCTAGCATTCTCTGACACTGCAAGCATGGTGCTGTTGTGTGCTTTTAATAAAAAGAACCGAGAGGAGTCATTCAGCACCCCCAGGACACAATAACTTTCTTCCCTCTCTGAACCCTTTGGAATGCCAGCCAGACACTGCGACAGCAACATCTCTTTTGTGCACCTGCAAGTGAGACAGTGCGTGCACACAACAGAGAGATTTAGCTTACCGTGATCCGCGATCCGCCACCGTGGCTCTCTACCGCGCGTGGGCGGGGCGGTCAAGCTGATTGGTCCCGACGCGGCAGGTCTGTGTGCCGACATCTAAAGTCCCTTGATAATTTGAAAGTAGCGACACTCTCCTCCGCGCCGCGCTTTCCTCCTCGATTCTCCGCGCTGCGCACGACACGCTTTTTCCCCTTGACGCCCGCCGGCCGGCCGCAGCAGTGAGTGAAGCGCGAGCTTTTGGGACAGGTCTGCGCTTCAGGAGTGCACAAATTTTTTGAAAAATAAAAGCATTGAGAATGCCGAAAGTAAAGTTCATGAATTGATTGGTTTCTTCTTAGAACTGTTTGAAAGGGGAATACTGATAAACAAAGCTTTCAGGCGAGTTCTGTGCTACAGACACTTTTTAAGTCTTATGATAAGGTTTTACTTTGTGCACTTAATCTAGTACTGCCTCTGACTTTGTGTTTGTTTTTTTTTAGAGCGTGAAATCTGTCACCGCGGTAAAACTTCGGAAAACGATCCAGGCTGGTGCTTTGAACTTTAAGATCAGAGGTCAAAGCAGGACTTAGTCTATTTCGCTACTGTCAAGCTATCTCTCTAAGCATGGTATATGTCACGTGATCAACCATGAGATTGGATTACTGGTTAATTGTACATGTATTTCGATCAATTACTGAGCCAAATTAATTGATATTTAGTAAATTGCAATTAAAATCTAAATTTTAGCTGCAACATCGAACCGTATACCGTTGGAAAGCTTAGGCCAAGTGTAATGGCACTGTGCTAGTTAGCGATCCGCGATAATCTGCGTTAATTAGTTAATTTTGCATAAAACCAAATTTTGAGCTGTTCCTTGCTGCTTCGAGGCAAGGAACAGGTTTGCCACGGCAGTCTAGATATGATGCTGATGGAGGAATTAAATAATTTTATTAGTACGCGGCCCCTCACTGACTTCGCGTGTGGTTAAAAGACAGCAGGGTACACTGGGAGAAGTGGTGGGCCCTATTGCCGACACACTGAAGTTCTGGGGCAAGCATGCTGTGGCCTCATGCGCTGTGTAAAAGAGCTTGATTTCATTGAACGCAACAATCAAATAAAAAAATTACAAGGTGCACATAGGTCTTCAACGTGCGGAAATGAGAAAGCATATAACTGCCAATTCCTTACCTATCGCTATCATATCTATCACTATATCTACTAATGCCAGAGACCTACCGTAACTGTCACTATCCGCAACGAACACTATCACCTCACTATCCGGGCCTATTACTACAATTTACTATTATTATCCGTAACAGTCACCATCATTACCTATCACTATTCATAACCATCACTATTTAATCTGATGCCGCCCCATTACCCATTGATATACTTCAATTTTCATTGACTTACGTTGTCAGTCATATCTCTATTATCTCATAATATCTGACGAGACAACTATACATTGACTTTTAATTCTTATACGTTCTTGTTTTCTCATAAATGGAGGTCGGAAAAGAGCAAGCCACAGAAATAACTGACTACTATCAGAGCGAGGTTCATGTCTCTGTCGAGGAGGCTTCCTTTACTTCCGGACAGGTCGGTGAGAGAAAATTGATGGAACTGCGTTTGGCCTGTTTCTTTTTTCGAGTTCGTGTAATATTGGCGGCTCAAACTGGTCTTCAGTGAAATGTAGCTAGAACATAGAGCGATGAGTTAATCACTCAGGCTAGGTGAAAAAAAAAATCTTCTTGCATACAATTGAAATGAGTAATATGTTACAGTGTTAAGAATTGTTGCTCGCAAAATGTTCCTTTATTTTTACATCATAACTATATAATTATTGATTGTTTAAGTTTCGTAAATACAGAAAATTGATGCAATGATTCCGGCTGATTTAACATCGATGGGATAACTTTTCTCGCAATAAATGAATACGCGGAATCGCGGTTTTAGAGCTCCAGCTTTCAAAGCGAAGTTAACCTGCCAACGCCTAGTAGTCATGGTCAAAGTGAAGCGTGTGTGATCATATGAACACCTCCTGCACATTGGCCGTATCCCTGATAAAACGAACGCATATTTTTTAACCCACGCGTGCGTCGAAGCGTGGCAACACATTCAAGAATTGAAAAAAAAAATATGCCGTACGACCTAACTAGTGCAGATTACCCGCAATACCTCTGGTTTACTTGCCAAAGAGTTTTTCAGGGCCAGCATTAATTGCTCCCGAGTAACCGACGCACACTACAAGTACAAGCTGGAAAGGCTAGCTCCTCTACAAGCCCGAATTTTGATTTTTAGTGAAGGAGGCAAGGGATCCTAGCATAATCGCGACAAATGCAATCGAGAGACTGTAATTTTCCAGTTATCTCTGACAGCAAAAAGCAGATTATAGCGCCCTGTTTCTGACTGTGCAGAAGTCGAAGCGTGTTAAATGATGGAGCCTTGGAGCCTCGCAGAATATTCAGCATGCTGCAGAGGACAACCTTATTTTTATACAATGAACATGCTGCCGCCGCAGAGGAGCAAGCAGGAATAAAAAACGCAGCGTCAGTTGACGCGTTATTACGGGGAGTGAGAAAGTCACCCGATGTCGCAAACAACTCTGTTCTTTCTAGGAATAAACGTCTTTCGACTAATCTTGTGAATCCATTGACTCGTGCGCAAGCGTCACGCTTGCCTTGAGATATCATGAATACCGCATAACCATCTTCAGGCCGCTTGCTGCAGTTGTACGCGCAACAGCACGGCATAGAGCTCGCACGCTGCAATAAAAGCACAGCGCGCAATATTCGCTCGCCGAGACTAGGAGAAAAATGGCGCGATGGAAAAAGAAAACACAAAGAAAACGCCGGACGCGCGTCAGTTTCCAAGGGCAACGGCAGGGAGACCAATCGTCGCTCAGGAAATCGGGCGGAGAGCCGGCCTTCAGCGAAGGGGCGAGGAGGAGGCGAGGATGTAGCGCGGCGGCGGCAAAGTTCAATCGTTGGCGTAACTTTCAAAGCATCAAGGGGTTTTACCGACATCCAGTATGTGGCTCCATCTGTCGGCGTCAAGGGGGGTCTGGGCATGCGCAGTGGAACGCGCAGTGGCGGATCCCAGTAGCGGATCGCGGATCACGGTAAGCTAAAACTCTCTAATAAAGAAGTGGGTACTAGCGGCGCAAGGAGCGCGTACCAGTCGGGACGGGGGTGGTTCAACATGAGGTCGCCCCACACGATTCGTCACGGCGGGGGCGATTAGTCACGGAGGGGGAACCCGAACGAGTCGCCAGCGACCTGTTTGAGGTAGTTTGAGGGAGTCGCTCGACTTCAAGTCCAAAACTACTGAGCTAGGGATACTGAGCCAATCCGCAGCGCTTCTGCCTCCTTATTAGGGCGGGAAAATTCAAGAGTACTGCATGCACGCGTTTGCACGATCGACTTACTGCGCCCGCAGTTAGCACTGCGAGAATGAAGCGTACTAATTCACGTTTGTACTCGTATCCTTGGTCATGTGCTCGACGCTTAGGCAGGAGGCGATTTCGTGACCTGCTATTTCGCGAGACCGCAAACAACCGCGCACACACCACCGCCGCTTCCGACTTCGTAGAACTGTAGCGCTTTGGCTGTCGCAAGAGCCCTAAACATGGGCATAACCATAAGATCTTCTTCCTCGCTGATAATTTCATATATTCATACCCGAAATGAGTCCGAATTGATCTACCCCGAGCGCGGTAGCAGAGGCCGTAAAGGGGCGAAAGCGGGCTCTTAAGTCAAATCTAGTTCGGAGAGGGGGTTGTCGTGAACCAAGTTGTACGCCGGTATGAGCACTCGGTGTCGATCAGCACTTGTCGCGGGTCTCCCCCTCCGTGACGAATCGAGCCGCGCGAACTGCGCGAGTCTGAGTCGCCAGTGTGAACCAGTCTTCACGGCGACGTTCCCCCATGGCCTCCGAGATCACCTCCGCGCGCGAGAAACACGTGCACGGGGGTGATCTCGGAGGCCATGGTTCCGACCAGTAGTTCAGAAATGACTGCCAGAGTAAGGAGGCGGCGCTGGTGTAGTGGGAGCAAAATTCAGGTGCGCTCCCCTATAACCGATAATGCGGCATGGGACCATTATAGTCACTTTTACCTTAGAAAGCATACAAAAGTGAACCATGAAGCAGCTTTTCATTGTTGTAACCGATATATTGTTAAAACCGGTATCGTTATAAGTAAGTTCGACTGTATATGACGATTTATCTGCATGCTACGACGGGATTCTTGTGTCATACAGTACAACGAGTGTTTCTCTTTGTCGTATATATCAATCAAAGACAAATGAAGCACAGGAAAGATATTAAACGTTCATTCTCCAGAAATCTGCAGTGAACGGTTGTAAATGTGACCGCAATGAAAAATGTTCCCCTGGTTTTGAAAAAAGCGACCATTTTGAAGAAGTGCCAAAAAAAGCTCCCACATGAAATAATGGAACCCACCAGGATGGCAAACCTCAGGGATGAATGCGTGAATCCTCTGATTTCCTTTTGCGCACGGAGGTCGCCTTCATCTCTGATTTTACCTGATCTTATCTTTGGTTTATTTGCACCATTTACATGCTCTGACTTGTCCCGTACATTCCTTAATGCTCTGTCCTCGTCCTGCTATGCTCTGCTGAAAGTGATTGTATACATAGAAACAGCAGCGCAGCGGGAACCGCACAAAGAGAGAAATACCACAAGCGCACACCGCAATGTAGGGAAACTTTTCTATCATGCGTGCATATGGATATTCGACAATGACATTATTAACTTTCTGAAAATAAAAAGATAAATTATTTCACCCAAGCTGTGTCTACCCAAAGAAACAAAGCCAAATAAACACAACAAAAGGACAACCTCACATTGAGACCAGAACCAGTCACAAGTCACACACACCTAAACACAATGTAAAACAAGCAGATCTGCAAAACAACCTTCACAACATGACACTAAAATGCTTCAAGATATTTTATTTCTGTGCATAGCTAGTGAAGTGTATGTGACACATCTGCTGTCTTTCATTTTTCTAAAAAATATCCGCTAAAATTTCACGCGCAACTTCACGAGTGTTGGCTGGACACTGGCTCATTTGGTGATTGTATAATTCTCGGAAGGAATAAAATTTCATTGCTTATTAGCCTTATGCGTGGGTATTAGAAGGGTTTTGTGAGATATCGATGTGTCATGCTTAGGTGTGAAGTGTGACGGAGCTCAATTCTGTACTTGTGATAATAACTGCGCATGTTTCCTGCGCAGACCGCCTATCGTACAGGTCCCTAAATGCGGCTGATTTGCTGAATAAATTGCTTTTTGTTCTCTGCTACTTGTCTCGTTTACTTGGTTTCAGAAGGGGGATTGGCAGACCTTTTCAGCAGCGCAGCAAGCGTAGCATGGGCACCAAGTCGTCACGTTAACGGCGGGCGAGTGACCCACTCTGAGGCCTCAATCTGAAACAGCTGGTCTTCCAGAACACAGCCACAACGATGAGTTCGACACTGCTACCTCCGCCAAAGCCTATAGATGCTACAGGAGACTACTGTACTATCTGGAAATGTAAGTTCGAACATTTCGCAACCGTGACGAAGCTAAAGGAACAACCGAAGGTGTTCACGCTGCTACTTTTTAATGGCTATCGGCGAAGAGGCAAGGCGTACTTTCCGCACCTTTAAGTTTGAAAACAAGGAGCAGAAAAAAAAAATTGCTGTGGCTTAGCTAAGGTTAAGCCTGAATACCTCGAAGCGAAAAGCGTTCCTCTTGTACTTCTGGCGTTTCAGCCGCTCGTCTATCTTTGCGCTTTTCATGTCTTCGCTACTTTTTAGCCAACTCCCAAGCTACCACTTCTGAATCGGTGTTTCTGTACCGTCCGACTGTTGCCTCTTCTCCTTCCATGGCGAGTGTCTCCGCCTGTTCCAAGGTCTATGTACAACTGGTCGCGCAGCTTTAAAGAAAACGCGTGCAGCTGCCTACTGCCAGCGGCATCAACTCGATGATGAGGGCTCCTGCGAACTGTGAGGCAAATTACTAGAGCACAGAAAATAAGATCTGCCAGAACTCCAAAGAACTAGAAAGTAAGCATAATATTCGCGTTCAGGAATGAATCCAGTTTTAGTTTCTTGCGTAAGAAAAAACGTGTCACCTTTATCATAATATTTTAACTTGTTTCTAACGACCTCTCTCGGCCATTTATTATCCGCTGCGTAGAATTGCCCAAAGCTCAGAAATGGCTCAGACCAAAGCTCTTTTTATCCCCGGGACGGGTACGTCATCGGCCCCGGTTCAACGTTCATCGTTGCGTGCTGCGTACAGAGTGGGTTATCTCTACCAAACGGTCAGTATTTAATTCTGCTGGTTGTGGTAGAGCTTTACAGGAAGGCGAAGACTGTGTGTGCTCGATGAGAAACTGATTGCCGCTGCAAGTGCGCATTTCCGGACGATGGGACAATGCTGTGTCACAGCTCGGCGGCTCGGCTCGGCCTTCCAGGCACGTCGCAAAAGTGGTGGCTTGTTTTACGGATACACGTCTGCATGAGCGGCGTTTTGCATGCATGTTTTAATTGAACGGTGAAGAAGAGATTTTATTGCGCTCAAGACGCGTGTCGCATTGCTCAAAGCCTTCCGTTCCGCTCCCTTTGCTGCGTGTTTTGCTTACTGCGTCGTATTACCGCACCAACGTTCGCTGAAAGTCACAGTGATGTTACTATTGCCAATGGGATCTTTCTCATAAACATGCTTAAGTTGTAAATTCGTAACCTCACATTGACTCCTCTCAGTGGCAAATGAAGCGCGAGTAAAATAATGGAATCATGAACAGGGCGAGATTTATTGGAGCGAAGCTATATCGTAGATATTTTCACTTCTCAGACGCATTAACTTCTAAATACTAGCAATCCCAATTTGAATTTCTTACATAAGCTCTTACAGGTTGGCGTTTTAGCGCTAGCGTTAGTTATTCCGCTCGTTTGTTTTTGTTCTTTGACACTGATATGTACTTTGTTTGTTAGCAAGATCTTTTACCCTTTTATAATCTCATCGCGTTTCGTTTGGAGACCTACGCTCAGGTCATTTTGTTATCACGAGGATTTCATGAAGACCGTGACGAATGAGCGGTGGTCGCTTTCTTACACAAAGATTTCATTGTCGTGAAACGTCTATGTAAGTAATCGTGAATTAATAAAGCCTGGCTTTCTATGCAGCACAGCTTCACTCATTTATGCCCTTAGTGAAATCCCTCAAGCCATGTGATCCTATCCATGTGCTTGCCGAATTCACTTGAAGGCCCTTGTTCACAAACGTGCCCGAAGAAATAAGCCCCAGAATGCGTTTACATGATGCGCGACGAAAGACCAGGCTAATAAAGACGGAGGCAGAACGATGCTGTGATAAGGTGGTTAAAGATGCCGTAACATTTCAGTTAACGTAAAACTTGACAGTAGAAATCCATTTCAAGTTGGCTGAACAGTTACGGTGTCCATTTTTCTGCCTTATCCGAGCATCGTTCTGCCTCCGTCGTTGTTGGCTTGTTTTTCGTTCATAACAGAGAATCGAATTCCCCGCCACAAGTACGTCACTGTGACGTCACAAGCAACGTCACTTGTTTGTTTTGCCTTTTGCCTCACAGTTCGCAGGGGCGCCGGGAAACTAAAGCCTCGCTCGGAGTCGACACGCAGGCTTCTATGGGAATTACGCTACCATTTGTTCTTCTACCATGCCTGTTCTATGTGAGGAGGAAAAGCGGCGGCGTACTTGCGGCGGCGGCGAAGGTCAGGCGACGGAGTCAGCGGTGGCAGCGGCGACGGCGGCCATGTGCGCCATGCATGCCGTCACTCGGCTTCGCGCATGCGCAGAAGAGGCAAATCTGGGGCCCCGGCTCACGCAAAGCACGGTGTTGACGAGCCTAGTGAAGCTTCTCACTTCAAAAGTATTTGAATTTATTTAATTTTGAAGAGCAATACAAACCGGCAAATAATCTCACGTACGAGTTCAGGAACCAGATAGCGATTCATTCAACGATTGGATCACGGAGCTCAGTAATCTCGTGTGGCCATGCGAATTTGGACAACTGGAGGATAGGCATCTATACAGTTGAAAAATCTTTGGTATAAGAGACAAAGAACTGCAGCAAAGACTCATCTCGGAAAATCCCTCCTATGACAAGACGGTAGACATTTGTTAAGCTAAGAAACAAGGTAAGAGCAGCTCGCAGAGATCCAAGCAGCAAATGTCCCGTCGTTTGCTCCAGAGAAGATTGACGTGGTAAAAGCAAAGACGACCACATGCTCAAGATGCAGCTTACAACAGCACAAAACCGGAAGGTGTCCCACATTAGGAAGGTATTGCAACAAATGTAACGGCCAAAACCATTTTGCGAGTGCATGCAGCACATCCCGCTTGAAAGCGCCGGCAGAAGGACGGCACATATGGCAAGTTGAAATTGCCGACGACAAGGAGTATTTTCTTTAAGCATTGGAGGTTCATGCAATCCTCAGCGACGAGCACTGGTCACAGTGGTCAACAACGGTAAATGTCGCCGGTGCCACAGTTAAATGTAAGATATATCGGAGCGAACTGTAGTTCCATGCGAGAAACGATCTTCCGAAAGTTATCAGCAGCACCAGCACACGAACACATTGCTCGGGTACGTTGTGCACGTTCTTTGGCCACACAAGAAAAGCTATTGTGAAAAGTACAGAAGCTACATTTTTCATTGTTCTTCAAGATGTGCCAGTAACGTCGAGTGGAGATACCGCTGAGCGATTGGGCTTGATACAGTGCATAAATGCGGTCGAGGCAGAAGGCTCGAAGGACCTGAAAAAGGAGTGTGAAGACGTCTTGCAGGGCCTAGGACAACTGAAGGGTGCCACCTATAGCCTATAGAGCTGAAGCCCGAAGCACGAGCCACTGTAAAACCAACAACGAGAATTGCTGCTGCCCTTCAAGGTCCTGTGAGAACTAAGCTAGATGAGATGGAACGTGACAGCTTCATTGCAAAAGTGTCCGAGCCATATTTCTGGTCCACCTATATATCCACAGTGCTGAAAAATGCTAAAGTGCGTATTTACTTTAATCCTTCAGATTTAAACAAGGTCAGTTTAAGAGAGCACTACCATATGCCTACTTTAGAAGATGTACTACCACAACTACAAGCAGCCAAATATTTTTCCACCCTCGATGCTTAGTCAGTTTTTTGGCAGATTACTCTTGATAAAGAAAGTTCATGTGTTTGCACCATGAAGCACTCCCTTTGGAAGGTATAGGTTTCTGCGGGTATCCTTCGGAATCACATTGGCACCAGAGGTTTTTCAACGTTCCATGCACGAGATGGTTTAAGGGTTGGCTGGAGTAGCTGTGTTGGTTGATGACATGTTGGTCTGCGGAAACCCAGGAGAAGATTACGACAGAAACCTAGCCGCCTTGCTTAAACACTGCAGACAACGCAACCTAAAGCTCAATAAAAAGAAGTGGCAATTGTTGCAGTCTAGGGTGCGCTACATGGGCTGCATCTTCACAGCAGAATGGCTTTCCTTGGACCTTGACAGAATGCAAGACATCATGCAAGTTCTAGCACTAGAGAACCGTAAAGACCTTCAAGTATTCCTTGGTATGATAAACTTCTTATCATGGTTTATCCCGAACCTGTCTGTTAGCACCGCACCTCTTCAGGAACTACTGAAAAAGGACGTCGTATGGACGTGGATCAAAGTAAAGGAAAGCAGTTTCCGAAGGTCGAGAGCTAGCCTTGTCACAGCACCAGTCCTGGCTTACTTTGACCAAGCAAAACCTGTCAAACTGTCTGTGGACGCGAGCCAGTGCGGTGTCGGTGCCGTTATTTTACAAGACGACCATCCCTTGGACTATTTGTCCTGCTCCTTTACTGACACACAGTACTGGTATGCACAGATTGAAAAAAGAGGCACTAGCTGTTGTTCATGGCTTCATGAAATCCATGGGCTACATACCCAGGCAATCAGCAGTCACAGTGGAGTCCGACATCAGGCCATTTGAATCAATTTTCAAAAAGCCGCATTGGGACTGTATTCGCCACCTTCAGCGCATGCGGCTGGTGCTTCAAAGGATCCCAATCAGGATAACATACAAACCAGAGAACGAACCCACTTTGGCTGATGCCGTGTCGTACTTTCCCTGTAAAACAGAGGTCGTGGACGAAACGGAGCACTTTCAAGTCAGTCTTGTTTCTTTGCTACCGATTCCAGATGAAGAGCTCCTGAGCATGAAGGATGCAACCATAACGATGCCCTAATAACCGAGCTCTCCCGTGATGCAAGCACCGAATGGTCAAAAAGCAAGCAGCAACTGCCGGATGCCCTAAAGACCTACTGGAGCGAGTTGTAGGTCGAAGATGGACTGCTCTGAAACAAGCTTGTCATTCCTCCAACCAAGTGCAGAGAAGTCCTGTTCCTGCTACGCGCTGCACATTGTGGTGGGGATAAAATGAAGGCTAGAGCCAGATAGGTAATGTACCTGCTAAACATGAACGCTGACACTGCAGTTTAAGCAGTCATGCATCGTTTGCGATGAGTACAAGAAAATGCAAAACTAACCCTGCTTAGCCACGAGTTACCCAATTTGCCGTCACAAATTGTCAGTGGCACCATTTCCACCACGAAGGCATTGAATACTTCATATTAACAGACGTTTACTCCTTTTTGTCGAGGTTTGCAAGCTTAAATCGGGCCACCGCTGCTGCTGTTATTAAGGCCAGTGCTGAAATCTTCGAGGCGAATGGTATCCAAGCCAAGTTGTGCACTAATAGCGGCCCTCCCTTCAGCAGTGCAAGCTTCCAGTCATTTGCAAGTCAGTTCAACAACAAACACACATCTTGTCGAGCCCATCCCAAGCAGCACGCCGTCAATGGACCGCCAATGGTCCAATATTGGGATATATTGGTCCCAATATTGGTCAATATTGGCGTTTGATTGGGGCGCACAAAGAGCCAAGATATATGCCAACCAATTTTATCGGTTCTCCTATCAAAACCAGTATTGGCGTACTACCTAGTTTACTGGCATTCAATGGCACTCAATGGCTACTCAATATCTTCCACCCCAGCTCACTCACTGGTTGTTATATCACGGCCATCCCGCCAAGCTCACTGGCCATCCAATATCTTGTATCCATGCTTATTCACTGGATATTCCCAACTGGCATCCAGCCAGATTTATCGGCTACCCAATATTTCCAATTGAATCTTGCCCACTGGTTTTGCATTATTGGCATCCAGCCAGAGCAATTGGCAATCCGGCACCACGGCTAGTTGCTTTTTCGTGCTATGACTAATAGGCAACTGCAAAGCCATCCCCTACTTATGCAGTGCATATATTTTTCATGCAGCTTTTTATTTAAATAAAGCATGGTGAGAATATCCATGCACAGAAAATAATACAGCTGAAAGGTTCACTGCATGGTGATTTATTAGGTGTGCACGTGTTACAGGGCATGGAAACATTTAGGCAGAACTCTTAGACTTCAGTGCTCCTCCTGTTTTTGCGTCCCTTGGCTAGGTGTTCTCAGGTCCCAGGTTGGAGGAAGGCGCTGCGTTCATCGCAGCTTCTTTTGTGGTCGGTTGTAGGGCCAGCAGCTCCATGCAGCCTTTAAAGATATGGACTTGAGCAGCGTGCATAACAATGTATTTCCTTTCGCAGATGGCACCTGGAAATAAAATCAACATTTATAAGTCCCATTAAGACAGAAAACGTTTGGAAAGTGGAAGTACAGCTAGACCGTGGAGAAAATGCAAAATAAAGCACTACCTTTTGGCCTTCAGGCAACTTTCTTGTCTGGTTTACTCAGGTTGAAATAAGCTGCATACTCGGTGAGGCCGGCCATATTAACTTGGTTACATTGGTTGCGACATCTGGCAGTGCACGGCTTCCCATGTGGATGTGTTGTTGACGCTGGAAACATAAAACAAAATGATATTTGCCGTTATCTATTCGTTAAACGGTAGTCAGTGCTCGCCCCCTTATACTTGCAGTGCCTTTGTGATCGAACACCTGTAGAAGAAAGACATCGTCATAACTGGAAGCTTCAAATCAATAGCTTTCCTTTGAATAGTTTTCGTTAGGATAGATTGCCGCAAAAACTAAAAAGAAACTACAAAGGAAAAAACAGACACAAAAAATGGCAGTCGCACTCCGACCACGGCTGCTAAATTTAGTGTGCACCGCATCATTACTGCAAACAGAACATTTTAAAAGTTGTCAAAGCTGCAGCCAAAACAACGTACCACATAGATGCTTTGGGGTTTGTATGATACACTCGAACTGAAAAAATAAAGAAATCCGTAGCTTAGCATCACGTTTGTTGTGGGAACAAGTTTGTACGTGTGGTAAAGTATAACACTATGGTAGCAACTGTAAATAACCTATTTTAAGCGGCTATTTTATGACACTTCTACTACTCGGGATTAGCGCAAGAGAAAGATCAAACACGTGAATAAGCTACGCGTCGTTTAGACCATTCCAATAGCGCATTCATAACGGCAAATTACAATATTAAATATTCGCTCGCAACTAAAAATCATGTCCCAGAAAGCTAGACTTAACTCTGAGTTTTGAATATAGTATGCAAAAGAAACTGTTCACTTCAGACACTGAACACACGCGCGATGAAGTTGTAACCTGAAAATCACACAAAACACGTGTCATGTTTTACAGGACCACGTTTTTCTTTTGCAATACAAATTGGCCACCTCTGCGCCGTAAATTTTGTCATTATGACCAGAGTTTATGCATACAAAATAGTGCGCTGAAAATACAGTTCAGAACTGACTGGCGTGGTGCGGTCGAAATAAATGACTTTCCGTTCTCGCAAGCATATCGGTTATTGACATGATGATCAAGGCTGACAACATACAGAACCAAATCATGCAAAAAAAAAGTATCTTACCATACGGCTAGCGCAGATTCGTAGACCTCAGTTGCAACAATCCAAAATGAATGTTGCCACGCAAAGTACATCCCAGGGATCTGATGCTTTATACACCTGGTAAGAAAAAGTAGCGATCTTACAAGGAGGCAAAGCAAGAAATAATTTCTGAGAGCTCAGTTATGAACAAACAACTTAAAATGCTGGTGGTACTTACAAATATCCTCTTTCAGGCATGGCCATTAAAACGAATCGGAACTTTCACAAGGCTTGGTTTTTCGGTTCTGCTGTCCAAAGCTGCGGGAGCTCGAGCAGCTCGAGCGGGTGGGGATTGTGTGGCCGACCAGACGCCTCTGAATCAGCCGCTTGTGTCGAGTTTCGAGGCAGGGTTGAAGGGGACAGAAGGATGGTTGTGTTTTCTCTCTCTCTCTCTCTTCTTTTTTTTTTTTTTTTTGCTTGAGATCTGTCGAAAGAGTAGGCATAAAGCTCGAAAGGGGGTGAGAGAAATGAAAGAGGTCCCGCAGGAGCGCGTGAGCCCAGAGGCTGCCGGCCAGGAAAGTTGGCGGGAAGGAAGGGAAGAGTGAGGGGGAGTAGACTGTGGGCATTGTGAGCAACGCCTGCCTAGCCGGGAGGAAAGAGAGGGCAGTGAAGGTCGCTGCCCTTCCGCGATGACTGCTTCACGGGGAGAAAAGGCTACAAGACGGGAATTGCTTTAGTCAAGGTCCTCGGGCAGAGAGGCGACAAAAGGACGAGAGAATAGAAACCATATGTTCTTTGCGCCAAGCGTGTGAGGAGGAATGCGCAGAGTTTTGACTTTGGCTTCGCTAAAACAACAAGGAGTGCGTTCGGAGCTGTTTGGTCGCCTCGACTGTTGGCTCGGTAACATTTTCAGTGGAATGATAATTTCGCTATATTTTTTTTGTTAATGCAAAATACGTTTTACCTCAGTGTTTCAAATAATAATCATATACGTAAAACAATCTTCAGTTTTCACGGAATCGTCCTCGGTTCGAAAAAATGGACATATTTTTTTATTAAAGATGGCACACAGGCCGCTGTTCACGACGGAGTGCTCCTAAAACGTCATCACGCGCAACTGAGCGATGCAACAGCCCGTATACTTGCTGTATTCCTATTAAGGAAAAGAAAAGCGAAAACGACCGTAACTACGGGTACTTCAAGGTTAAAATTCCTATGTTATTCGTTTTTATTTTTTTTTTAAATCAGGTGGACATTAGAGCAAGAAAAAATCCGCGTATAAAGCAGCAGGAAATACAAAATACTCGACGAGCTAAGATCTGAAGAACTAAATTGGCAGCAAAGAAAAAATAGAAAGAAAGCAAGGGTCAACATTGAAACTATATCTACGAACTTAGGACAAGGTAGTCCTCAGAAAGAAGCGCGGTATAATCATCTTTCAGCCCGCGGAAGAAGCGCTTGTGAAAGCGGCAGAATATTTCAGAGAGGAAACCTAATTCTCAATCATGTGTTAAATTCTTCGAGAGTGGTGTTCTCTAAAAATGCCCCAAAACTGCTAAAGTAACGCACTCGCATTACTTTTAATATATATGAATTGCTATTAGCTGCCTGGTTGACACGATGGGATAGAATTATTTAGTTGTCTGAAGGGAAACGCCTTCGGTGCGGTGGTTATATGGTTGGATAATAAGGCAATGAATGTTTGAAGAATAGTTTCTGAACAATGCTTAGGAGAGCGCTGTCAAACGCTGTGGTCAAATGCATCATTATGAGCCATATATTACAGCTTTCGAACAAAAATGTCAGTGCACGTTAAAGAACCCCAGGTGGTCGAAATTTCCGGAGTCCTCCACTATGGCGTCTCTCATAGCCTGAGCTGCTTTGGGACGTTAAACCCCACAAACTAAACCAAAAATAACTTCCGTAAAGAACATCGTTATTATGCAATTTCACTTTTGTTACCATATATGCTGGCGACTCATCGCGCGCATTCATTACACTGTAGGTAATTGTTTTAAATTTTTATTTTTATTTTCGTTTGCCTTGCCTCATGCACGCTGTTGATTTTTTTATTATCTTTTACATGTACACAACTTTTTGGCAGTGTGCGATTTACGTCGCATTAGAATACGAAGCACTCCAGGACAGTTCAGATTTCAGTGAATTAGCTAGACATAGCGTAGAATATATGTTGCTTGTATTTTTTCTTTGAGCTGAAATATTTTATGCGCTGATGCACCGATGGCCAAAGTCCTCCAGTCTTTGTCTGTTGCTGAAGCCCACAGCAGAGCGCAAAGGAGTATAGTACAAATTTGTATTTAGTAGATATTAGAACTCGAAGGCCCTGAAAGCAGCTCAACATATCTGTCTATAAGAACAGCTAGTACTGAGGCGTGGTATAGTCGGTGCTTATGCTGAATGCCGGAAACAGCTAGGGTAATGGCGAATCATGCAGTGCGTGTTTGATTAGCTAGCGCAATCGATCTCTCCCACCTCTGCTATAGCTTGAACATGTTGGGTTTCTTTCCATCACGCAAAAAAAGGCGGAAATAATGATGCTGCGCGTGCGTGTTCCCAATCATGAACAAACGTTTACAAGATGTGGATTCACCGGATATATTTGATCGTTTCTGCATTTACTATCCAAACGTAGCCACTGGTGTTCGTTCAAACGACCCACAAGTTCTGTTGCGTTCTTTGCATTTGAATACCTTGCGTTTCATGACTGCGTAGGATTTTTTTCGCGGACACGCATCTATTAAACTTTTGCTTGTCAGATCAGATGTGCTTGAGCGTGCGCGTATGCTTGTGCACTCGTATGCGTATAAATAGGCCCATGGAACGAAATCCCGTGCGCGAGAGTTGTGCGCGATGTGTTCGGGATCTGTGCATGGATATATCTGTGCATCGGATCTGTGCATTGATGTGTCAATCACTTTCAATCATCCTGATTTGACGAGATCAGAAACACAAATCGGCTCCACCGGGAATCGAGTTCCTAGCCTAGTTAACGCTTTAACCAACTGCGCTAAACCCTGAATCGCGAAACTAGCACCATATATAATTCTCCTTGTCTACCGTGAGGATAGCGACGAGAATGACGCTGCAATTAGTGATAATGACAATGATGACAGTATCAATAGTAATGAAGCTGTGTTTAGATGATAACGATAATGATACGTGATGCACCGTATGCAGTAGCATTAATCTCGCCTTCGCTAATTTCTGCAGTGTAGATTCCACGTGCTGTCAGAATTTTTTCAACACTTGGCTAAAGTTTGGAACGCTATCTGTGTTAGCTACGTCCACGCGTGATCGACATCCGGGCCTCTAGTCTGCAGGAATTGTCTCGAAGATATTATATGCAGAATTTTACATAACAATTAATCGTGCCTAAAGTCGTAAATAAAAGAGTTCTCTACCAAAATTGTCAAGTATAATCGCAGGTCATCCACAACAATTAGCGAATCACAAAAAAATGTATTCAGAAAAATATATTCTACATTTTCCGTGATGGGCATGCACTTCTGTGCATTTTGTCTGGTCAGCTCAGTCAAACAATTTTAGGACAATCTATACATTAATCTCAATAAACGTTATATATATGGTGGCCCAAATTACGTATGGCGTATGAATATCGTCTACAGTTGAACATAAACTGACGTCCGGGCCAGCGAAAAATTTAGTTGGGACGAAATTAGCGCAAAAAACACTCATATTGAGATACAAGTATTAGAAATGTCTGTGTCGGTCAGAGCTGCTTCTGCTGTTTTTTTACCGCCGCCGCAGCCTGAAATGTACAAACGTGGCCAGCCATCAAAGCTCGTTAGACAATATTGACCACTAGAAACCATGATATATACAATGTTGGGATGCCATCAAAGCTGATGAGACAATATTGACCAATTTATGTCAAGATATATGCAATGTTGACAAGCCATGCATATTGGCAGAACATTATTGCCCAACCTATGTCATTAGGGTGCAATGCTGGCTAGCCATCACAGTCCATCGAACAATATTGAATAATATAATGCATATGTATACATTGTTGGCAGGCCGCCATGACAGGCGGGTTACTATTGACCAATATATGCCATGATTTATTTATTGCGGACAAGACAACCATAATGGCCGGACAATATTAACCTATTTATGCCATTATATATGCAATGCTGGCCAGCCATCAGACCTCATTAGGCAATATTGACCGATATAATCCAAGATATATACAATGTTAGGAAGCCACCAAAGCTGGTGGGGCAATATTGACCAATGTATGCCTAGATATATTTAATGTTGACGAGGCAACCATAATGGTCGGACAATATTAGCCAAGCTATACCATGATATGTGCAATGCTGGCCAGCCTTCAAGGCTCATTAGACAATATCGACCACTAGAAACCAAGATATTACAATGTTAGGAAGCCGCCAAAGTTGGTTGGACATTATTGACCACTGCATGCCTAGATATATTCAATATTGAGAAGCCGTTGTTATTGACCGGACAATATTTACCACGTGTAATAGGGCGTTTATTGACGCTCAGATGGAGAGCTGTGAGTACAGGACCTTGCAACGGCGAGCCCAGCGTACTTCTTCTTCGTCGCACAACGCACAGGTGCATGTCGATGGCAATTACTATCACAGTACATTTTCCCCCCGGGTAAAAAAAGGAGCCATCCTGGCGACTTATGGCGCGGAAAGCACAGCGGGGTCATAGAATGGCTTCAATCGGTTCACGTGAACTGTTTCACGACCACGGCGACGCAAGTCCGCAGAGGGCGTGACGGGCTCAACTACGTAGTTGACTGCAGATGTTTGCTGGAGGACCCTATATGGCCCGTGGTAGCGAGCAAGAAACTTCTTTGAAAGGCCAGGGGTTGTGGAGGGCACCCAGAGCCACACCAGTGTGTCCGGGAGATATGGCGAAGCTTCGCCGGTATCACGGAGGTATTTTTGTTGCCACTGATTTTCTGTTGTGAGAGAGCGGGCGAGCTGACGGCATTCTTCTGCGTACGTGACGGCATCGGATAGCGGGGAAGATTCGGAAACGTCAGGGCGGTAGGGAAAAAGTGTGTCCATAGTACAGGGTGGCTCGCGCCCGTAAAGGAGAAAGAATGGAGAGAATCCAGTAGTGGCCTGTGTCGCGGTGTTATATGCGTAAGTAACAAACGGTAGAACTTGGTCCCAATTGGAATGGTCGGTGTTCACGTACATAGCCAGCATGTCACCGAGAGTGCGGTTAAAACGTTCTGTCAGTCCATTCGTCTGAGGGTGGTACGAGGTAGCGGTGCGGTGTATGATGCGGCATTCTTTCAGGAGAGCCTCAAGAGCGTCTGATAAGAAAACGCGTCCGCGGTCACTGAGCAGTTCGCGAGGGGCACCATGGCGAAGAACCAGGTTTTTCAGAATAAAGGCAGCCACGTCGCGTGCGGAAGCAGAGGGCAATGATGATGTCTCAGTGTAGCGGGTTAGATGATCCACTGCCACGATAATCCAGCGGTTGCCAGCTGAAGTTGTAGGAAGGGGACCGTATAGATCTATGCCGACACGATCAAACGGACGGGCAGGACAGGGCAACGGCTGCAACGAAGCAGAGGACTTGAGAGGAGTTTTTCGGCGTTGGCAAGACTGGCAGGAGCGGACAAAATGGCGGACAAAGCGGTACATTTCACGCCAGAAGAAGCGTAGACGCAAGCGCGTGTAGGTTTTCAACACTCCGCCGTGGGCGCACTGGGGATCAGTATGGAAAGCAGCACAAATTTCGGCGCGGAGATGACGGGGGATGACTAAAAGCCACTTCCTTCCGTCGTGAAGATAATTGCGGCGATAGAGCAGCCCGTCACGAATTGAAAAATGGTGAGCTTGGCGGGCAAGCGCCCGAGACAGACGACCTGGAGAGTGACTTGAAAGAAAGTCCAGAAGTGTAGATATCCACGGGTCGCGCCGCTGTTCCGTGGCCATGTCAATAGTGGCAAGGGAAGACAAATCGTAGGCGCAGATCTCATCAGGCAACGAAGAGGGAGGCAGCGGTGAGCGCGAAAGAGCGTCCGCGTCAGTATGCTTGAGGCCTGAGCGATATATGACACGAATGTCATGCTCTTGGAGGCGAAGAGCCCAGCGAGCAAGGCGGCCGGACGGGTCCTTGAGGGACGCCAGCCAGCACAGAGCGTGATGATCAGTGACCACATAAAATGGTCGGCCATAGACATACGGACGGAATTTGCCGATGGCCCAAATAATGGCCAAGCATTCTCTTTCCGTAGCACCTGTGCGTTGTGCGACGAAGAAGAAGTACGCTGGGCTCGCCGTTGCAAGGTCCTGTCCTCACAGCTCTCCATCTGAGCGTCAATAAACGCCCTATTACAATTGGCGGAGGTGCCGGAAACGATCCCACCCAAACTGGAACTGCGAAGCCGTACACTACCCTCTACGACCGCCATGCAAGACACTTCGACGCAGCCGGCCGTTCCACCCACGATCATGTGTGCTGGCGTCGTGCGCCAGCGTGACCCTTGCCTGTTCAGCGGCACGGCCGATCAAGATGTCGACGACTGGCTGTCATCCTATGAAAGAGTAAGCACCTACAACAAGTGGGATGACTCATACAAGCTCAGTAACGTCATATTCTATCTGACGGACGTGGCGAACCTCTGGTTTCGCAACCATGAGGCTGACCTGTCATCTTGGTCGACATTTAAACAGAATTTCGCGGAAGTTTTCGGCCGCCCGGCAGTGCGTAAGCTTCGTGCCGAACAACGTTTACACGATCGTGTTCAGCGCGCTGATGAGACCTTTACCAGCTACATAGAAGACGTCGTTGATCTCTGCAAACGAGTCGACCCGGCCATGCCGGAAGCAAACAAAATCCGCTACATCCTCGAGGGCATTTCTGAGGACACCTTCCAGATGCTGGTAGCGAAAGATCCCACCAGCGTTAGTGAACTCGTGAAGCTTTGCCAGAGCTACGACGAGCTCTGCAAGCGGCGCGCTTCTAGGCGCCGCTCCAGTGTGTGCGACGAAGGCGTATCCGCATTAGCCCTGGGTGGTTCGCCAACTTCTGAAGGGAGCCCGCTGAATCAAAAGATCAAAGATTTTATTCGTGAAGAGGTCGCACGTCAAATCTCACTCCTTCCCCATTTTCAAGACTCGGGCCGCCTCGTTCCTGAACTGGCTCCATCTTTGGCCCCTCCGTGTCGTGCAAGAACACGTCGCTGATGCCTTGCCGTCCAACCCCGTGGTGCCGCCTGTGACGGCACCTCTCACGTATGCCCAAGTAACGGCTAGGCCACCACCTTCGCCCACGTCTGGCTCCTATGTGCAGGTCTCTGCCTACCGTTCACCGCCGCATGCTGAGCCTTCGTTTCAAGCCCCACCCTCAAGGTTCCGCCCACATCCTATGAAACCTTGGCGTACTACGGACAACCTTCCGATTTGCTATGCCTGCGGTCGGCCGGGCCATGTTGCGCGCCTTTGTCGCCAGCGCCTCCAACCTTCACAGCCTGACATTCGATTTTACCCGTACGATACCGACTCACGCTCGCAAATGATTCCGCCCGGTTCTCAATTTGTCCCACAAGATCGCCAAACCTATACCACTCGTCGATCACATTCTCCTCGGCGCCGATTGCTTTCTCCAATGCTGCGACGTTCTACCAGCACCGTTGAGGGAAACTAACAGTCGCAGTTCCGGGGGCAAGAACTGCGCTTGTTTCGAATTCCTCAAGTCCTCCATGCCGTCCCGCTAATGTTATCAAAGTTTCTGTAGAAGGCGCCACAGTTCTCGCTCTCGTCGATACCGGTGCAGCCGTCTCCGTCATCAGTGAAGCGCTCTGCCGTCGAATTCGCAAAGTGACCACTCCGATTTCCGACTTTTCGCTCCGCACCGCCTCATCACAGCACATTCACCCCTCCGCATCTTGCACAGCCCGTGTGCTCATTCAAGACGTCTTGTACCCCATCGAGTTTATTGTTCTGCCGAACTGCTCGCATGATATCATCCTCGGATACGATTTTCTATCGACTCATCAAGCCGTTATTGACTGTGCTCGTGCACAAATTGCCTTCGCCCCCCTCTGTGATGCCCCCTTCTGTGATACCCCTCCCCGCACTGCAAAACTTCTCGTCGCCCATGACACCGACATTCCTCCGTTCTCTGCTGCCCTCGTACCACTGTCTTGTGAGTGGGTAACTCCTTTGACTGCGATTTTTACACCTTCCGAAGCCACCTCCCGTCATCCCTGCCTCCTTTTTCCGTTCGCTGTTCTCGAAATTCAAGACGGCAAGAGTGCACTTTACGCCTCGAACCCATTTTCTTACCCAGCACCTCCACCAATTGTAATAGGGCGTTTATTGACGCTCAGATGGAGAGCTGTGAGGACAGGACCTTGCAACGGCGAGCCCAGCGTACTTCTTCTTCGTCGCACAACGCACAGGTGCATGTCGATGGCGATGACTATCACAGTACACACGTTATACCATGGTGTGGAAGATATCGGCAAACCATTGCAGCTGGTTGGCCAATAATGACCAGGCTGCCTCATTGTGTATACAATAATGGCAAACTGTTCAATATGAATGGGCATTATTGACCGCTGTTAGCCGGTTGAATGCCAATAACGGATATGGGTGAAGTTCACTGGGCCAATAATGATTATAGTATAGCGTGGCTGTACATTATTGGTAGCTCAATGGCACCATTGGGCCACTTGTGGGCCAGTAATCCCCAATCAATCCCCATTATTGGGCCGATGAAATGTGCTGCCTGGGATACTACACGTGGCGCAACGGGTTGGCAGAACGCGCCATTGAAGCGAAAAAGCTGCTCAAGTGTCCATTTTCCTCCATTGAATTTTAGTGCCTTGTTGGAATGGACGAACACTCCAAAAGGATGAAGTTCTGCAATCCCCAGCTCAAAGGCTAATGGGGCGTCACACCAGAACACGACTTCCGGTTCTCAATTGCCACCTGGAGTCAAAGACGGTTCCCCCTGACGCAGTTCGACGGCAGCTGCAAGAAATAACACAAGCAGTGTTACTACTGCAATAGAACTGCACGCAGTCTACCAGACCTTCAAAATGGAAACCGGGTGCCTGCGTATGACACACACAGCAGAACGTGGGCTCCGGCCATTGTGGTTGGCCCTGCCGGGCTAACGCGATCGCACATCGTGGCTACAGACAGTGGTAAGCAGTTGCGCCGCACGAGAGAGCATTTGAGGGCCGCAGAATCCGTGCCGCAGGTGCCTGCATCCCAAGCAGAGCCCCCAGGGCATCTTTCAACAAGTAGCCTGCATGTGGACATACTTCATGACATCCTTCGAAGAAGTGGATGCATACACCGAGAGCCGCGTCGCGTTGTTCAACCCAGTGGGACTTTCTGTAGAGTTCCCTGCATGTCGATCCTGATGCTTCCTAACTGATGCTTCTTCTCGCAGAGAAGACACTTCGGCTCGCAAGCGTGGTCCTCCGGCTGATTTCTTAGCCCGCAGCCTCTGCAGCGGGTGCTGGTTAAATCGGGGCAGACGTCTTGCCTGCGCCCAATCTTGCCGCATGCGTAGCACACGTCGTACTTTTTCTTATATAGGTTGCATGGAATCCATTGACTGAAAAATTTTACGGCCCTTGGTGCGTCCATATCTTTGAAGTTAATGATGACTGTTTCGGATGTCCTTCCTAGTCTTCTTACTTCCGTATACGTTGGGTTCCGTGGGTTGTCCAACGCCTTGTGTATTTGCTCTTCCGTCAACTGCAGATTAATCCCGTAGATGACGCCTTTGCCCCCCACGGGCATCGCCGGGTGGGCAGTCGTTTCGACACCTTCTTCTCCGACTCAGATGTTTTTAATTTTAACGAAAGCCTCTGCTCTTTCCTTGTCCGGGATTGATATTAGAATCGTTTGATTGTTTTTGTTGAAGACAATATCCTCTTCTGCCATGGGGGATAGACTGGCCGCCTCCAATATAGTTTCCGCCAAGAACCCTTAGCTTCTTTATGTTGTCGATTCCTCCTGCTGGTCGTAGGATAATTTTCTCTGTGCCCGATGGAAGGCGAACTTGCAACTTGTCGACCGTCCTCTCTGCCATGCCCTTGTTTTTCTTCAGGTTTAGTGTTTTTCGTTCCCTTCTTCTTGCTTATACTTCTGCTCTCCTCCGAGACGTATCTGCCGCCTATGAAGCGGCACCAGTCACCTGGCGCCGCCTGCATACCAAGAACCACATGTCTCCCAGATGGAGATACCTTACGCAAACGGGAAATACGGAGGACCAATTCTGCAGATTCTGTAGCGATATAGGAACTTTAAAACATATCCTCTGGGAGTGCAGCCACTCCCCGGGCTACAATTTATTCAAGGACGCAGAAGCATGGGAGACCGCGCTTCAAAGCGACGACCTGGCGCCCCAGGCCAACATTGTCCGTCTGGCAGCCGAAGCGGACCCCCGCTTCACCTACTAACCCCTGCCCCTTATGGTGACATCGGGCTCCCTACACGCCTGTGAGCGGTACCGGAACACCGGTTTCACCCCTTCCGGACAATAAAAGTTCTCACCACCTCACCAAGAGGCACAATGTTACCCACTGCAAGAACGTAAAGCGTAGCGAGGCAAGCCTAGTTTGCAGAAGTTCATAATAGGCCTTTTTTTGCTCATTTTTTTGTTTTGTTTCATTCTTTTGCTTTCCAAAGATGACGGATCGCAATGCCATGCTTGCGATAATACCTGCGCATGTTTCCTGTGCTGACCACCTATCGCAAAGATCCTTAAATACCGCTGCACTGCTGAATAAAGAGCTTGTTCCCTGCTCGTCTCGTTTAAAAGATGTGAAGGAAGAAGTTTGGCTCCTGGTTTTCATAATAATAGCTGATAGTGTGCGCTTGCGGGTTTTCTTTCACTTTGTGCTACGGTCGTTGCGCCGCTGTTCCTGTGTTCATTGACGAATCATGCAGCAGGGTACTGACAGCATATCTGAAAAACCAGAGCTCCAAGGGAGTAAGGAAGAGCGGTCTGCTCACAATTCAGGGACCTGTAGCACCATGAGTGCCGTAAATCCCTCCTATCTGGCTCAGCATTGAGCCCTGTGGGCTGTAATATGTTTTTCAAGGCTCCAGCAATGTATGGCATCATCTCACTATATTCCATGTGCAAAGCTAAGGATTTAAATGGAGAATATCAGTGAAGCCAGAAATTTAACAGAACCTTTAAACTTTCAGGTACGCTTCAACTTCACAGTGCAGCATACTGTGCAGTACATATTTAATCACTGCAATCCAAAGGAAACGAGTCAATGCCATTCGAAAGTAATATTTTCATTGCATTTTCAGATTACCCATTCTTTCCGTGACGTAGCTATAGCACTATTTCGGCAGCAATCCGGTACGCGGGCAGGACACATCTACACACAAAAAAAATGAATTAAAATTATAGCAAAGTCGCGCTCCACTGCATAGCCCTGGTGATTCGACATTATGTTTTAGGCGCTTTCCGTTTACTCACAACTACGAACCTACGTATCATTCATGTTTCATACCTAAAGATGAATTTTTCTTTAGGAAATTTCTGTGAGCTTTCCTTTGCCGTCGTGCGGCTGTGCACAGGTGGAAGTAATAAATTCTTCCACATTCCTAAACTCCACTCTGTCTTGGGGGTTTCCTATAGAACATTACCAAACTCTCATAATAAGAAACACAAATATAGGAAACAGGCGCGAGACTCTCGTTTCCGGAACTTTGTGGTGCGCTCGCCAATGCGAACAAACATGTCTTGTAGCAGGTATATCGCCTCACGCTAGTAACTACTGTGTGGTTGTACCTTCACGCCAGGGCGAACAAAGTGTGCAGCAGGTTGCAACTGTGTTACAGCACTTCATTCAGCAGTAACATCCGAAAAGTAATGTTCACGCCATGTTACTTTGAAGGCTCCGCCTTCTAGAGTACGAGTCCGCGAGCCATGGTTTCGCCCGACGAGTGAAAAACCAAGTCTTTCTTAAAGACTCCGGTTTATTCCGGATCAACATAAAAGTATTTAATAAAAAAAGAAACAGCATTGGACAAAACTGCGCTGAAAACATGCCATCGAAGTGCGCGACAATGGACTATGAAGAATAAAACGAAACATGGGTCAGGGCTTCACCGCGGCAACACAAAACACACTGCGGCGCGAATAGGGCGAGTAATAGGGCGAAAGCGTTGACGACGGTACAAAAGCATTGCTTCTCGCGTGGCAGCACTCACGCTAATACTCCTAAGGCATTCTTGTAGGCACCGCTTCCGTCTTCGTCTGGCAGGACCTCGCTCCGTCGTCCGTGTACATCCCGCCGGCTTGGGACGTTCCCTGGCCGCCCTTCGCTCGCCGGTCGCCCGGGGAAAAAGCCCCCAGCCATGCTTCCGATGCGCTTATCTACCATCGGTCTCGCGCCGATAACATGCCGCCCCCGCTCCAGGCAGCCTTGGCAGCTCGCTCATGCGTACTCACGCTGTCCGGACAAAGACCAACACAAACAGGAAAAAGCGCGCGCGGTTTGAAATATTAAAAGGGGCTTTGGGGCCCCACACTCCTCCCCTCTCAAGACGGGACACCTCCCGAGGCGTAACACAAAAGTAACACGGGATAAGGACGGAAGTGGTACTGCTGCTGGTGGGGCGTATGCTTGGAGGTATCCGCCGAGCGTGGGTAGCCATAGTGCCTGGTAGGTCAAGTGGTTCTAAGTGGCTAATGGACGGCCGTGGTAAGCCCGGAAATCGGCCATGTTGACGAAACCACCTTGCACATGGCGTATGAAGTAAGAAAGCCGAGACACGCGCTTTGTTATCGTGTAAGTGCCAGTCCATCGTGGAGCTAGAGAAGCAGCAAACCCTTTTGCTGCATCACTTAGTGGGTGCGTGCGGCGAAGGACTTTGTCGCCGACTATGAACTCCAAAGGTCGCCTTCCCTTGCTGTACTGGTTACAGTGTTCCATGCGGGCAAGGTCCAAATTCTCCCTTGCCTCCTTCAGTCTAGCCCAATCGGCTGGAAAGATCATGCGCGAATTTAGAATGGCTAAGACCCGGAAAATCAGAGCTCCCCCCCCCCCATTGAAAGCATGCTCAATAGTAAATCTGAGCTCACGACCAAGGAGAATGACCGCTGGCGTAAAACCTGTTGACCGGTTTACCGTGGCTCTTGTGGCGAAGACCATCTCCTGGATACGAGCGTCCCAGTCCTTGTGCCGCTCCGCGAATGCCACCATCATACTATTGAGATTTCGACTCACTCGCTCTGTAATGTTTGCTTGAAGGTGGTAGCTAGGTGTACACTTTTTTTGCTGCACGCCAAGAACTTTGCATGTGTCACTGAATATCCTACCGGTGAAATATGTGGCATTATCAGTGATAAACTGAGCTGGGAAACCAAAGCGGGTGAATGTTTCTAGTAGCTTATTATCATAGAGTCTAGCCTACTCAGGGGATACAATTCTACCCATTTCGAGAAATTATCAGTGATTACTAACAAGTAGCGATTCCCTTTCACTGATCTGGGATAGGGACCCGTTATGTCGCAGGCTACGATTTCCCATGGGTATCGGCTCTCTACAAGTTGCATGAGGCCCGGTGGTTTCTCTCCCCTCAGCTTCGCGATCTGGCAGGTATGACAAGTGCGGACGTACGTCAGGACATCCCTTCTCATGCGGGGCCATGTTGCGACACGACACAATTTGTCATATGTTTTCTTGCGATCGCTGTGGCCTGCGAGGCGTGTATCGTGAAAGTACTCTAGAAAATGCTTACGGAGGCCCTTAGGAACGACCACACGAAATGTGGACTCACCACTCTCGGTGTCCGCAGCAGGTATATACCGCAGGAGCAAGCCATCTTCTGCTTCCACGTGGCTGCCATAGCTTCCGTTAGGTGCCCGGCTCCCTGCAGGGTTGGCGCTGTTCAGGCTTTGGCATATCTGGTTGCACTGGTCGTCTGAGAGCTGATGTCGAGCAGCTGTTGACGGGACACCAGTGTGCCCCAGGTGTCTGCAGGAGCTGTCACAGCATGGACCGCGGGTGCTCGCTCACCCTCACCGGGAAGTGGAGCTCGGAACAGGGCATCGGCCACTTTATTGAAAGTGCCTCTTCTGTATTCTACCCTGTAATTATACTTTTGGAGAGCGAGTGATCAGCGGGCTAGACGGCCAGCTGGGTTTTGCAACCTTGAAAGCCCCGACAGGGCCTGGTGGTCGGTCTGAATAGTGAATTCGGCGCCATCCAAATACATGTCAAATTTCTTTAGTGCAAACACAATCGCGAGACACTCTTTCTCTGTCACACAATAGTTCCTTTCCGGTCCCGTCAGTGTTTGACTAGCAAACGTCAATGGACAAAACTTTCCTTGATGTTCTTGAAGCAATACCGCATCAATTTAGTACTCACTTGCATCCGTTTGTACTGTGAATGGCCGGTTAAGGTCTGGATGCCGCAGGCGTGCAGTATCCGCGATGGCTGCAGACAGTGAACGGAATGATCCCTGCTCTGCTTCTGTCCATGACCAGTGGGCACCCTTCCGGAGGATCTGATGGAGGGGTCGCGCTTGGTCAGCGCAGTTCGGGATGAAGTGGCGGTAGAGTCCTACCATGCCCAAACAACGCTGGAGACTCTTTATGTTGGTTGGTGGTGGGAGCTGCAGAATGGCCTGAAGCTTCTCTTCATCCGGGCGAACTGTGCCCTGTTCCCCCAATGAAACCAAGAAGGTTGATTGTGCTTATCACCAGCTGAACCTTGCCGGGATTAATGGTGATGCCCGCATTCTGCATTCGTTGAAGGACATTGGTTAGACGAAGGAGATGCTCTTCTAAGCTTTCTGAGAACACTACTACGTCATTCATGTAATACATAGCGTAGTTAAATTTAGCGTCTCCCAGCACAACATCGAATACATGTTGAAAAGTAGCAGGTGAATTGCACAAACTGAAAGGCAATCGCACAAATTCGAACAGTCCCCAATGACAAGTGAAAGCCGTTTTCTCAATGTCACAGCGGTCAATCGGGATTTGCAGAAAACCCCTACTGCAGTCAAGAGTTGTAAAACATTTTGCTGACCCAAGTGAGTACATGACAGAGTCAACTGACAGGAAAGGGTAGGTCTCGCACTGTCACAGCATTCAGACATCGATAAATCGACACACAACCGTGCTGTGCCATCTTTCTCAGGCGCGAGAACAATAGGGAACGCCCAGGGGCTTTTTGGTGGTCTCACCGCACCGGTAGCTACCATTTCGTCGAGGGCCTCATCTAAGCGCTCGCTTGAGGACACTCAAGGGCCTTGGATTGAATCGAATAGGACGAGCATCGCCGGTGTCGACCTTGTGAGTTAGTACGTTGGCCTTCCCAGGAGCCTCCGTGAACATTGCTGAAAAGAACCTGATCACTGTCTCGATTCTGCATTTTTCCGCTGGTGACCCCGTGAAGGAATTCAAAACAGTTAGGATACCACTTGATGTGATATTGATCGAATTGTCGTTCGTGGCAAGCAACCGTGACTGTGGCTCAGCGGCCTTGGTCTTGAACTGGAATGCTTCTGTACCTGTGCCGTACCGGTAGGTGCCCTTATTGAGATCCATCACGATTCCTGTCTTCACTATGAAGTTATGGCCTAGTATATGACTGGGCAGGATAGCCCGAGGGGGTGTAAAAACGCTGTCTAATCTTTCGACCATTTATAGTAACTGTTAGGCGGGCTGCTGAGGTTGCGGGTCGACGCCATACGAAGGTTAGTGCTAGCACTCTACATTGACATGTTTTGTCTCACAGGAATTCTTTACCTGATCGCCGAAGACTGACCCCATAGACCCTGTGTCTAAAAGGGCTGGAAGCTCCAGTCCGGACATTTTGACCAAGATTAGCGGGGTCTTGTCTGGTTGGCTTTCCTCAAAAGAAGTTGACGGGACGGCACTCACCGAGTATTTTTAGGGTTTCTCGAGATCTGCCTCATGCATAGCAGGTGGTGACGATGGTACCTGCGTCGATGGCACCTGGGTCTATTCAGGTAAGACAGGTAGTGACTGGGTCAGATCTCCCGGCGGTTGGCCACGTCTATGCGGCCTAGCAGCTGGATGGTGCGATGACCAAAACACCCTCCCTTCGTTGTCTTGAATCTGCGAATCGGAGGACAAGTTGTGCCCGGGAGCGACACCCACGTCTCACCTGATGGCGACACCGTTGCACCTGAAGGTGAATCCCACATTGTACCCGAAGGCGACAATATTGTACCCGAAGGTGACATTATGGCACTGCACCCACAGGTGATATCCACGCTGCACCCGTAGATGACATCCACGATGCACCCGTAGGTGATATTCATGCTGCACCCGTAGGTGATATCCATGCTGCACCCGAAGGTGCATGGCAGACGGCAGTTCCTGCAGGTGGTGTCCGTGATTTGCGCGTTCTGACTTTCGATGGCCCAACTGTTGCCACACAAGGGGTTCCAGCACTTGCGTATGGCAAGAAGACACGGGTACCTGTCTGACCCGCCATCCCATGCAATCGGCTCGTCACCTAGGAGGCGCATCAGGGCTTTTGACCCCGTGCAAGTCGCCAGCCCCCGTATGGCAGCCTGGCGTCACCAGCTGCGGGCTACCGATGATCCAGGCCAGCAACAGGACAGATCTAGGCAGGTCTTCGCCGGGGGAGGTGGTTTGTACTGGAGCTCCGCCAGGAAAGATGCCTCGATGCGGGATGCTTCTCTAGCCATGTCATCGAAATCCGCGAACTGGCGACGCCGGAGATATGGCTGGATGGATAGCACCTTGGATGGCACCGATGTATGGCATGAGCCACCTTCTCTGGCTCCGGAACTGCAGGATCTGCCCGCTCATGCAGCTCTTGAAAACTACGCAAAAACTCTAACAAACCCTCGTTTTCGCCTTGCGTCCTGGTGCAAAGCTCGTCCTTCATACGGATGACATAGTCAGGCGGCAAAAACTCTTCTCGAAAACGGTCTATAAAATCCTGCTTTGTTGTGAACGGCCACTGTCTATGCCTCCAGGTTGCTGCGGAACCTAACAAAGCTACAGAAAAACTCTTCTCGAAAACAGTCTATAAAATCCTGCTTTGTTGTGAACGGCCACTGTCTATGCCTCCAGGTTGCTGCGGAACCTACCAAAGCTACAGGAAGCACACGCTTGACCAGAGCGCTGTCTAAAATTGCCATTGCCATCTGATAATCGTCGATTTCATAAAGAAAATCGCACAGATTTCTTGTCTGCGTATCCTTCAAACCTTGGCACGGCCAAATTCAACTGCAGCTGATTATCGCGATACAAGGGAGTGGGCGTTAACGAAACTGCCTCGCTTCCAACCATTTCTCTGAAATGTACCTTTGATTCAAGTAGCTCAGACAGTAGGCCAAGAATTCAGCTACCAAAGTCCGACGGTTCGCTTTTCCTGTCTCCTGATTGCTCATGCCCGGAACCCGCCTGTGTGGGAGGCCGAACTGCCTCTGTCAACTGGGCGCTTGCATCCGGTAAGTACGACATCGCTACTTAAGAAACTGCATGAACCTCAAATTGCGACACTCGCGGGGCAAGCCAAAGCTTGAGCAGAAATCACGTTGGGCGCCAAATGAAGGCTCCGCCTTCTAGAATACGGGTCCGCGAGCCATGGTCTCGCCCGACGAGTGAAAAGCCAAGTCTCTTAAAAACACCGGTTTATTCCGGATCAACAGAAAAGTATTAAATAAAAAAGAAACAGCATTGGACAAAACTGCGCTGAAAACATGCCGTCGAAGTGCGCGACAATGGACTATGAAGAATAAAGCGGAACCTGGGTCAGGGCTTCACCGCGGCAACACAAAACACAATGCGGCGCGAATAGGGCGAGTAGGGCCAAAGAGTTGACGACGGTACAAAAGCATTGCTTCTTGCGCGGCAGCACTCACGCTAATACTCCTAAGGCATTCTTGTAGGCATCGCTTAAGTCTTCATCTGGCAGGACCCCGCTCCGTCGTCCGTGTACATCCCGCTGGCCTGGGACGCTCCCTGGCCGCCCTTCGCTCGCCGGCCGCCCGGTGAAAAAGCCCCAAGCTATGCCATAGAGAAAGGGATTGGGTACCCTCGGTCTCGTGCCGATAACATGCCGCCTCCGCTCCAGGCAGCTCGGTCGTGCGTACTCACGCTGTCCGGGCAAACACCAACACAAACCGAAAAAGCGCGCGCGGTTTGAAACACTAAAAGGGGCTGTGGGGCCCCACAACTTATATTCGGGAATGACCAACCGCTGCTTTCATCCAAAGCAACAAAACACCAGTGTCTCGGCGAAGTCAGCTACAGAACGACACTTGGCTCTTTACGAAAGCTTCAGGACCAAATAATTTCTCGACTAGCGCATAAGTGGCACATCACTTCTGTAGCGCGGCCAAATAACCACTCAATAAACAAACAACACAAATGAGCTGGAAAAACTAAATTCCAAGGAAGAACCACGCAACGACAAAACCCGCGACTGCCGCGATAATGGTGCCAAAACTTGTCTGCCGGATTGGATGGGATCGACTCTGAGGTGTTTGAGGTGGGCTGCTATGCTGTGACAGCTGCTTCTTGTTAGGAGTTTCCTTTTCACCGAACGAAGAGTGTATGCCTCGGCACGTAAAAATGCTGGAGAAACCAAAGGAATTATCAGATCAGATACTAGAAAGTCACATGATTAATTTAGATGAGGTCACCCCGTGATTCCATTCTGTTGGAGTGGGCAATAATTAATGTTCGAGCAAGATATATGCTCGGTTTTCTCCCTTCTGCTGTCAACATCATGCGGCGGGTACGCCGTACCTAATGGTCAGGATCTCATTTACAACTAACGCAACGACTTTATAGAGAGTCACGGGGTAAATTATCCATTCTACCCAAACTAGGCAGTGGCTATAGATTACTGTGCTAGGGATCTTTTCCGGTGCTTTAATGCGTCGTCCAAGTTTCAAATATACCATGCTATGCCTTTCGGGGGTCGTTATCAGTTTCCGTCAACAAGTGTACGGAGTGGCACACGTACGAGCGTCTGGGCACGGCCGCTCGATGGAAGCGCGCTAGGTGCGGCCTGCTGCGTCACCCGAAACCGGCGAGCGCTAGCGAGCGCTCTCCCTCGAGACCGGCCGTGGTGCGAGGCGCCTACATCCCATGGCCACCGCCGCGTGGCACCACCGCTCGGGCGTGCCCGGGCTCATTTTCGGAAATGCGGTTTTGTACCTAAAATCAGGGGTACAGTCGAAATTAGATATAAATCAGAGAGCCGTCGGACGATCAGCACTGGGTGCCCAAAACAAAACCACAAATGAGGTGTTACAGGGAGATATGGACTGGGCATCTTTCGAAGTACGACAAGCTCAGAGTAAAATACTATAGGAGTAACGCCTGAAGGCCTCCCCTTAAAAAAACGGGTCCGCGAGCCATGGTCTCGCCCGACGAGTGACAAATCCAGTCTCCTAAAAACACCAGTTTATGCCGGATAAACAAAAAAGCAAAACAAAGAAACATAAGGCGCTACTGCGCTGAGAACAGGCTGTTCATGCGCGCGACAATAGAACACCAACGGAAAGCGGGAAGAATGTCAGGGCTTTACCGCGGCAAAACAAAACACACTGCGGAGCGAATAAAACGAGCAATAGGGCCAAAGTGCAAACGGCGGCACAAGAAACATTGCTCCTCGAGTGACAACTCACACAAATACGCCTAGGCCGTTTCTGCAGGCACTGCTTCCATCTTCGTGTCGGCGATCTTTCAGTCGTCCGTGTAGTACATCCTGCTGGCCCATGACGCCCGCCTGCTGCCCCGCGCCGGCCTCTCCGCCGGGGCACCAAACGACCTGCGCCTTGCTTCCGACGCGCTTATCTACCCTCGTCCATCGCCGCTAACATCACCCCCCCCCCCCCCCAAGATTATCTGCTTGCTCATGCGCACTCGCGCTGCCCGTGCAAACACAATACAAATAGGAAGACGCGCGCGCGGTTTAAAACACTTAAAGGGGCTGCGGAGCCCCATGCTCCCCCCCCTCTCAAGACGGGACACCTCCCGAGATGTCAAAGAACGGAACAAAAAAGGGCACTGGGAGGAGTACAAAAACAATGCTGGTGCTGACGAGCTGCCCGCTTGAAGGCATCCGCTGGATTGGTGGCATTCATCAGACGATGGTCCAGGTGGTTCACATCTTGTAGACCCGAGTGCCTTTACGAACCTTCTTGCCGCTCGTAGTACTTTCTCAGGACGGCGACGTTGACTGGTCCGGTCTCCCGGCCGCCCTACACATGACGAAGCATGTAAGCGAGCCGCGAAAGACGCTTTATTACTACAAAAGGACCAGTCCACCGAGGAGCGAGAGAGGCGGCAAATCCTTTTGCGGCATCACTCCGCGGGTGCAAGCGGCGGAGTACTTTATCCCCAACCTCGAACTGCAAAGGACGCCTGCCCTTGTACTGGCCGCAGTGCTCCAGGCGGGCGAGGTCCAAGTTCTCCCTGGCCTCCTTTAGAGTTCCAGAGTTCCAGCGAGACGACTCGAGAGATCCTGGTTGAACCTGGAATAACTGGGAGCCTGTAAATCAGTCATGGGTAAGGGCATGTTCAATGGGAAATCGAAGCTCAAGACCAAGAAGTATTGACCTTTGCAACGAGGGCCTCCTAGGCGTCACCATATTGCTCGCTGGGCTGTTGCGTGCGCCTGACGTCAACACGGTGGAGGCGGCAGCGGAACCAGTTTGCAACAGTCCAGAGAAGAGGCGTTTCGACAACCGCCTCGCCCGGTGCAAAGGTCTATAGCCGCCGGCGTAAAACCAGTCGACCGGTTTACTGTGGTTCTTGTGGCGAAAGCCATCTCCTGCACTCGCAAATCCCCGTCTTTGTGACGCTCCATGAAAGCCACGAGCATGTTTTTTTAGGTTTTTGTTGACCCGCTCTGTGATGTTAGCCTGAGGATGGTAGGGCGTAGTCTTTTTGTGCTGCACGCCAAGAGCTTTGCAGGTGTCAGCAAATATCCTGCCCGTAAAATACGTCGCATTATCAGTGATTAGCTGCACCGGGAAGCCGAACCGAGTGAATGCGTCTAGGAGTTTATCACAGACTACCTTTGAGTCCAGTTTACGCGGCGGGTATAACTCAACCCATTTAGAAAAATGATCAGTGACCGCTAGCAAGTAGCGATTTCCTTTCACAGATTTAGGATAAGGGCCCATTACGTCGCAGTCAACAATTTCCCACGGGGAACGGCTCTGCACAGGTTGCAAGAAGCCCGGTGGTTTACCTCCCCTTGCCTTCGCTGTCTGGCATGTAAGACAAGTATGGACGTATGCCACGACATCCTCCCTCATGCGGGGCCAAGTCACGATGCGACCCAATGTTTCATGTTTTCTTGCCATCGCTGTAGCCTGCAAGGCGTGTGTCGTGAAAATACTCTAAAAGAAGCTTGCGGAGGCTCTTTGATACGACAACACGAAATGGAGACTCACCACCATCTGCGTCGGCAGCGGGTATATATCTCAGGAGAAGTACATCCTCTGCTTCCAGGTAGCAGTCATAGCTTCCGGTAGGCGCTGTGCTTCCTGCAAGGTTTGGCACTGTCCAGGCCCTTTCGTATTTGGATGCACTGAGGATCGCTTAGCTGAGCTTCGAGCAGCTGTTGACAGGAAACCAGCATTCCCCAGGCATCAGCGCCTTCTGCGATCACCAGGACTTTCAGTGCTTGCTCGCCATCTGCAGGTAACGGAGCTCGGGACAGGGCGTCGGCTGCCTTGTTGAAGGTGCATTTCTTGTACTCCACCCTGTAATTATATTTCTGAAGAGCGGGCGCCCAGCGGGCTAGACAGCTGGCTGGGTTTTGCAGCTTTGACAACCAAGACAGTGCCTAATGATCGATCTGAATTGTAAACTCAGTCCCATCCAAATACATGTCAAACTTTTTTAGCGCAAATACAATTGCCAAGCACTCTTTCTCTGTTACCATGTAGTTTCGTTCCGGGGATGAGAGAGTGTGACTTGCAAATGCCAAGGGGCCAAGCTTCCCTTCGTGATCCTGAAGCAAAACAGCACCTATTCCATACTCACTCGCATCAGTCTGCACTGTAAAGGGCCGGTTTAGGTCCGGGAGCCGCAGACGAGCAGTATCGGCGTTGCTGTTGACAGCGCCCGAAACGATTCCTGCTCCGTGTCTGTCCAGGACCAACGGGCACATTTCTGGAGAAGCTGATGAAGGGGTCTTGCCAGGTCCGCAAAGTTTGGAATGAAGTGGCGGTAGAAACCGACCATGCCCAAGAATAGCTGCAGGCTCTTGACATTTGTTGGTGATGACAGCTGCAATATGGCCTGCAGTTTCTCCTCGTCAGGCCGGACTGTGCCCTATTCGACAATGAAACCAAGCAGGTTGATTTTGCATGAAACCAACTGCACTTTGCGGGGGTTAATGGTGATGCCTGCGGCCTGCATCCTTTTCAAAACAGTGGTTAAATGAATCAGATGTTCATCTAGGCTTTCTGAAAACACCATGGCACCATCCATGTATGCCATTGCATAGTTGAATTTCCCGTCTCCTAGCACCCCAAGTAGCACACATTACATGGCCCACCTGGGGCCCGTATGGGCAAGTCGGGCTTGGGCAACCACAATAACACCCATGAGGGCCCCCTTTAGAGATCAAGCGGGCAAGCCCAAATTGGGCTTGCCCCTGCTTTTTCCATCTGGGCATCATATGGGCGCGGAAAGGGCTAGCTGATTACATATTCCCACATCTGGCCCTCAAGGGTCCCGCTTGGGAAATTATAGGACCGATGCAAATAAAATTTGGGCTCTGTGTAGGAAAAGCCTGGGTTAATCTAATTGGGGCTGCCCACTCAAAAGCCGAATAGGTCCCGCAAGGGCCGTGGCGGGGCTAAATACGGGTATGCCCGCACATTGCCTACATGGGACCCTTGAGGGGTACTTGAGGGAAGGTCAGGCGAAAATGTGGAATTCACGCACAAAATTCCTGGGCTGCCCCAAATAGGGCTGCCCACCAAAAATCTAGATAATTTCCGCATGGCCGTTAGCGGGGCAGGCAAGTACTCCTTCCCGCTTCTGCCTGCATCGGTCTCTTGTGGGGAAATCTAGGGCAGATTCGATGCAAATGTGGGCCTAAAGCAAATAGATGACGGGCTAGTCCGATTGGGGCTGCCCACGCAAAAACCGAATAGGTTCCACATGGTTTGAGGCCGGGCTGAAAAGCGAGCACACCACCACGCTGCCCACACGGGTATTTCTTGGGGTACTTGCGGGAAAATGCAACATATATTCGTAGTCCATACGGTAAAAATAAGGTCAGCCCAATTGGGGCGGCCCATGAAAGGCCGCAGTGGGCCCCAAATTGGCCGTAGGCGGGCGTACCGCTCTGAAACGTCTCCGCCCTATCTTTAAGGCGCCATTTTATTTATGTAAATCATGTTATACCGGCCACTAATTGCCTCTTCTGGAGGTTTCACATAACTGTCCTAGTCCTAAGCATATCTATGCAATGAATAAAGAATATCTATGTTTACTCTACAAACTACGTTAATTATGCAGTATCGACAGGAAATATGCAACAGTAACTGTTCCGCTTTACGAGTATGTACCGAACGACTTCCAAATGTTTCCTACGGCATTACTATTCTGCACGCAGCACCGAAATAAATATTCAGACCAACATATTGGGGTGATGTGGGCCAGCCCACATTACTGTAGTGTTGGAAATAGATTTCTCTCGTGTTACTGGGTGTAGCATACAAGCAAAAAAAATAGTGCTTAATGTTTCACACTTGATTATTGGAACTTGGGCAGCCCTGAAAATGCCCGATTCAACCCATGAGGGCAGCACGTGGGTCAGCCCGAAACGGACTGGCTTTCGCAAATCCCACGCCTGTACAATTCAGGAATTGGAGGGATTAATAGACTTAAAAATTAAAACCTTGATCAATGGGATGTTACTGCCTGCACAAACGTGGGACCCATTAATGGTTCTGGTGTGCTGCCCACATTCGTCTACCTGGGCTGAATGCGGGCAGCCCCATTTGGGCTGCCCGCACGGATATAGTTTGGACCGATCGCGGCGAAATTGGGCAGCCCACGCGGGGCCCCTCTGGGTACGTGTTGCAAATCCCGCATGGGGCCCGTATGGACCGGGGGAGGCCCGGTCCGGTCTGCCACTCCTTACACTCGGTCAGTCATCGGAGGAGGCCCGGTCCGGCCTGCCGCCACTTGCACTCGGCCAGCCACTGGAGGAGGCCCGGTCTGGCCTGCCACCCATTACACTCGGCCAGTCACCGGAGGAGGCCCGGTCCGGCCTGCCACTCCTTGCACTCGGTCAGTCAGCAGAGGAGGCCCGGTCCGGCCTGCCACCCCCTGCAGTCGGCCAGTCAGCAGAGGAGGCCCGGTCCGGCCTGCCACCCCCTGCAGTCGGCCAGTCAGCGGAGGAGGCTCGGTCCGGCCTGCCACCCCCTGCAGTCGGTAAGTCAGCGGAGGAGGTCCGGTCCGGCCTGCCACTCCCTGCAGTCGGTCAGTCAGCGGAGGAGGCTCGGTCCGGCCTTCCACCCCCTGCAGTCGGCCAGTCAACGGAGAAGGCCCGGTCTGGCCTGCCACCCCTAGCAGTACATCAGTCAGTGGAGGAAGCTCGGTCCGGCCTGCCACCCCCTGCAGTCGGTAAGTCAGCGGAGTAGGCCTGGTCCGGCCTGCCACCCCCTGCAGTCGGTCAGTCAGCGGAGGAGGCCCGGTCTGCCCTGCCACCCCTAGCAGTCGGTCAGTCAGCAGAGGAGGCTCGGTTCGGCCTGCCACCCCCTGCAGTCGGTAAGTCACCAGAGGAGGCCCGGTCCGGCCTGCCAACCCTTGCACTCGGCCAGTCACCGGAGGAGGCCCGGTCCGGCCTGCCACCACTTGCACTCGGCCAGCCACCGGAGGAGGCCCAGTCCGGCCTGCCACCCCTTGCACTCGGCCAGCCACCGGAGGAGGCCCAGTCCGGCCTGCCACCCCTTGCACTCGGCCACTCACCGGAGGCCCAGTCCGGCCTGCCACCCTTCGCACTCGGTCAGTCAGCAGAGGAGGCCCGGTGTGGCCTGCCACACCCTGCGGTCGGTCAGTCAGCGGAGGAGGCCCGGTCCGACCTGCCACCCCCTGCAGTCGGCCAGTCAGCGGAGAAGGCCCGGTCCGGCCTGCCACCCCCGGCAATCAGCTAGTCAGTGGAGGAGGCCTGGTCTGGCCTGCCACCCCCGGAAGTTGGTAGAAATTGGATACATTCTATGGAAACGAAACAGAGTGTGGAACTATACCAAAAGTGGAAAAGGCAGATTAGGAAGGAAGCTTTCTTTGATAACCCAAGAGGCACTGCCCTACTTTTTGAAGCTAGATCAGGGTGCCTTAGAACACACAGCTACAAAAAGAAATTTAACCATGAAGATGACACATCTGCAGTATGTGGTAAATCCACAGAAACAATCAACCATATTATACTCGAATGTAATGGTATCCATCCGGAAGTGGATGCAGGCGCAGTCAATCTTCCTGAAGCTCTGGCATTTAGAGATACCTGCGCCAGCAAAAAACGATTGGATGATTGGTGGCTTAAAAGCAGAAAAGTGGCATAATGTTAGTAATGTAGAAACAAAAATTCAAAAAATAGAATGAGGGTATAATTAGCCAATCTAAAACAATTATTAAAATATAGGGGGGAAATGGGCACGATAGCAACTGCTGCCACCCCGTTTCAAAGGGGATGCTCTTATATTTCATCCATCCATCCATCCATCCATCCATCCATCCGCGCGCGGAGAGCTGCGCTCTACTATGCTTTGAATGAGGCATTCGATTGGAGCGCTCGCATTACTGTGATGTTGCAGGCGCAAACAACGTGACGGGAAAACAGGAAAATAGGACGACACAACTAGCGCTCTTGTGACGTCGTCTTCTCCTGTATTCCCGTCACGTTGTTTGCGCTGTTAACCTGTAATGAGTCACCAACAAGCCCAATCTGCTGTCCCTGGTAGCACATTCAGTGGAAGCTGGTAGGGCATTATGTTTCAGTAACAAGATTTGTTAACCTCAGCGCAACTTTCATTTCAAAGAAATGGGTGCATTTTCACTACTCGTTGCTGCCCGTGCCTGAAGCGAGCAGAGCACAAACATTAGGGGGTCTCTTCGATGTCTCTTAAGAGGATAACGGCGAAAGCCTAAACTTTTCCTATCATTTGCCTCAGTTGCAGTCATTTCAACTCATCGTTTGATATATAGGTCGTTTCAAGTCACGACGAGTCATGCCCGCCTAGTCATTGTAGTCCTTACACTCATAGCTAAGCAAGTTTACTCCTTTTCAATCAGTTGTGGTCATTACAAGTCGTCGTTGACATATTGGTCGTTTCGTACTCATTGGCAGTAATGATTAGGTTTAGGTTTAGTGGGGTTTAATGGCACATAGGCTACTAAGACCATCATGCGCCAAGCAGTAATGATTAGTCATGCCTAGTCATTGTAGTCACTACCGCGCAACGCTAAGTACTTTTACTAATTTCTAATCAATCGTGCTCATTACAAGTCGTAGTTTGACATATTGGTCATTACAAGTCTTTTTAGTCATTATTATTCATCATTATTAGTCATTAGCATTAATCATTACCTCTGTCAATGTCTATAACTTTTATTGATTACCTATCACCATCAATCGTTTTCATTTTTAATCTCCCTCCTAACGCATCAGCGCACTGATACGACGCACAGCTTCTGCGCACAGATTTTCGTTCCATGAGCTTAGAAAAGCTTTCGCCTTAAAAAGCAAAAGCGTCCCGTCTCGGCGTTAACATGCTTGCACACGCGCACGCAATAAAGTTTGCGTTGACCACGCAGACACGAGGTGAACGCATCCAGAAAGGAAGCAAACCGCGCGCTCAGAGCCGGCAACAGCGGCGGCGACGTGGACGGGACAGACAGACGGACGGACGGACGGATGAATGGATGGATGGATGGATGGATGGATGGATGGATGGATGGATGGATGGATGGATGGATGGATGGATGGATGGATGGATGGATGGATGGATGGATGGATGGATGGATGGATGGATGGATGGATGGATGGATGGATGGATGGATGGACGGACGGACGGACGGACGGACGGATGAATGGATGGATGGATGGATGGACGGATGAATGGATGGATGGATGGATGGATGGATGGATGGATGGATGGATGGATGGATGGATGGATGGATGGACGGACGGACGGACGGACGGACGGATGGATGGATGGATGGATGGATGGATGGATGGATGGTTGGATGGATGGATGGATGGATGGATGGATGGATGGATGGATGGATGGATGGATGGATGGATGAAATATAGGAGCGTCCCCTTTGAAATGGGGGATAGCAGTTGCTTTCATGCTCTTTTATTGGCTATATCTTAATTGTTGTTTTAGATCGGTTAACTATACCATCATTCCATTTATTGAATTTTTGTTTCTACATTACTAACATGTTACTTTTCTGCTTTTAGGACACCAATCTTCCAATCGTTTTTGCTAGCTTCCACCGAAGGTTCATTCACCCGGCCACTGGTATCTCTGAACCCCAGGGCCCCAGGAAGAATGTCTGCGCCTGCATCGACTTCCGGACGGATACCATTACATTCGAGTATAATGAGGTTAATTGTTTCTGTGGATTTACCACATAGTGCACATGTGTTATCTTCTTGGTCAAATTTCTTTTTGCAGCTGCATGTTCTAAGGCACCCTGATCTAGTTACAAAAAGTAAGGCACTACCTCTTGAGTTATCAAAGAAAACTTCCTAATCTGCCTTTTCCACTTTCGGTATAGTTCCACACTGTTTTTTTTTCATAGAATTTATCCAATTCTTACCTTTTGTGTTTTTCACCTGTTGCTTAACGCTCTTTATTTCTTCGTCCTTGTAACCAGCATACTTACTGGTTAGTTTCGTAGTTCTTTTACGCCATTGTGAGTGAACGCTTTTTAGGTATAGACATATAAATACTTTAGCTGCCCACATGTTAGTGTTCAATTTCCTCAGGCGTTTCTTATATAATATTGTACTCTGAGCTTCCCGTACTTCGAAATATGCCCAGCCCATATCTCCCTTTACCGCCTCATTTGTTATTTTGCCGTGGGTATCAAGTGCTAATCATCATACGGCTCTCTTACATACTTCTAGAGTCGACTGTACCTCTGCTTTTAGGCCCAACACCGCATTTCCGAAAGTAAGCCCGGGCCCGATAATTCCTTTCCAAATACCCCTCAATACCTGATACCTATTGTATCCCCACATTGCCCTATGCTTCATTATCCCGGCATTTCTTCGCCCTTTTGCCCTAAGTGATTGCTCATGCTTTTGAATGTATGCCAATCCTTCGTTTACCGTTTACCCTGAGATATTTATATTCTGCCAATGTGGGTATTTCCTGACAGTCATGAATGTGAATAGTTCGTTGCCAAACTTTGGAGGGGCTGAAGCATCTCCAAACGTGGTCATTCGGCAGTGAAGAAGCAGTAGACGATGATCAGGTGATGGTCAAGAGGAGAATTATATTTACACAAGAAAAATAGTATACATTGGCAAACTGTAAATTACAGCAACAAGAGTCACACACACAACTGTAACTTAAAAGAAAATAGACTCTCACACAGAGAAGTCACTCTACAAGCCCTTACTTTCCTACCGAGCGTTTCGGTTAAAGGCCTAGGACCTGTAGATACGTGCTAAGCACGGAGCCTCAATCTTGACTGCCGAACTTTGTCAGAGTTCAGGCATGGTGGTAGCGCACAAGGAGGACACACACGGCGGGTAGGGGGACAGAACAAATGCCTACCCGCCATGTGTGTACTCCTTGTGCGCTAGCACCATGCCTGAATTCGTTCACCAACTAGCCCAGTTAAGAGCATTGACATTGTCAGAGGACCGCTTTTTGATGACAAAGACCCGAGGGCGGCCACATTAGGTGATCCGCGATCCGCCCCGAAAATGAAGCAGTCAGTCAAATTATTGAAAAACATGGCACAACCCCAGTGGGTTGGGAATAATCTTGGACCCAGGCCCTTAATTACATCAAATAAAAATACAACATCCCAAACACACACTTTCTCCACTCGCCGGTCCACAAACCCTCTCACACGGCGCCTGTCTTCCCTTCCCCTCCCCGGCGTATTTGCGACGCGACCTTGCAGCTGATGCCTTTCTGGAAGAAACGCCGCGGGGGATCTGGGAACTAAGCCACCCAGCCGTCCTATTCGAGAAAAGGGGGGGGGGGGGGGGCCGGCACTGTCCCAGAGAAGTCTACAGTCGCCGTAGCTCGCACCCGATGAGTCGCTGCGGGGGAGGCCAAGGGTCGCGCCTGTTGTTGCCTTCTGCAGGACATTTAGGGAGCTCTTGTGGCAGTGCAAAAGGCTTCATTATCGGCGTCTCCCTGCACCGATTTTTGGCGCCACAGCGGGAGATCGCAGGGCGAGGCGGCCGTAAAGTGTTTCGCAGAAGCGTGCCGCTGTTGTTCCCAGCTGATAAGAGTGCGTCTGCCGTCGCTTCCTCGCGACGCCTCGAGGCGAAGGGACGAACAAACCAAGCCACCCGCGCGCCCTGCGGGGTGCAGCCAGCGCCCAAGTAGAGGGTAGAAAAGGAGAAAAAAAGCAACAGCGCTGGCTCTTCGGCCTCCGCGCGCGAGGGGTTTGACCACCAGCTCGACTCCACGCGCGAGTCGCTTTTCACCGCGGCCTTACACGTCCCTCCTAAGAGAGTAAGTGAGCTTGGAATACGGTCATTTACACACACAAAATCAGGCCGCCACAATCCTCTTTCAGGAGACCATTTCGCCAGGCTACAGCGCACCTGAATCCGTCCCTACTGAGAGAAACCGTACACTCGAAGTCGGGAAATAAAACCAATACAAATTAGCGGCACTGAAAACCCGAAATTTCTTCATGACAGCATGCCAAATCTTGCATTGAGCACAGCAGTGTGCCCTAAAATATGCAATACATGAGGCACATGTAAAGACATAAAAAAATGCACTACAAGAGCGCGTGTAGGCTACGCAGAGTTCGCCATAGTCCGAGTTTCACCAGAAAAGCCCGCATCCGCGGCCCACAGTTGTAGCACACGTCACCGTTCACATCACATCACATCACGCGGCGGGTGGCGGAAACCTTCACGCCACTGCACAGTTCCCGCTCCGTCAAGCAACTCTATTTATACCACTGCTTTGTGCCGCCAAACAGTTCCGCGCACGCCAACCGTTGGGTGAGCAGGAACCATCACGCCGGTGAGGTCAGCCTGGCTATGCCGAACGACCAGCTCCAAAATCGAACCGTTCGGCTTTCTTTGTCCTGCAGTACTTTACGCCAGATTTGTACAGTGGCTCTACTGACGAGGATAGCCCGTGTAGTTCCCTGCGCTGAAGAAGTTAGTTGGGCAGGCGCCTGCTGCTATCAACCGAACCCGGTACACTATAGATCTTGTGCGCGCCTCGGCGCTCGCGTTGTCGTGCAGTAGTAGCTTTCAGCGCCTGCGGTGCACCGTTGTCACCTTTCGCGGCCCTAGCGTTTGAGATCCTCTCACTGACCCTCAATGGCAAATTGTTGGTTACAACTGGCACGTCGTCGCAACCTTACCACTGACGGCCTCAACTTTCGGAGGCTGCCCATTGCTGTTATGCCTGCGTGAACTTTGAGAAGCACACCTGCGTACTCCTCGCCACCACTGGGCTGTTGTTTAGCGCGTTCGCTCTCTTGAACAGATATATCAGACTGGCCATAATCCGTTATTGCGCCCTCCGTTTCAAATGGAGCGGGTGCCCTCATCGTAAGCTCAGCCTCGACACCTGTTGCGCGTAGATACACACACGGGGCGCGCTCCGTTTCTGTCGGCTGATCAGCTCGCACTTCGGAAGCGAAATTTGTGTGCGCGGGATCCGCGCCGCTGCTGCCGGGCTCCGACGGCCGATCTCTGCTATCCCGCACCGAGCGATATGCTAAACCTTCTTCAGATAGTAACTTCCGCTGGTCCCCGTTCATTTGGGTTAGCTCCGTGTCGACGTCTTTTCGAATGGACTCACTAGACTTAGCCATAGCTGATACTGCCAAGGAGTCGTCAGCTTCTTCGCGAATTTCTATCCGTGCCACGACACTACTCGGGCAGTTCGTTTCGCCCCCTAACGCTAGCTCTTCTAGCATCGCCTGCGGGGCTACACTATCAGTTTCCTCCGCTCCCTGCCCTGAGCTCGCAACACTTTACTCGTCCTGGCTATCCGCATTCGTCAAATGCCGGGAGGGGCAGCTCTCGACTGAACTGTGCTTTCTGCCACGGGGCCGACATCTAACTGTCCCTGCTCCAATCCTGCTAACGGCTCGTCCTTTTTTTCGCGAATTTCCAATCGCGCCCCGACACTGCTCGTGCAGTTCGTCTCGCCCCCTAACGCTAGCTCCTCTTGCTGCGCCTGTGGGGCTGCACTAGCAGAATTCCGCCGCTCCCTGGTCTGAGCTAGCAACGCTTCACTCGTCCAGCCTGTGTGCATTCGTCGAATATCGGGATGGGCAGCCCTCAACTGAATTAGTACTTTCTGCCACGGGGCCAAGTTCTAACTGTCGCTGCTCCGTTACTTCGGGTGCAGTTTTAGCTTTTCCGCCACCAGCATGCTCATGCATCAGCTGTCTCATCAGTCTCTCTTCCTTTCTCAAAATTTTCCGATTTTTTTCGCTCAAAATCCAATTCAAGTTGTCGAATTACCAGAGGCTCTTCCTCCGTCAGGGGATATGCGCAAGTATTGCTTGCAAGCATATCTAGCGTCCTTAATGCCTACTATCTCACTGTCCCTAGCACAAGCCAAGCCAACCTAGACCAGACGCGATAAATCCCACTCATCCGTCACCAGCGTCGCGGCGGGTAGTAGCACCAAGCCCGGGAGTCACGTCTGGCTGGTCGTCCTCGGCAGGTAGCTTGCACAGTCGTCCTTAATTGGCTGCCGCTGCTGCTGCCCGAGGCCTTGTTCCTTGCTGCTTTGTATTAGGGTGCTGAATCCTGTCGTACTGCGCCAGTAATGCACAGCTCGTTCGTTGCCAATCTTTGGAGGGGCTGAAGCATCTCCAAACGTGGTCATTCGGCAGTGAAGAAGCAGTAGACGATGATCAGATGATGGTCAAGAGGAGAATTATATTTACACAAGAAAAATAGTATACATTGGCAAACTGTAAATTACAGCAACAAGAGTCACACACACAACTGTAACTTAAAAGAAAATAGACTCTCACACAGAGAAGTCACTCTACAAGCCCTTACTTTCCTACCGAGCGTTTCGGTTAAAGGCCTAGGGCCTGTAGATACGTGCTAAGCACGGAGCCTCAATCTTGACTGCCGAACGTGGTCCGAGGACCGCTTTTTAATGACAAACATCAACAAAGACCCGAGGACGGTCACCTTAGGTGATCCGCCCCGAAAATAAAGCAGCCAATCAAATTATTGAAAAGTATGCCACAACCCCAGTGGGTTGAGAATAATCTTGGACCCAGGTCCATAATTACATCAAATAAAAATACAACATTCAAAACACACACTCTCTCCACTCGCCGCTCCCCAAACCCTCTCACACGGCGCCTGCCTTCCCCTCCCCGGCGTATTTGCGACGCGACCTTGCAGCTGACGCCTTTCTGGAAGAAACGCCGCGGGGGATCTGGCGACTAAGCCACCCAGCCGTCCCGTTCGAGAAAAGGGAGGGGGGCTGCACTGTCCCAGAGAAGTGTAGAGTCGCCGTTGCTCGCACCCGATGAGTCGCTGCAAGGGGACCAAGGGTCGCGCCTATTGTCGCCTTCTGCAGGACATTTAGTGAGCGCTTGTGGCAGGGCAAAAGGCTTCATTAGCGGCGTCTCCCTGCATCTATGTTTGGCGCCACAGCGGGAGATCGCAGGGCGAGGCGGCCGTAAAGTGTTTCGCAGAAGCGTGCCGCTGTTCCCAGCTGATCAGAGTGCGTCTGCCGTCGCTTCCTCGCGACGCCTCGAGGCGAAGGGACGAACAAACCAAGCCACCCGCGCGCCCTGCGGGGTGCAGCCAGCGCCCAAGTAGAGGGTAGAAAAGGAGAAAAAAAAAGCAACAGCGCTGGCTCTTTGGTATCCGCGCGCGGGGGGTTTGACCACCAGCTCGACTCCACGCGCGAGTCGCTTTTCACCGCGACCTTACACGTCCCTCCTAAGAGAGTAAGTGAGCTTGGAATCCGGTCATTTACACACACAAAATCAGGCCGCCACAATCCTCTTTCAGGCGACCATTTCGCCAGGCTACAGCGCACCTGAATCCGTCCCTACTGAGAGAAACCGTACACTCGAAGTCGGGAATTAAAACCAATACAAATTAGCGGCACTGAAAACCCGAAATTTCTTCATGACAGCATGCCAAATCTTGCATTGAGCACAGCAGTGTGCCCTAAAATACTCTATACATGAGGCACATGAAGACATAAAAAATGCACTACAAGAGCGCGTGTAGGCTACGCAGAGTTCGCCATAGTCCGAGTTTCACCACAAAAGCCCCCATCCGCGGCCCACAGTTGTAGCACACGTCACCATTCACATCACATCACGCGGCGGGTGGCGGAAACCTTCACGCCACTGGACAGTTCCCGCTCCGTCAAGCAACTCTATTTACACCACTGCTTGGTGCCGCCAAACAGTTCCGTGCACGCCACCCGTTGGGTGAGCAGGAACCATCACGCCGGTGAGGTCAGCCTGGCTATGCCGAACGACCAGCTCCAAAATCGAACCGTTCGGCTTTCTTTGTCCTGCAGTACTTTACGCCAGATTTGTACAGTGGCTCTACTGACGAGGATAGCCCGTGTAGTTCCCTGCGCTGAAGAAGTTAGTTGGGCGGGCGCCTGCTGCTATCAACCGAAACCGGTACACTATAGATCTTGTGCGCGCCTCGGCGCTCGCGTTGTCGTGCAGTAGTAGCTTTCAGCGCCTGCGGTGCACCGTTGTCACCTTTCGCGGCCCTAGCGTTTGAGATCCTCTCACTGACCCTCACTGGCAAATTGTTGGTTACAACTGGCACGTCGTCGCAACCTTACCTCTGACGGCCTCAACTTTCGGAGGCTGCCCATTGCTGTTATGCCTGCGTGAACTTTGAGAAGCCCACCTGCGTACTCCTCGCCACCACTGGGCTGTTGTTTAGCGCGTTCGCTCTCTTGACCAGATATATCAGACTGGCCATAATCCGTTATTGCGCCCTCCGTTTCAAATGGAGCGGGTGCCCTCATCGTAAGCTCAGCCTCGACACCTGTTGCGCGTAGATACACACACGGGGCGCGCTCCGTTTCTGTCGGCTGATCAGCTCGCACTTCGGAAGCGAAATTTGTGTGCGCGGGATCCGCGCCGCTGCTGCCGGGCTCCGACGGCCGATCTCTGCTATCCCGCACCGAGCGATATGCTAAGCCTTCTTCAGATAGTAACTTCCGCTGGTCCCCGTTCATTTGGGTTAGCTCCGTGTCGACGTCTTTTCGAATGGACTCACTAGACTTAGCCATAGCTGATACTGCCAAGGAGTCGTCAGCTTCTTCGCGAATTTCTATCCGTGCCACGACACTGCTCGGGCAGTTCGTTTCGCCCCCTAACGCTAGCTCTTCTAGCATCGCCTGCGGGGCTACACTATCAGTTTCCTCCGCTCCCTGCCCTGAGCTAGCAACTCTTTACTCCTCCTGGCTATCCGCATTCGTCAAATGCCGGGAGGGGCAGCTCTCGACTGAACTGTGCTTTCTGCCACGGGGCCGACATCTAACTGTCGCTGCTCCAATCCTGCTAACGGCTCGTCCTTTTTTTCGCGAATTTCCAATCGCGCCCCGACACTGCTCGTGCAGTTCGTCTCGCCCCCTAACGCTAGCTCCTCTTGCTGCGCCTGTGGGGCTGCACTAGCAGAATTCCGCCGCTCCCTGGTCTGAGCTAGCAACGCTTCGCTCGTCCAGGCTGTCTGCATTCGTCGAATATCGGGAGGGGCAGCCCTCAACTGAATTAGTACTTTCTGCCACGGGGCCAAGTTCTAACTGTCGCTGCTCCGTTACTTCGGGCGCAGTTTTAGCCTTTCCGCCACCAGCACGCTCACGCATCAGCTGTCTCATCAGTCTCTCTTCCTTTCTCAAAATTTTCCGATTTTTTTCGCTCAAAATCCAATTCAAGTTGTCGAATTACCAGAGGCTCTTCCTCCGTCAGGGGATATGCGAAAGTCTTGCTTGCAAGCATATCTAGCGTCCTTAATGCCTACTATCTCACTGTCCCTAGCACAAGCCAAGCCAACCTAGACCAGACGCGATAAATCCCACTCATCTGTCACCAGCGTCGCGGCGGGTAGTAGAAACAGAGCCCGGGAGTCACGCCTTGGCTGGTCGTCCTCGGCAGGTAGCTTGCACAGTCATCCTTAATTGGCTGCCGCTGCTGCTGCCCGAGGCCTTGTTCCTTGCTGATTTGTGGTAGGGTGCTGAATCCTGTCGTACTGCGCCAGTAATGCACAGCTCGTTCGTTGCCAATCTTTGGAGGGGCTGATTCATCTCCAAACGTGGTCATTCAGCAGTGAAGAAGCAGTAGACGATGATCAGATGATGGTCAAGAGGAGAATTATATTTACACAAGAAAAATAGTATACATTGGCAAACTGTAAATTACAGCAACAAGAGTCAGACACACAACTGTAACTTAAAAGAAAATAGACTCTCACACAGAGAAGTCACTCTACAAGCCCTTACTTTCCTACCGAGCGTTTCGGTTAAAGGCCTAGGGCCTGTAGATACGTGCTAAGCACGGAGCCTCAATCTTGACTGCCGAACGTGGTCCGAGGACCGCTTTTTGATGACAAACATCAACAAAGACCCGAGGACGGTCACCTTAGGTGATCCGCCCCGAAAATAAAGCAGCCAATCAAATTATTGAAAAGTATGCCACAACCCCAGTGGATTGAGAATAATCTTGGACCCAGGTCCTTAATTACATCAAATAAAAATACAACATTCAAAACACACACTCTCTCCACTCGCCGCTCCCCAAACCCTCTCAAACGGCGCCTGCCTTCCCCTCCCCGGCGTATTTGCGACGCGACCTTGCAGCTGACGCCTTTCTGGAAGAAACGCCGCGGGGGATCTGGCGACTAAGCCACCCAGCCTCCCGTTCGAGATAAGGGAGGGGGGCTGCACTGTCCCAGAGAAGTGTAGAGTCGCCGTTGCTCGCACCCGATGAGTCGCTGCAAGGGGACCAAGGGTCGCGCCTATTGTCGCCTTCTGCAGGACATTTAGTGAGCGCTTGTGGCAGGGCAAAAGGCTTCATTAGCGGCGTCTCCCTGCACCTATGTTTGGCGCCACAGCGGGAGATAGCTGGGCGAGCCGGCCGTAAAGTGTTTCACAGGAGCGTACCGCTGTTGTTCCCGGCTGATAATGGTGCGTCTGCCGTCGCTTCCTCGCGACGCCTCGGGGCGAAGGGACGAAACAAACCAAGCCTCCCGCGCGCCTCTCAGGATGCAGCCAGCGCCCAAGTAGAGGGGAGAGATGGAGAAAAAAAACAACAAAGGCTGGCTCTTTGGCCTCGGCGCGTGGGGGGCTCGACCGCCAGCTCGACTCCACGCGCGAGTCAGTTTTCACTGCGGCCTTACAATGGCCTTGTATTTTAGGACCCCGATTAGTTGAGCCATTGAAAATGATCAGACCGACTCAACTGTGCTCAAACTGAAGCCTAAAGCGTCCCCTTCGTCTCCGCAATACTTAACTAGAGTTTGCAAGCCTTCCTGGCTATCTGCCAACAGCACAATATCGTCTGCATACATTAAACCGGGTAGGCGATGCTCTACCACCTTTCCGCCTAATCTATATGACAGGTTAAAACCTAGGTTACTTTCTTGTATCCTCCGTATCATATAAAGCATGATACATGATAAAGCATGATAGAGCACCGGACGCGATATTCGGAGGTCGTGGGTTCGGTTCGCACCATCGGCATGTTGTTTTTTGTTCTACTTTGTGTTTAATTATCTTTCCCCCAAACAGCTTACATTACTAATTTGTGTGATTCCTGAAATCAAAATTAAAAAAAGAAAGACATAAAGTACAACCCCCAAAGCTTCGCCGACTGTTGGCTTCTTTCCTTCACAGAAATCTAGCATTAGCTTCCCGTTAAAATCCGTGTATCTATCCAAATCATCAATGTGGCCGTCCATGTCCCCCAGTAGAATAATATTGGCCCCGTCTCGAAACTAGCTTATATCGTCACTGAGGCATTCAACGAGATCCTCAGTTTCCTACCTGCATTGATGCCCTGTTCCTGATTAAACTAACCCTAGCCATGCCCTTATGCCGGCAATTCTTCCCAATACCCAGATAAGTTCTTCGAAAGATGATTTTATTTTTTGTCAATGTGTTCCTTGGTGTATCAACATACCTACCTCTCCCCCCTTTTTCTCTGTTCTCGTTCTGTTGCACCCTTCCCAGACGTAGCCTTCTATACGCGGCGGATCTTCTAGATGCCTGAGATGAGTCTCGCATAGAGCGTACACACCTATTGTGTCGTTCTTCAACTGCTGTTCTATCTCTAGCTATTTCGCTCTCTTTCTACCACCGTGCATGTTTTTAAAGCTGATCCTAGTGTTAAATCTCTTTTGTGTACTCTTCTTTCTGGACCTCCTCATTGCCATTTTGTTGGGCTCAGCCTCCTTTACTGTATACACTTTCTTCTGCTTCACTTCCAACTACCGCTACGCCTGGAGCCCTCTCGGACCCCCACAAAAATCTACAGTCTTGCCTGCACAACCTTGCCCTTCCAAGCTACAGCTGTTACGCATTTCTTTCGTCAAATAAGAGGTTAAGAATGCCCTATGAATATTTATATTTTTCTCCCGTTCTCATTATCGAACACGGAATTCGCTCTCTCTGCATTATTTACGCTATCTATAGGGAGAAAACTATGCTTCCTGAGCGCCTTCGATTGAATAAGCATGGCTCAATGGTTCAGTGATGTACCGCTCACTTCACCTGATTTCGACATAAAGGGTGACTTCAAAGTTTTCTTCGCTTCGTTGTTAGGATGTAACTTGCGCCAATAGTAGTGATAAGCCAGTAAATTATTCCAGACTTTGCTTCTGCACTGGTATAATGGGCATGGCGTAAGAACAAAGTGCTACGGAAATGCTTCTGGCGAGGACGTGGAAACAGTTCATGCCACGGGAACGGCTTGCGCTAGGGAAACGCGCCGCGCGATATCTGCTGGTTGACCGCAACGGAGCCGATCATGTGTGTGTTTTTTTCTTCCGGCGAAGATTCACCGCTACATCGAAGCTGACGCTACGGTTCGGAGGAACGTGGCTGTTTCTTTATCTGGTAACTTGCGCCCAGTGTCTCCCCGTGCTATGTCCCCACCTAAATATTCCTGCACTGTGGGCTGGACACATCCTTCACCACTGCCCGTATCGACGAATCGGCTTCCGCGGTTTTGCAATCAATGCTCCATGGCGCCCCGCCCCGGTGAGCGACCACAAGAAATCAACCGCTCTTTGTGCAGTGGAGAGTGTGTGCCATCAAGGCGTCGGTTCAGGCCTCCATCGCTATACACCGCACGCTTATCGGCGCCGGTCAGCAACAACGATTGCAGTGTGCGACGAAGGTCCCCTTGCCCCCGTAGGGGACACAGCTGTGATGTTATATATGGGCCCAGGTCCGTTCAGGAGCTCTGGGCAGGTAGCAGAGCAGGTTCACAGACACACGGACGCTTTTCTTTTCTTGACCAATTAACGTAACTGGCAACAGACATGCATACAGCCTAGCTTATCCTAATAGGATATGTCCCAACACAAAACCGTCCTACTTCTGGTTTGGGACTTCCAGTCGCCCGAGGACTCGGTAGCGCGGCAGACCACGCTCCGGCGTCCTGTATCCGGCGTCTGCTTCACAGTCCGGGGTACTGCGGTGTACCGCGGGGTACCGCGTCACGCCCGGGTACTGCAAAGTGCGGCACCAGTGCGGCAGCACAAGTGCGGCGGCCAGGCACGCTGGAGCGGTTGAGCTGTCTCCGCAAGCTGTTCGCCGGATGGCGAAGCGCTGGGCAGTACCAGACCTCGGACCAGGTGCCCGACAGGTGCTGGCGAGCCGACCTTGAACGCCAGGCCCAGGACGATGAACTCCGCCGCCAGCGACGCCCAGGAGCGTCCGACCCGTTCGCTTGCCGGAACAAACTCTCGCGCACTGGCCCGCCCCGCACGCGGCCACACTTCACTTCCTTTCGAGCCACCCGCACACTCGCCACAATCACCATCATCACAACCTCCCCCCGTTTCAAGACAGTTTCTTGCAACTGTTCTGGCGCCGGGGAGGGGGAAAACGTGACGGGGAGAGAACAAACTACAACAATAATAAACCCAAATCAGAAGCACACAAAACTTCACAATGCAAAACCCGAGTTCGTTTTTTTTTTTAATTTTTGTTCGGACACCAGAAACACACTCCCACACCTTTCACACGCTGCTCATGTAACATAGACACAGGACTTAAACACTAACACAAGAAATACAAGGCTGCAGAATGCAGGCTCAAGTTCACACACGGCTTACGTAGTCAGCGCCCACATTGTCAGTTTCCTTGACATACTCTTTCGCACTTCATATGGAAGCAAGTTCCCATAGTTTGCGACACCTAAGCATCAATGGTAGTCCTTGCGTGGCACAAACTTAATAGCGGGACACAGTCACTGTAGTCACATTTCTTGCGACAGATGGGATGTGTGTTTGACATGTTTCCTTCTACAGCGGCGACAGCCACGGTGGGGAAACTGGTACGCAGTTTCTCATATTTTTTCAGCATGTTGATGTGGAATTGTTCCTTTGCACCTCCCAAGTCAGTGAGGTAGTTAACCTCGTTTCTCACGCCCACAACTTCAAATGGACCTCGCCATTACATGAATAGTTTGTTTGAATAGGCCAGCAGGAAGATGAGCACTTTCTCTCCAGGCTGTAGCTTCCCCGGCCGACTCTTGCGGTCGTAGTATGTCTTGTTTTGTGCGAGCCCTTTCTAGGTGGTGGTGGTGTTTTGATGCCAAAAGGCATATATCGAAAGTGGTACAGTCCAGAAATACTGGAAAAATCCGTTTTTTTTTTTCCTGCTTCCAGCAACCATAGTGACCTTCCAATGACGTACCCTTCGTAAAATTGAACTTGGAGAAAAACGTTTTCTGTCCTGCAAGGATGAAGACGGCATCAATGCGCGGAATGAACCCACAGTCAGACTTCAGGACGTTATTGAACTCCCGGAAGTTACTGTACAATCGTATGCGTTGTCTGACATCTTAACAAACACAATTGGCGCATGGTAGAGAGATTTCGACTTCTCGATAATTCTAAGACGCAACATCCTCCGTTATTTCACAAGCTGTTTTTTTCCGGCAGTGAGTACGATGCCACTGTTTTATGGCATGTGGTTTCATTTCCGTCCTTGGCTTAAACCGAATGTGCTTGCGGAAATGAGCTTTGCACGTCGAGGTTCTTCGCGCACTTCTGCACTTTCTCGCACAGCTCGCTTCTCGTAGGGGGTGTTCTTTCCGGCCACCAACATTCTTCTTGAGATGAACCATCACTGATTTTACGGCTTTGGGAACATGGAAGATCTGCGGCCAGTCTTTCGCCTCCGCCTGTTCTCCAGATAGTCTAGAAACATCAGAATATGTACTTTTCTTGGTATGCCTCGGTCGCCCACCTTTCTGGCGGCGATCCTCACCAGGCGTGTGAGTCGCTGCAGCTGTATCTAAAGTAAGATAGCCATCTCGACGTTCCGGAGAATTTCCAGTGCTGCTCAACAGTCCATTTGCGAGCTTCTCACGCTCAACATTTCGTAGCAGCCTTATATAACCTAGGCCAGCCACAGTCTTGACTCTTAAACTCTCGTTATGCATTTTCTCATCTTCATGCATGCTCACATTTCTGCTCACAACGACTTTATTCTCAACCTTCTCATGGATGCATAGTCGTTCCCTGTGATCCTTTATCAAGGTGCTTACGTTTTCAGTATTACTGTGACAGTCAGTAAGGCACCTTTCCATGCAGACATATGTCCTTATGGAGCTCTTAACCTCGTTAAGAACAGAGGTGAACATATTAGGACGGTGTCCAACTGTATCTATGTCAAAACAGAGCACATGTAGCGCTGAAGGCTTCGTAAGGTCTTTCACAGCTTTGTACTCATGCTCTAGATGTGGTCTTACACTACTAGCAGGTGCTGCGGCCTGTAATGCCCCATGTGCTTCATTAAACAGTAGGGTCACTTTGTCAGGGCTGCTCTGATCCAACCCAGTAGCTCTATCTATGTAACGTCCAACACCATGAAACGAGGCGTTTTTCTCCTCCGCTGTCACGCGTTTTCGAAGCTCTAATAGTGTTTTTTCGGTCGCCTTCAACCACTGTTCTCTTTCACGGAGTTCTGTAACCTCATGCAAATGCTTGGGTTCGGCATTAGGCGTAAGCCGCCCATCCATTCGCGTTTCTGCCCAGTCCGCTTCTAATTCCTCTTTGTCAATGCTAAGCTGTTCTTCGTACCAGCCGAGGAATTCTTTAAGCGTCATACCTAGCTGCTCGCTCATCAGCTCCAACGCCTCGAGCTCCATCTTTGCTCAAACGTCGCGATGCGTGTGAACCCGTCCTCGACTCTCTGCCCTCTCTCTGAATGATTAGTTCCTTGAATCTACTAATTTCTAGGATCCTGGCAGGCTCGCCAAATTGTGATGTTATATATGGGCCCAGGTCCGTTCAGGAGCTCTGGGCAGGTAGCAGAGCAGGTTCACAGACACACGGACGCTTTTCTTTTCTTGACCAATTAACGTAACTGGCAACAGACATGCATACAGCCTAGCTTATCCTAATAGGATATGTCCCAACACAAAACCGTCCTACTTCTGGTTTGGGACTTCCAGTCGCCCGAGGACTCGGTAGCGCGGCAGACCACGCTCCGGCGTCTGTATCCGGCGTCTGCTTCACAGTCCGGGGTACTGCGGTGTACCGCGGGGTACCGCGTCACGCCCGGGTACTGCAAAGTGCGGCACCAGTGCGGCAGCACAAGTGCGGCGGCCAGGCACGCTGGAGCGGTTGAGCTGTCTCCGCAAGCTGTTCGCCGGATGGTGAAGCGCTGGGCAGTACCAGACCTCGGACCAGGTGCCCGACAGGTGCTGGCGAGCCGGCCTTGAACGCCAGGCCCAGGACGATGAACTCCGCCGCCAGCGACGCCCAGGAGCGTCCGACCCGTTCGCTTGCCGGAACAAACTCTCGCGCACTGGCCCGCCCCGCACGCGGCCACACTTCACTTCCTTTCGAGCCACCCGCACACTCGCCACAATCACCATCATCACAACAGCAACCTTTGGAGGCGAGGTTGTTCAACGGCGAAAAAACCAAGATCCTCCACCACCGACGATGAGTAATGACGCCGCAGCGACTATACGCCGCCGCTCCACACACGATGACAAACACGACCACTTAGCCGCCGCCCCGCAAATGTGCCCTGGTCGTGACCTCAGTACAGGTCAAAACCGAAATTGGACACAGCGAGGCCAACATGCAATTCAAAATCACTCACAAGTGACCTTGATGTGGCAGTCGACGGTCGACCACGGCTACTGCGTTAGTAGACACAGGAGCCGACTACTCAGTCATCAGTGAACCGTTCGCGTCCCAGCTCAAATTGATAGGAAAACATTTATTGTCAGCAATCAGCAATTTGTGGGCACTACACTTAGATGGCATCAAGTCCGTTGCTCTCAGCGACCTTATGAGCCCACTCAGTAGCCCGAACTTGTGTCATCGGGTCTGAGCTGGCCAGTATAGCCTCCCACCGCTCTAGAGAGGGGACCGGTAGTAGGTCCGCCGGTGGCGGCGCTTTTTTGCAGCTCCATTATATATGATCGTACCCGGCTATTTCTCCGCAGTGCTTACAATTTGTATTGTATTGTGCTGGGTACATGCGTGATAATTTAGATGGGCTCAAGAAGGCATGCGTCTGGAGCCGACGCCAGGTTACTTCCTGCCTTTTGACAAGTTTCTCGTCTGGCAGAGGATATATCCGCCTTTCTAGTTTAAAGTGATTAGTGTAGTCATGAAATGAGATAAGATCATCTCTCGAGAAATTGGGGGAATCAACCTGGCTCACTTCTCGGCTGACATAGCCTCGAGCTATACTGTGAGCCAACTCGTATCCTTTGTTCTCCGAGTGGGCCGGCACCCGTATTAATTCCACCTCTTTTTGGTTTCAGTCTTTATATTTTAAAATTCGCTCTGTCTCTTTGGAGATCATGTCCTTCGAAAAATTGTTTATAGCAGTTTTGGAGTCGCTAATTATGGTAACCGCTTTAGTGCTGACCATCGCCATGGCGATAGCCGCCTCCTCCGCTGTCCCTGAGTTGTTTGTTTTTATCGAACCTGCCATTATTGTTTTACCCGAGTCGTCCCAGCTCAAGGAAGTGACAACTTGCGATGGCCCGCTGATCTGCACAACTAGTGGTAACCTCATTACGCCGTCGGGAAGATGTATCGCAAGAGTAACAGTAAATGGACGTACTTATCCGACCAGCTTCGCGGTCCTGCGGCAATGCTTCCGCGACGTAATTTTGGGCATAGAACTTCTGAATGAACATAGAGTAATCATCGACCTTCCCTCAAAACTCATCAAGCTTTCAACAGATAAAGCCATACCCGCTGCTGCAACTTAGATTCATCACGTTTCTCTAAGAATAGAGCGTATCGCCCCGATCAAGCGTCGTCGTATACGTCGATGCTAGAGACATCGGGACCACTGAAGGTGTTGTGGAAGGAAACAACCATTTGCTCCTGGACCGTGGATTAATCTCAAGGGGCATCGCCCATTTCCGTCATAGACAAGCCCACCTGCTGGGCCAAACCTTCGTTATTATAATGCTCCGCCGCTTCTGCGCATTCACCAGCAGAAATCAGTGAGAAGGAAACCTCACCGGACGTGACGTGAAATTTGTTGTGTTTTATTTCTAAAATGTCTGCCTCTTCTAGTTGCCGTTTCTAGAGATGCCGATAGCTGGTCGCCGGCATCGCCGGCTCCGTGGTCGCCGGCTGGACTTTGCTGTGGCGATGGCGGCACTGGCGAGATTTTCATGGAATCGTAATGTATGCACATCGTAGCCGAGTGCCTTTCCATTCCTAATAATACTCCGTGGGTTTCGGCCTCGCGTATTGCTGTTCGTCGAGCGGCATGCTGTGATATTCCCATGCGTTCTCTTGGTTACAGGTAGCACCCTCTCCGACCTGTTTACTGACGCTATAGTTCTGCAATGCGTGTCAGCCCGCCCTTGTCGATGAAACATGCCTGCAATATGATCCATGTACTGACGTGATAAGCATTCCATGTGCTTGCATTTCTCGAAATTTATACGAGTCACTGCCTTTGGATCATCCGGAAGTACAATCGGACTGAGACCGCAACACATGGGATGAAAAAACTTGTCTCCAATTGAGTATGTAGTTGAGTGGAATACGCCGAAAGGCCTTGAGGGTAAATAAAAATATGAATAAATGAATAAATCCCTGTCATTTTTATCGTTGTCCTCGACTTCCTCAACACTGTTTAGTAGCAGTGAAATCACCAACGTAAAAATGCCGGATGGAGCCTGTGGTTTGTACGAAGATGTCTATCCTTGATTTTCAAGAGATCGATTAGTGTATCAGAAGGGCAATTTATTTTCCATTTTCGTTGCCTTCATCGCATATACAGGAATTTGGAGTCCGATTGGTACAGGCAGCTTGGCCCAGCTGATCGATTCTGAAGCTCCAATGCGATACCGAGCCCGCGCCCGGGACTAACGAGGAAATAGAACCTCAACCGGGAAGGCAAGATGTCCATCAACGAGCTCTCAAGCGACACGCTGCCGGCTTGCTGGACTAGAGTCTGCAATCGTGGAACACAGGTATCTTTTCAAGTAAACTTTTATTACTGGTACTTAGGAGTGCCCAGAGTGCAAGGCCTGCGCAAAAAAAATGTTCTCCCCTTCTCCCAAAACAAGCCTGCCTCTAGTTTTTCTCCTTAAGTTGAAGTCTCGAAACACAAGCTGTGAAATTGCTGCTATTTTTGCACAGTATTCATCTGCCACCTATAGTGTTATTTTCTTGTGCCGACTTCCATTATACCTTTTTTTGTCAGGAAACATCCCACGCCATCTTATTCGATCGATGTTGTTTCTACTAGCCCTTATCATTGTAGGCAAGCATGTGGACTAGTGTCAAAACAAAAAAAAAATGAACCGTGCTGTGTTCATGATTCCATCTTTGCGCAGTCATTGCCCTTGCGACTAATTGCAGCAAGCACGAAAAACAGTTTGCCAAGTAATTATTTCTTCTACCTTGGGGAGAGCAGGCCAGCTGGGAAAGCTGCAAAGATACGGACTGATATCCTTTCATACTGTTTCACAGAATCATGCTAATGATGTGTTGGAGTTTTTAGAGATTTGAGCAGTCTGCTTGACAGTACAAGATGCAGCTTTGGTTGAAGACTACTTATTGGTCGTTTAGTGTCAAAATACACGCGTGCCTCTTGATTTTCATTAAATACCTTCAAATGATCACAAAATATTCCAGATGTCATAATAGCTGACTGCATCTCTGGAATAAAAAAAAGGATACAAATTATTGCAAGAGCAACAATATTGCATAAATTTGCACTATTCGAAATATTGAACAGTACAAAGTGAAATTTTGCTAAAATTCTTGTGATTGACATGACAAACTGCAGTGCATGTTGCCTTCAGTGATGTGCTGAGCACAAGGCGTGCTTGGACATTTTAATCCTATCAGTTGTGTGGTTCGAACACTGCAGCTCTGAAAAAATGACTGCCGACACAGGTTCGATGTACGCCGTCCTATTGCTGACCACTTACGTTTCTAAGATACCAATCGATGCACCTCACAAAGCAACATTCCTGCCAAATAGCTTGCCTTCTGTAAAAACCACATGCCATGAGACGTTCAGTTAGTTTACATAAAAGGGAGTTGTTTTTATTACGATTAAGTGATCAGGTGAAATTTACACTATTTAGTTTGGTAAACAAAGCTCTTTTCGTGAAGTAAAACAAGCTCCTAGTAGCTACAGGCACAAAGTAGGCAAATGACAATATACTTTTAAATACTTACAGTAAATTGTGTTTTATTTTTGGATGCCCTTGAATGGACACTAAGTGTTATGTTGGGGGCGTGGGAGCCCCGTGAGCGAGGAACTTCTCGATTGGGTTGCTGGATAGAGACTGCATTTATTGTACTTTGTGAGAGATGAGAACAGAGGGAAAGAAAGAAACGCGAGCGCTTGTAAAGAAGGCATTACTTCTCGTGCATTGGTAGCGCACACGGTCCGAGGACGGTCCAGTTCCAAGGAACGTACGGCTCGGGTTTCGTTGGCCCGCGCTTCGTCGTGGTCGTGGGCAGAGGGGACCCCTAGCTGCTGGTCTCTCTGAAGCGTCCGGCTCGCGCTTGCAAGGAGGCATTGCAACTGGACAGGCCGTGCGTCCGTTTGCCAAGAGGCGGTGTGGCTGTGCGTCGGTTCGCGTACACATCTCTTCCTCCTTAGATTGGGTCACCGTACCGGTTGGGTGGACGACGTTCACGTTGAAGCCTTGACAGAGCTTGATCTTGCTTGGACTCGGTTTGTTGGTCGTCGCAGCTAGGGGGCATCAGCTTCTCCATGTTTGGAGTGGGGCGCTGTACGCAGGCAGATTGTGCGCAGGCGAAGTTTCCGCTGGTGTCGCGATCACGTAAGGAGCCGGCAGTGTGGACTGTTGTTCGCTTGCTTCTGGTCCGTTGGTCCGACCGTTCAGTGGCGGATCTTCCCTCGGGTAGGCTTCAGCACCTGGCTTTATGTAGTCAAGGTGCCGACGAACCGTTCCGGTAATACTTGATTAGCCAAGAGCGATGCCCTTGTCTCTTTAATATGGTTCCTTCTATCCTAACAGTGATTCCTGCCAAGTTGCGGAAGAAAACCAACTTTCCTACGGCCACCAGTCACCGTCTCGTAGCGCTGTTGTCCGAGGCCACCTTTTCAGCAGGTCATGGCTGAATGCGTGTAAGTGCCGTCGAGAGCTCGCGTCCGAATATGAGTGAGGCTGGTGTTCTGTCCATTGTTGCAGAAACAGTTGTGTGCTACTTGAACAGAAACCGAGCCAGCCTGCACACGAATGTTCCAAACCGATCCTTGGACAATGCTTGTTTAGTCTCGTATAGCATTCTCTCTGCTTGCACATTTGTGGTCGGATAATAGGGAGCACTTGTAATGTGCTTTACGCCGTTCTTAAGAAATCTTCCATTTCCGTAGAAACGAAGGACGTGCCGTTATCCGTTACCAGCCTTCCGGGAATGCCGAAGGTCGCGAACAGGCTACGCAGTTCCTCGATCAGAGTCGGCGACTGTATGTTGCGCATGTAGCGCACTTCGAGCCACTTGCTGGAGGGTTCTAGCACAGCTTTCGCCTTCGCTCTTGATCACGTTCTACGTGACGATGGCTACAACAATTAGTAGCATCCTTTTCTCCAAGGGGACCAGCAAAGTCGGCGTGAACCATGTTGCATGAAGCAGTCGCGCGCTTCAAATCAGGAGGTGGAACCCTAGGCGGCGTTTTTTGATGCTGGCAGCAAGTCGCACAATTTTTCACTAGCCGCTTTATATCGTTGTCGACACCGGGCCACCAAAAGTATCCTCGAGCGCACGCTTTCATGGCTACTACGCCCTTGCGACCTGCATGTGCCAACTTCCAAGTGCAGTACGTCTTTTCTCGCTTCCGCCGGAACAACCAATCTGGTACGGCAAATAAGGCAACCTTGCTGTAGCGAGAGCTATGGTCCTAGCCTTGCGAAAGCAGGAAATTCCTGCCCTGGCAACCTGTGCAGATCTCCGCCTGGCACAGCTCTCATTACGCGGGGCAACAATGGATCCTCCCGGCTCAGTTCTGCGAGTTGATGTGGAGACAGATTGATGCTCGGCGTGGAAGCCAGCATGAGCACATCTGCAGGGGGGTGTGGCTCATCTACTTGGGCGGGCAACGGCAGCCTGCTAAGTGCGTCAGCATTTTGGTGCAGGCATCCAGGCCTGTGCACCAATTCATAATCGTATGTAGCCAACTTCAGACACCATCGGGTCATCCTAGGAGAGAGTATCTGCGGTAACTGTCTCTCTTCTCTCATGATGCCGAGGAGCGGCTAGTGATCCGTTAACACAGTCACGTGCCGGCCAGCGATGTATTGGTGAAAATGGCTCACGCCGAAAACTACTGCGAGACCTTCCTTGTCTAGTTGGGAGTAGTTATTTCTGCGGCTTCCAAAGTTCGCGACGCGAACGCAATTAGTGCCTCACTGCCGAACGCATCTTTCTGGGAAAGAATCACGCCGACGCCATATGGTGACGCATCCACAGACAAAAGTAAAGGCTTTGTCTCGTCGTAATGCACAAGCACTGTGAAAGTGCGAATCTAACGCTAGAGCTCGTCAAAAGCAATCGGGTGCTTTTTCTCCCACGTCCGGGTTATCTTTTTCTACAGAAGCTTGTACAGCTCTGCGGCAACCATAGCTGTGTTTTCTAGAAACCGGTCATAAAAAGCCAAAAGCCCGAGGAAAGCCTGTAGAGAAGTCTTGTCAGTCGGCTTGGAAGCCTGAAGGATAGCCTGGACCTATTCCTCAGTTGTATGAACGCCTTGCGTGTCAGTCTCATGTCTGAGAAATTCAACTGACTTCATGCCGAAGCGGCATTGCTCTTGCATGAGGCGTAGGCGTTTCTCGCTTAGCCTCAACAGGACTTTGTCTAGACGCTGCGCATACTCTCTAGCGTCCTTCCCACTAACAATAATGTCGTCAAGGTAAACACTCACCCCAGGAATTTCTGCCAGTGTTGTCTCCATCATACGCTGGAAGATGGCTGGCGCAGCGTATATTCCGAAATGAAGCCGTTTCACTCGGAACGGTCATTTGGTAGTGTTGAAGGTGAGCACTGCGGCCGTCTTGTCGTCGACGTTGAGCTGCTGATAAGCCTGGTAGAGATCCAGCGTTGAAAATGGTTCCACCAGACAACTTCGCGAATACCTCCACGATTGCCGGTAGCGGGTACACCGTCTTCTTGACCACTGCGTTAACTGTGCTCCTGTAGTCGCCGCAAACACGAAATGTGCCGCCCCTTTTGCTTACCCACACTGAAGGTGTAGCCATTTCGACATGTTGCGTTGGTTCCAGGATGCCTTGGTGTTGAAGACGGTCGAGCTCTACTTCCATTGGCTCTTGATACACAAGGGGCACTGGACGCGCCTTACAGACCTTGGGCGTTGCGCCTTGCTCCAAATCCAAAAGAACGAAAGGTCCTGTGTAGCTGTCGATGTCTTGCTTGAACACATCAGGGTGGCATGCGAGAACCTCTTGCAGCTCTGGTCTTGGCTCAGCGACCTGATTAATTCCGTGCAATCACATGTGCAGCGCGGAAAACCAATCACGTCTAAGCAGATTGCAGCTAGTTCCTTTGATTACCAGCAAAGGTAGCACGTCGTCTTGATTTAAATCGTACACGAACTTGTGCCGATCCAAGAGTGCGAAGTACCTCTGCCGACCAAGTGCGCAAGTCAAGGGGTTCTTTTGTTAGCTTTGCGGCGTTCGTTGGTCATGCTTGGCGGTAAGTAGCCTCGCTGATTAAAGAACATTCGGCACCCGTATTGACTTCGAATTTTAGCGGCCTTCCCTCGACTTTCACGTCAACTAGGAATTTGGGGCAGGGTTTTCGCTCACTCACTGCGTGAAGCTCGTAGCACGTTTCGCTATGCGGAATGTCGTTGCTCGTGGACTGAGCGTTCACGCTGTGCGCTCCTGGCTTGGTATTAGACTTGCCTTCCTTAGCTTCCCTCTTGCGGGAGATGCAAGCTTTCTCGATGTGGCCTTTCTTGGAGCAAAAACGGCATTGTGCGGTCCTGAACTTGCAGGTATGAGTCTGTGCCAGCCGTCACATTGATAACAGCGTCGTTGTTGCGGTAAATTCTTGTGCTTTTTTTTAGTTGCGAAGTTTTGTGCACTCCTGCGAAGCTCGTCGCTTCCTTGAGTCCTCGCTGCTGCCTCGACGCACTTTCTGCTGACATGGCCAGGTCAAAAGCATGCTGAAAAGTCAAGTCTTTCTCCGCGAACAGTCTCTGTTGGAGGTGCTCGTCGTGGATACCGCAGACGAATCTGTCACGAAGCATGACGTCTTGGGGCAGCATGGTGGAATTCGTTAGAACAGTTGTGTCTCCTTCTGGCGATGAAGTCGATGTTGCAGACGCTGTCGTCAGCACTTTGAGGTTGCAGTCGGCTGTCAACCCTCTGAGGGCTGTGACGTAGTTGCTGATCGATTCTTCCGGCAGTTGTCGCGTCGCTGGAAGACGAACCGCCTGTACAGCTCAGATGGTCTAGGGTCGAAACGCTTCTAGAGAAGTGTGACTAAGTCTTGATAGCTGACTTCTCCAGAAGTCATCAGTGCAACGAGCGCGCAAGCAGTCTCGAAGGTCTCGCTCCTGCAAAGTGACAGGAGTGCGCGCTTCTTCACTTCGTTGGTGACGTCGTTTGCAAAGAAGTAGAAAGTGAGGCGCTGCACCCACGAAGACTAATTTCTACCGTTGAACGGCTCCATGGCGCCGTGCATCGCTCCAGTAGCCATGGCCCGACTTTCAATTGCGTCTGCTCTAATTCCTGCTCCTCGTCGCCAGTGTTATGTTCGGGGCGTGGGAGCCCCGTGAGCAAGGAACCTCTCGATTGGGTTGGTGGACAGAGCCTGCATTTATTGTGCTTTATGAGAGAGGAGAAGAGAGGGAAAGAAAGAAAGAAACGCGAGCGCTTGTAAAGAAGGCATTGCTTCTCGTGCCTTGGTCGCGCACACGGGAGGGTCGAGTTTCAAGTAACGTACGGCTCGGGTTTCGTTGGTCCGCGCGTCGTCGTCATCGTGGGCAGGGGGGACCCCTGCTGGTCTCTCTGAAGCGGCCGGCTCGCGCGTGCAAGGCGGCATTGCAACTGGAGCGGCCGTGCGGCCGTTTGTTAGGAGGCGGTATGGCTGTGCGTCGGTTCGCGTACACAACACCAAGAATGGACAAACGTTTGCCCGTATCAATACGATACTGTGTTCTAATCTTCAACACACCACTTGCAACGAAAGAAGATGTTCTAAAGGCATTGAAAGACCAAGAAACAGAACAAAGATGCTGTCATTAATTATACTGGCCAACTTCGCAAGTAAAATGCGTGCATCCACACAGAAGTTTTGGTCCAGGTTACTGCAAGATATATTGTACCGTGAGTCATTCTAATGTGGCAGTGACACGTCCTTTTCAGCAGGTCGTCAAGAATTTGAATTGACTGATGGAAAGTGTTAGCTTGTGTGATGATGATGATGATGATGATGATGATGATGATGATGATGATGATGATGATGATGATGATGATGATGATGTGGCTTTCCCCTTTGCATGGCTTGGTGGCTTTCCCTTTGCAAGTTGGGAGGAGCTGACAATTCGGATTTCTCATTTCAGGCTGGAAGGTGGAATAACAATCCAGTGTTCTTGGATGCCGAGTCAGCCACGCTACGCTATAGGCCACACAGCTAGGAGCGCTCGTACGGCTTGGAGCAACGAACTCCATATGCCGGGTGGTCGGCTACACTATCGGCTAAAATTGAATGCAAAAATGAGAACAGTAAAACCGTTGTGTTATCCATTCTGTGCGACCGTGAAGGCAACAGATCTTCAAATCGTCAGATAAGAAGCTGATTAGCAGTGGGCGCAGACAAAATGGAATATATAGTCTGGCCAAACTAAACACTGGGATGCAAAAAATGTTGCAACAAAGAGTATCAAAGACCCTTGGTTTTGTATATATGTTTTTTCCAGCAAATCAGATCGCTGTTCATGACCATAAGTTCTGGCAGCAGCTGGCACTGTGAAGTCCTTGTATGTTTTGATTTTTCCTGCCTTTTATAGAGAAATACTCGCGGCAATGCACATGTCTAGCGTGCACCCCAACGAAGTCCACGATATAGGGTTTCGGTTAATAAAAGAAAAACTAACGCAGTGATCATGACTAGATGTGGTCAACAGCTGCGCTACACAGTTCGCATGTATCAAAAGCTTTATGACGTTCAGTAGCTCTCCTCTTATGTGTTAGAACGTGCATCAAGTATGTATCAAGTTAAAGAATGCATTAGAAGCCCTGCTCAAAGCAAAATTACGCTTTTGAAATTTGATGCAACCGGCAAAGCAGCGCGTTCTTGAAATTTGTCGGTACGGTCGAGAAATGTCCCCGACTTTGAATGTTCTTGTGTTTTGCACGGCAGCGAAATAAGAGCTTTGCAGAAAATGAAAAGCGAGGCCTCTGTATTTTAATCCGAGGCCCGCAGAACATGTTCGTAGCTTTCGCTTGGTGTTAGAATCGCGGGGCTAGAGTCACTCTATGCGGGGCCCGCTATCCCTGCTGCTGTTGCGGTAGTGCACCGGCGGCCGTGTACCCGCGCACTTTGCCCATGATCTTGAACTTTCCCTTGACTTCCTGCAACAGGCCTGACTGTAGCACACCGGAATTGGTGCCCAGGAAGGCGGCGCCGTTGCCGCGGCCCTGGTTGTAGAAGTCCGTCTGCTCAAAGCCTTCCTCGACCCGATGGCCCTGGGTCTGCCGGAAGCCGCCCGACTCGCGGAACTGGCCGCCGCCGCCCCCGGAAAGAGGGCCCCCTTCCGCGACCAGGGGACCACCTACAGCGGGACCTCCGCCGGGCTTGCCTCTTCCCTGGCCTTGACCGCGGCCTTGACCGTGACCTTGGCCATGAACCTTGCCTCTACCGCGACCGAGGCCCTTGCCCTGGCCTTGGCCGCTGGTGCTGTACGCTGCCAGTACTAGCAGCAGCAACAAAGTCGTCACCTGTCGAGGATGGGAGAGCAGAAAAGTACAGGCAGTCTTTCAGTCTCACACAAGCCGCATATCACGCGGGCGGCGGCAGTTTCCAGCACAAGTGACGTTCCGAGTGTACCGCCGGCGTCTGCCTCAGGGGGTGGCGTTACTGACGCAGTCGGCACAACGTTGGTCGGCACAGGTGCATGATAGCTCAACTCAACGCTTCGTGCAATCTGCTGCGTACGGAGCGCATTGGATTGTACGGGGGAGGCCCTCACTTAATGATCATACTGATAGCTTTAAAGACTCAAAGACGCTTCGTCTACCATGTCTGTTTCAGTTTACATCTCTCTCTCTATCTCTCTATCTCTGTGTGTGTGTGTGTGTGTGTGTGTGTGTGTGTGTGTGTGTGTGTGTGTGTGTGTGTGTGTGTGTGTGTGTGTGTGTGTGTGTGTGTGTGTGTGTGTGTGTGTGTGTGTGTGTGTGTGTGTGTGTGTGTGTGTGTGTGTGTGTGTGTGTGTGTGTGTGTGTGCGTGCGTGCGTGCGTGCGTGCGTGCGTGCGTGCGTGCGTGCGTGTGTGTGTGTGTGTGTGTGTGTGTGTGTGTGTGTGTGTGTGTGTGTGTGTGTGTGTGTGTGTGTGTGTGTGTGTGTGTGTGTGTGTGTGTGTGTGTGTGTGTGTGTGTGTGTGTGTGTGTGTGTGTGTGTGTGTGTGTGTGTGTGTGTGTGTGTGTGTGTGTGTGTGTGTGTGTGTGTGTCGGCTGCAACCATCATGCAGCGATGGGTGGAAGTGCCGTATTAGAGGAGTGCATTCATTACCACAACAGATATGCATGGATGCAGCATTCTATCACTTTGTCCACTCCTTAGTTCACTTTCCGATTAGGGCGCTCCGTTTGAACGAACAGCTAATGATGCAAATTGCGGCGGAGCTGCTCAAATGGAATGGACACGATCCCAGTCAGCAATAATAAAGCACAAGCAGAGGCTGGCGCAAGAGATTCTCGTGAATCGGCATTTTTTTCCGTGGAGGTCTCTCACGTTGCCGTTCACACTTCACTCAATCTAGAAGAAACTGCTGAGCTGACCGCGATTAGCGAGTTTAGGATAGGGAGACCTTATCGACTGGAGGGGTAGGAGAATAGCAGGACGCCAGTGCACATACACACGATGCTGCGCTGAAAGGGCGAGAGGTGCTTTTTTTGTTGTTTTTTTCTAATGCGAAAGCATTACTTCGCTATGTTCACAGATTTCTGTCGCAGACCGCGTCCGTAGACCGCGTCAGCAAAATCGTGTCCGCAGCAGTTTTGAGTAATTGAGATATGGTAGAGGTTAATAAGTGGTGTCAATCGATAGAGTGTGACGTTATGTTGTTGCCGAAAAATAATTTGGCCAATAACTTCATTAGGTAATTAATTACAGGCAAAAATGTAAAAGTTGTCCGCAGCAGTTGTGAGTAATTGAGAAGCAGTAGAGGTTAATGAGTGGTGTCAATCGATAGAGGGTGACGTAATGGTGAGTCCGAGAAAGTAGTTAGGACAATAAGTTAATTATGTAATTAATTAGATGAAAAAATGTGAAAGTAAAGGCAAAAATGGTCTCATTAGCCAATGGCTTGGCGCCCCATTTGAATGTATCAAATACTAAAATAGTTAATTAAATCTGTCAATTAAGGTGATGTCAAGGATGTGACGTCACGCAACCTGAAGTCGAGCTAAAAAAGGGCATAGGAAGGCAATTTGAAAGTGCCAAAGACTAAAGTAGTTAATTAAGGCAGTCGGTAAAGTCAAGGATGTGACGTAACGCAACCGGAAGTAGAGCAGAAAAGGACATAGGAAGGGATTGGCTCGCAATTTGAAAGTACCAAAGACTAAAATGGGTAAACAAGAAGTGAATTAATGTGACGTGGAGGATGTGACGTAACGCAACCAGAAGTAGAGCCGAAAAAGGGCATAGGAAGGGGTTGGCGCAATTTGAAAGTACCCAAAACTAAAATGGGTAAACAAGAAGTGAATTAAACAACTAGCAACCAGAAGCAGCATATGCTTTCGCTTTACTCCAATGCAGATTCTGCAGTACTCGTTAATTTTTTTTTCTAGGCATGCGCACTCACGCTACGCTATTACCTAACGGATACCCCCTATTCTAAACATCGCTATTATTTAGGAGCTTGTGGAGCAAGCTGATTCATTAAAGAAAAGTATAATGAAGTCATTTCATATATATCAAACTTGGATGCTTCGAATAGCTATGTCGAACACACAACCAGCTCGATTATCCCCTCAAAAATCCTGCGTTAAAGTTCGTCATCGTCGCGCAGCATATCGAACTGTAATTGCGACGGTTATTCATTCGCGCTACTGATACCCGTTGTACAGCAACGGAGTGGCCAAGCTAACTTTAGCCAAGGGATAAAAAAAAAATAAACATTTGACGAGATCCAGAGAAACCACTTGTATACTGCTGCCAACCAGCTGGCGCACCATATGGGGAATTTTTTTATCTTGCAATTGACTAATTAGTAGTTAGCATAATTTTCAAATTTACTAACTCGTTCTTTTAGACAATAAGTGGATTTGCAGAGTTGGAGAGCACCTTCCAAAACCCCTATTCCATCTATTTCTGATAAAGAACGCCTTGCATGCATCGTTCTTCCAAGCTCTAAGCACAGCCCGCGAAATACAATAAAATATCACGTGACTGGTGCATTCGTGCGCCACGATTGTGCTGCTCTCAACATAGGTTTCAGTGAACGAAATCCTTGGTTCCATGACCCCGTTTGCAGCGGCGGGCCGATATGTCTGTGGTGGTTTCTTCGTCCGCTTCAGGCAGTCAGCGCACGTGACAGTGCAAGTCGCAGCGAGCTCACCGTGCCGGCTGCAACCATCGCCAACATATCAGCCTACCGCTGGGACTGGGCTGTCGAGTCACGGCCGCAGCTAATTTCGTTCACCCAAACCACGATTGAGAGCACCACAATTGTGGCGCATGAATGCGGTAGTCACGGGATTTTTTTTTTTTATTTCACGGGCTTTCGTTAGAGCATGGAAAAAAAAAAATGGTTGCTTTGGTTTGTGGGTTTTAACGTCAAAAAGCTACTCCGGCTATGAAAAACGCCGTAGTGGACGGCTCCGGAAATTTCTACCACCTTGAGTTCTTTAACGTGCACTGAAATCGCACAGCACACGAAAAGCACAGTGCCTTGCTTTTCGCCGCCATCGACAAGCGGCCGCCGAGGCCGGGCTTCGATCCCGCATCCTTGGGAGAAAAAAAAATGGTACATGTTAAGCTTTATCGTAAATAAATGGAATGGGGGTTTCAGAAGGTGCTCTCCAACTTTTCAAATCACATTCATTGTCTAAAGGTAATATTTAGTATATTAGAAAAATTACCTTAATTACTGAGTTAATTGCAAAATAAAAAATTGCCTGTGACGCACCAGATGGCTGGCAGCTATATACAAGTGGTTTCTCTGGCCTATTTCGAATGTTCTATTTTTAACCCATGTCTAAAGTTAGCTTGGACATCTGGTATATATCGAAATAATGCCCCCCTCGTGCGCGGAGGCAGGTCCGCTGCCGCGTGTCGAAGTGAAAGTGGAGCTTGTCTGAGGGTGGCTTTCGATGGCTTGAACTCATTTTCGACACCACATTGCGATTATTCTAGGTTTAGAGGCAGCCCACTAAATCCTAGCGGCGGTCCCCCGCACCCGGCGTGCTTCGCTCGCTTCTGTGCCGAAGGCGTTTCAGAAACCAATTGCACATTAATTGTAATAAGCGATTGTTCCATTTGTAGCGTACTGACAACGGGAATAATAGCTTTGTGATAAGTCGTGCCTATACTTAGAAAGCACCGCACGCTGTGGCTTTGATACGGATCAGGTTAGGCCTACAGCGAGCGGCGCGTTTCCTATGAATGCGCATTTGTGCTGCATGTCGCTGTATGAAATGCAGGACTATCACGAATGCAATCCGTTCTTGCTTCTAGGTCACACGTAAGATTATCTATACTGTCATCTTTAATTAATGAATTATCTAGGTAACGAACTATACTCCTGCGAATTGAATATATTGTGAGAGCGCGGAGAATCGGACCTCTTTCATCTGCATAGACTCATCATTATCATCATCATCGCTTGCCGCTGCTCGGAGCATTTCGCGCTGTGTGCCAGGTTGTCCAGTAAGAACAGACATTTTTTGAAGCGGTGTCTTACAATATACCGTATTTTCGCGATTCTGTGCACCCTCCTAACTTCGCAAGAAAGTTTGGAAAAAGAAAGTTTTCATACGAATCTAAGCACCTCCTTTTTTGCCAGGAAGAGAACGTAAGCAGTGCTTCCAGCGCGCTTGCTCACTCAATCAACCCGGAGCCTCTGGAGACCCCAGGTGGCGAGGTGTCCGCGGCACGATCTCCAATTGTGTTGCTGCGTTCCGACACGGCACGAGAGCTGGCGGCGCAGGACGGCTAAAGACGGCTGAAAGCGACCCCGAATACTCTATCATCATGTTGTTACGTGGACCTAGAATCGGCGACCATTCGGCGGATCTCGGCAGGCTTCGCAGATTTCACGGGCCCACGTTGCAGTGTTTGGTATCAATTGTTTGGCATCCGTAATGGAAGTCGGAATGAGCTTGAAGAGGGCCATCACTGCTGGAACTTCAAGCGCGCTGCAATCGCGTTAGCGGAAGATGTTTGTCAAATTTTGTTTGCCAAATAAATTGTTATTTTTCGCGCACGTCTCCTCAAGCTATCAAATCGAAAACATGGGGAGGATTTTCGAATCGAAGCAACCCCCCTCCCCCCTCACTTTGGGCAACGCGACCGTGACAAAAGGGGGTGCTTAGAATCGATTAAATACGATATGTCCGGATTCAACTGTATCTGACGGTGCTTTCCACTTACATCGGCAGTAATTTTTTATGCGCCGTATGTAGATCCGGTGAATGTGCTTTCCCCTTTGGAGACAATGGCCGGGAGTATTAATATTATAAAAGTATTGAGGGACTCTGGTATTATCAAATGGTAAATTTACATCGGCATTCTGTACACCCCTGCATTTGTTCCTTTTAATTTTCGCTCTCGTAATCTCGTACCATTATAGCTTAACGGTGCTCCAAGCAGCGCCTAGCTGCCAGGCGGCCGAAGTAGATACCGTTACCATCATCACCATCAGATGGACCATGAGGGCGAATTCCTCGCCCTCCTTATCAACCAAGACCTGTGATAGCTTCATCCACTTGACCACTGCAAAACTCTTAATCTCAGCTGCCCATTTATACTGTCTGCCGCCTGCTATGCTTGCCTTCCCTTGGAATCCAATTTATATGTAGTATGATACAACTCAAGTCTGTACTAACAGCCACACACTATTCAGCCGTGACAAAAAGCAGTCCCATTTTAAAGCTGTCCTTGTTAGCTAAATAAACAACTCTTCATCAGGTTAAATAATAAGCTCAAGAATTTCAATGCCACGGGCTGGTAGCAGCGTGCATGACGGCCAGCCTCCTGCTACGTGACGTATAGCTCTCGCTGTAAGGATTACTGGATGGAGCATAGAGCGCAAACTGAGACTGGGAGTTACCGACAAAAAAAAATGAGGACAGGAGCGCAACCACAACGTTCAAGTAATTTGTGCGGTAGTGTTTGTCTTCGTCTATTTGCGTTGTAAGCTCCTCCAGTGTGAGCTGCCGACAAGCCCAAGCTTCCATACTAGCATCCGCGAATGTCTTAGCTGAACAACGAATGTCGCCGCTGTGGTAGTGTAGCATGCAAGTCAGCATAAAATTGGAAGCAGGCGCGGCGTCTCACCCATTTTGACGTCATGGCCCCGAGAGTGAACTGCACACGCGCGATGCGAGAGACGACTGATCAGCTGCGCCGCGCGCTCTGATCGCGGCAGAAGTGCAAACCGGTCTGCTCGCATGGCACGTGCCGAAAGGGTTCAGGGCCACGGCAGCCCCGGCCAGCAGTTGTTTCCTGGTAGGGATCCCCCGGGAGGCGCGTTCCGGGTATTCATGCGCGGAAGCGTGAGATGACGTTAATTCGCTGGCCCGCTGATGCACCGCCTTTTCTTATTCTAAGCTGTCGTCGACTCAAGAACAGCTTACTGCGCATCTGGCGCCTGACCTTGCCTGGCCGGTGGAACTCACGGCGGGTTTTCTCGCTTTTTCATTCATTCCTTCCGAGTGGCCAAGGCGGCATCCTGCTTGAGTTTTATAACCATTCGATGCGGGGCATTCTCCCCCATAATACGAACAATATCCTCCCCGCTCTTTAATTTGACAGAACACCTTCAGACACATTTGCATAACATTAGGCCGATGACGGCACGCACAAGGCACTGCTGACATTTATAAAGTCGGGTGTTTAGACGTATGCCGTTTATGGCTTTTGTAAAACAAACCATGAACAGTGCACGGAAGTTGTTTCGGCTCGCAGAATTATATGACCAGGTGGATACAAAGAGAATCGAAGCTATAGATATCCTATATATCTACCTGAAATCAATTAGCTCAATCATTGTAGAACTTTATGTAGCTCCATGCCTTGCTGTAACAAATGCTGCAGTGATTACAAGCTAACTGATTTCAGATATATAGATTATCTATAGCTTCGATTCTCTGTATATTTATGGCTGTGATTCTTTTTGCAACCACCTGCTCATATAATCTGCGTCAAAAGCGCCTTCCGCAACTGTGCACGTTGCGCTTCATATATCATAGCAGACTGCCCTCAGTGTTCCAGTGCATCATAGCGAGATTGTAGCGCAGAGAAGGATAGGACACATGAAGAAACGAACAACGATGCGCTACAATCTCGCTATGATCATTCACCAGCAAGCCCAAAAAGCCACGCTTTTGAACTACATTTCCAGTGCATACGTCCACTGCGCACTTTTACTCTGCGAGGCTGTCCTTGCCCCTTGTAGACCAGACCCAACAACATCGAGATAGGGAAATGACCTGTCTTTCAAGCACAAAGCAGAGGCACTGGGTACTTAGTGCTGCTCTCAAACCTATTCGCCTCCCTATCGTTACCTGTCAATCCCTGATGCCAAATAACTTCCGAATTACCCCCCTTCCAAACAAACAAACAAAAAAAAACATCGTAGCCGATACCAATTGCCGTGCAAGACGTTCTGCTCGCCATAAACCTATCATGTTCATCTCATATTTATTCGACTATCGTCTACACAGAGACATATTTAACTCGGGTCGGAGCAGCTGCTTATTCTAGCGAGTAGCGACCAGGTTTTGACACACACCCTTGATACATAGTTCTCCCTCCAACAGCGATACTACCCTCTCAATAATCACTAGTACCCGGCACCTCTCCCAAGAACCCCCAAACCCCTACCGTATACGCCGATTCAATAGAAGCTATACACATATTACATACGAGTCGGAATCCTGCGCAACTACAGGACGATCTGCAAGAGGCTTTCATCTAAACTACGTCCCCACACTGTCACACGCGTCTTCGCTTAAAGGGAAGCTGCACCGGTTTTAGAACTTGATGCGCTTCAGAGGGTCGAATCTGCAGGGTTTGTATGTTAAGTATACGAAATATTTTGGCTTTAGCTTTTGAAATAGGGACGTAATCACCGATTAAAGTTGCTACCCCGTTCAGGCTTCTCCGCAGTGCACAGCGCTGGAGGCGGGATGTCAGTAGCAGACGACAGGAGTACGACAGGCGGTAGTGACGTCAAGGACGGAGTCTACCTCTCCTCCGCTTCTATTGCCCGAGTAGGCCGTGCATCACCTGTCGCTTGCAGGCTACGCAGTGCAACCTTTTTCTTGTCTCGCGCTTGTTTTCTTCTTGCGAACGTTACCGCAAGATTTTTCAGTGCATCTTGCACCGTTCTTCACGAAAAGAACGACCATGCCGTGGTTCTACGCAGCCTATGGCTGCACGAACACTGGCGACCGCAAAGGAGCGCAAGCTATCGGCGCTTTGGGTGCTTTGGGTTGCCGCGGTCAAGAGGAAGGATTTCAAGCCTACAAAATCGTCGGTTATCTGCTCAAATCATTTTCGCGACAGTGACTATCACCAAAGCTTGTCGTTGATGCGATCTTTTGGGATACCGATCAAATCTGCGCGATTGAAAACCGGTGCTGTGCCTTCTGTCTTCGCACACAAGAGCACCTCTCCGCCGCTAAGAGCTGCTTTGGCAAAAAGAAGAAAACTCGAGGTAAGAGGTCCAATACATCATATTGCTCTTCTGTTCTGTTTACGTTTTTGTTCTGTGGAGCATATGGGTGGCCAGGCAGATGAAGGCACAGGTGAAAGTAAAACTATTCAGCATTGGGCGCCCGCTGACGCGGCTGGAAAACTGTGAGAAGTAATGTCAGAGAGTAGGACTTTTTTTATTTTTAAGAGAGTGGGATGTGAGGAGCGCCATACCTTCTCCACAGGCTCATGCATAGCCAGGAACCCCAACGCCGCACCCAGTGCACGAAGTGCGCGCCGTGCTTCGTAACTTGAACCGGGAGAACGCGAACGACCGCGCTAGCCGCGCGCGTCGGACTGGGGCGCGTTATATATTTCCCTCAAGGTGATCTTGTATTCTTTCTCTCTCTCTACTCGTCCACGGCACTTAGGGCGTTAGCTGCGTTAGCTCCTTTTTGTTTGTGCAATCGGGGCTTGTAGTGACTCGTATTTCCCGTGCAAGGTCCGCTCCACTGGCTTGCTCGGCCGTCAATTGAGAGCCACCAGGCTCGCCGGATTTCAATGCACTAATGTTTTACTTTTCTTTTGAAATTGAGTTGGCTGTCACAGGACTAACTACATGTATCATTTTTATTTTTTACCTGCGCCTTCACCTGCCCGACACTCTTTCGCCTCACGGTGCATTTGGTGGCATGCTCGGCGTACAGACGGGAGCGCGCCTATCTATATGCGCAGGAGAGGAATTGACGGTGTGCTCCGGGATGATTAGAATGAAGGCGTGCATATACTATATGGGAGACTCGGCGCTCGTGGCTTTTTTGTTTCATATGCACGCTGCAGCGCTTGAGCGCGAGAATTTGTTGTGAAAACCATTATGTGCCTCAAATTTCAGTCGCGCGACAGCCAGCCAGCCTGCCTAATTCATGAAAGTGCAGTGCCGGCTGGTACGCTTATGTTCTAATTTATTTATTTTTTTATTATACTGGGTTCTTGTTTCCAAGATCTTGGCAGGGTGGATAGAGAAGTAAAAAAAAAAAAAGCAGCGGTATATAACTGTAGGTGCATGAGGTCACTCGCTATGTGCAAATGCAAGCATCAGATGAAATGTGACACAACACAAAAGGACAGCCATGAGAGAATACAGAAATACAGTAAGGTGTCACAGTAAAAATATCGGGCAAGAGCTGTTGAAATTTAGCACAGTGAACTTAATTTCTAAACGATTGCAGCAGGTGTGCTCAGCCAATGGCCACAACGCCGCAGTGTGTGAGCATATTGGCTAATCATGATTAGGCTATCGGTACGATGCGGAAAGAGTCATCACATTGCTGAATCGACGAATGGAAAGGCAGCCCTTATTTGCTCATGAAAAGTTTTGTTCAAGAAAACGAGCAGTTTTGGACCTTTATACGTTTTGCACTTGGCGATCCGATTCTGCTTGCATATGCCAAGTATGAACTTTTTAACATGGAAGTCAGAAACCTATGTCATAAAGGAGAACGCACATCCTAAACTCGCCTCTGCTTTGTTAAATTAAGTTTCTTATGTCATGTTTATATCTTATGGCCATTTTCTTATTTTCAGGTTCTTGGAGAGCTCCTGGGAAATTCAACTATCCCAAATAAGAAAAGAAATCGGGGCAGCATGATGTCTGTGGTCGAAGTCGCGATATTAAGCGCAGCTAAATGAAGTGTGCTAAACTCGCGACATGGCAGCGCGTGACTGCCGATAGCTGTCCTAGCGTTTCGGTATTTTTACCGGTGTTCTAAATGGGATTACGCGCGCGCAACAAGATAGCGGCCTGGCTTCTCGTCGATACCGCGCTCCCGCGTTAATTTGCTAAATCCCGCCAGAATAAAATGTATACGTACTCCAGGTTGCGGGAGCTGAGAGCATGACTTTTGCTGCTCTTGCTGACATATAAATGACTAAATTCACGCCACAAATCTGGGGCGACGGCTCGTCTGGATGCGTTCATTTGTTTACAATCGTCACATCAAGCGCATTGACGTGACACTGCTTCGTTCGAGTCTGGGAGGAGATTTAGGGCACGAGTAACGCAGATATGTTCAATTGAGAGCGGATCACAGGCGCATACAGCAGTGCAGCGCAGCGGTACGTACCAGTGTGAATTTCCCATGCGGCAAAAGGTTAGCGCTGTCTCCTCGCTCGTCATGTCGCCGCTGCCGCCAGTGTCACCTTGCTCCGAAGCCGCCGCTGGATGCCGCTGGTTCGAGCAAGTACGGCTCAGTATCATATTCCCCTGAGCAGCGTGATCGTTGCATGTTCAGCAGCATACATCCATAGAAAAGCACGGGCGTGCATGTACAACCGCTTGGACCGCCGCGACCACTGAATGGCACGCCGTCATTGACGTCACGGCGCGCTTGACCAATCAGAGGCAAGAGCGCCACTTTCAAAACGCCCCACAACGTTGGTGCACGTTTTTCTGATTAAAAAGTAGTTTGCGGTCACTTATGACTAAATTTAACGTCGTATTCGTGTTCAGGGGGTCGTAAACTATATATCTGTATCCCGAACTCTTTTTTTTTTTTTAAGTGATGCAGCTGCCCTTTAAGCGACTGAACAATGAAAGGACCTAATATTGCCGCGAACCATTGGAAGGATTTTTTTTTTTTTTGTACAGCTAATGCCTTTCGTCAGCATCGAAGTTTTCGCCAGCAATTGAGTTTACTCGGTTGGCCAAGCACCCCATTGTCACCGACGAACACATGCAAGCTAAGCGCCAAAGCTTCCACCAAGTGTCACCGCGGAAAAGTCAGACCATTTGCGATCAAGTTGAGGAAATGTTTCGCGGTAACGTGATCCAGCCATCGAAGAGCCCTTGGGCGGGACCAGTCGTACTGGTGAAGAAGAGAGAGGGCACGCTGCGCTTCTGCGTCGATTACCGCCGCTTGAACAAAATAACGAAGAAGGATGTCTACCCGCTCCCTCACATCGACGACAAACTGGACCGGCTCTGCAACGCTTATCTCTTGCCCATGGATTTGAAATGGCGGGTACTGGCAATAACGTTGACGAATGGGATCGCGAGAAGATGGCGTTCATCAACGGCCTCAATCGCGTTTATGCCATTTGGCCTCTGCTCCGCACCAGCCACGTTCCAGCCAGAATGGATATTGTATTGAGTTCGAAGTGGCATATTTGTCTGGCATATTTACACGACGTCGTTGTCTGCTCTTCGAACTTTGAAGACCGCCCGAAAAAGGTTTTGCACATTACTCGCCCAGACCCGCAGAAAACAACTGCTATTGCACAGTTTCCACAG